>NC_063343.1:43936897-43958482 GCF_021869965.1 Rhincodon typus | reverse complement strand
CTCTTTATTTATACTCTCTCTTTATTTATACTCTCTCTTTATTTATAAACCCAAGGATCCTATAAGCCACCTTAACAAATGTTTCAGCTTGCCTGGCCACTTTTGATGTGGAGGTGTCTGTATTGGACTGGGGTGGACAAGGTCAGACATCACATGTTACCAGGCAACAGTCCAACAGGTTTATTTGAAAACAGAAGCTTTTGGAGTCTTATTCCTTCTTCAGGTGTTAGTGAGAGAGGTAGTATCAGACACAGAATTTGTAAGTAAAAGATCAAAGGGTCACACCAGTGATGAGGATATACTAAACAAACCTAAGATGCTGCTGAATCTTTAATCAGTTCGAAGGTTTTAATTGATTAATGTGTATATGTTATTTCCCGAATTCCTTTGAAGTCACTGTCCTGAGAGAGCTAAAGGTTTTATCAATATAAAGAAGTGACATTTTAGGTCAGACAATGCATGTTAGATGTGAGGCTGTTTAGAATCTGTTTGTGTTTTCGTTTGGAGTCAGACTGATTTTATTTCTAAATTACGAATTTATAAAATGCCACATTGACTGACTGACTGTCTACAAATTGTGTGCTTTTTGAACAAAATAGAATGTATCTGCAAATACAAATTCCAATTCACCCCATAGAATCATGCTTGTGAACCCTGAGGTCCCTCTGCTCCTGTACTCCCCTCAAAGTTGTACCATTGAGCAGTTATTATCTCTCCGTGTTTCTTCAATTAAAATACATTATTTCACATTTCTTCTCTGCAATGAATTTCACCTGCCATTTGACCAACTTGCCAATGCCCCTCTGAAGTTGCTCAAAATCATCCTCACAATTCCCTATTCACCCTAGCTTAGAATCTGCAAATTCAGAGATTTTGTCCAAAACAAATATTTTATATGATTCAGAAATGCAAGGGTCCCAAAGCCAATCCATGGGGAATATGACTAAACTCATCTCCAGTCTAGTAAATGTCCATCTATACATACCTGTGTTTCCAGTGTGAGGTGTTGCATTTTGATAAGACAAACCAGGGCAGGACTTACACAGTTAATGGTAGGGCCCTGGGGAGTTTTATCATACTGACTGCTAGGGGTTCAGGTACATAGTTCCTTTTAAAGTGGCATCACAGGTAGACAGGGTGGTGACGAAGATATTTGGGACACTTGCCTTCATTGGTCAGAGCATTGTGTATAGGAGTGGAATGTCATGTTGCGGCTCTACGTGAGGCCACTTTTGGAATACTGTACACAGTTCTGGTCATCCTGACACAGGAAGGATATTATTAAATTGGGAATGGTGCAGGGACTTCTTTCCCTTGAGCATAGGAATTTGAGTGGTGACCTTATGGAGGTTTATAAAATCATGCGAGGCATAGATAAGGTGAATAGTAAAGGTCTTTTCCCTGTAGTAGAGGAGTTAAAAACTAGAGGGCATAATAGGAAGGCTAGAAGAGAAAGATTTAAAAGGTACCTGAGGGGCAACTTTTTCACACAGAAGGTGGTTCATATGTGGAATAAACTGCCACAGGAGGTGGTAGATGCACATTACAACATCTAAACAACATTTGGTACATGAATAGGAAAGGTTTTAGAGGGATATGGGGCAAACACAGGCAAACTGGACTAGTTTAGTTTGTGAAATATTGTCAGCATGGATGAATTGGATCAAAGGGTCTGTTTCCGTGCTATATGACTTTATTACACTATGACCCATCGATCCCAAACAATACTAATTTGCCAACCAACCCACAATGTAATACCATTTCAAATTCTTTCTGAAAGTTGAAATATACAACATCCACAGTATTATCTTCATCCACTGCCTTATCTTGATTCTCTGCACTTACAATTTAACCCTGCCCTTACTTCTTGCCCATTGGAAGGTCAACTTTTTTTTCCACTCAACACTCATATCTTCCCTCACTTCTTTTTCCTTGTGTTCCCATTTCTCTTTTGCGCTCTCATGATACTTCTAAAACAAAGCCGATTGTACAAGACACCCCACTGTCTTACAAGTTTAATTTCACCCCACTACACTATTTACCCTCTCATCCAGCAGATTAGTTCCTTTTTCTGCTTAGGTGAAGCCCATCTCTTCAGAACATCTTTCCCCTTTCCCAAAATGGACCCCAGTCTAAACCCCTCCCTTCAGCACCATTCCTCAAGTCACGCATTTACCTCCCTCATCTACCTTACCCTCAGCGGCGAAGCTTGTAGCACAGGTGGTATTTCTGAGATTAAGCTATCCCTTCCTGCGTTGTTGGTTCCCACATGATCACTGGTTGGTCACCCTCCCTTTCCAGAAGTTTATCCAGCCATTCTGTTATGTCCCGAACCCTGCACCCGAGAGGCAACAGACCATGTAGGACTCACGATCCCGACTGCAAGCTAGATTGTCTAACGCTGGATCTATCGAGTTACCACTATTACTACCTTTCTAATCTGCCTGCTAGCCTTTCTCTCTTTTCCTAGAGCAATATGGTATTGTAGCTTTTCCCTTGAGTCATCCACCCCTGCTTTTGTCATGTCACTCATTAAAAACGCCTCTAAAATTTCAGACTTGTTAGACAGGTCCAACGTGTCCTGAGTTTCCAAGATTTGCTGTCTCCTTGCCTTTTAGCGAATGGTCAGCCAGTCACCTGCCATCTCTATGCTCCTGCTTGCCTACTTATGTGAAGTGACCACTGTCTGGTACAACTGTTCTAGAAACCTCTCTCCTTTTTGTATGGTGTGCGTTGAGGAGAGTCACTGCTCCAAAACATGTTGTTCAAGGACTGCCATCCTCTGGCACATTGACTTGTTCTAGATGTCTTGTCAATCCCAAAACCTCCCACATTTTACATGTGACACATTCACCAGGATGTTGTCTGGGATAGAGTGTTTAAGCTGTGAAGAGAAGCTGGATAATCTTGACTCATTTTCTTTAGAGCAGAGAAGGGACCTAATAGAGGTGTATAAGATTGAGGGGCATGGACAGTGTGGATCGAAAGCAGCTGTGTCCCTTAGTTGAAGGATCAGTAACAAGGGGAGGGGTGGGGCATAATTTTTAAGGTGAAAGGCAAGAGGTTTAGAGCAGATTTGAGGAGAAAAATATTCACCCACAGGGGATTGGGAATTTGGAATACCTGACACCATTTTGGTGGTGGTGAGAGGGATGGGTTGAAAGGCCCCAAACATGCAAGAAATATGACTTCCTTGGTAAGCAGTCCAATAAACTGACCCACAATTTTAAAAAAATCAATACCTCAGACTGCTTACACAGAAGATGAGGCAGAAACAGACCCTGAATTGGCTACATTAAATATATGGTGCTGATGAGGAAATGGACAGCACCCTCATAGGCCTGCAAACTGTAGTGATTGTAGTGAATCAACCAGCTGGACCTCATTGGGGCTGTTAATCTGGGTCCAACTGGGGAGCCTTGGCTGATAGATACAAACAGGAGTGTCAGAAATCCTGTTCAGTCTGAGAGCTGGCTCTGAGGGAGTTGGATCAGTGTCAAGGACTCTCCACGAGTAAATGAAGGGTGACTTGGTAATGGGATACAGGCCTCTACTGAGAGAAAAGCATGCACCTGAAGAAATTCACTTGCAGCAATCATCTTTGAGTTGGGGTAAGCATTTCTGGCATCATGCTGTTATTTGGGAAGCTTGACTCGTTCAATCCTCCCATTGAAGACTGAGCCTCATATGTGGAAAGAATGTGTTATTTTTTCGAGTCAAATGACATTGAGGTAGATGAAAAGCACTGAGTAATTCTCTTGACAGCTTGTGGACCTGCAGCATTTTCAGTTGTTAGGAGCCTAACTTTCTCTGAGGTACCAGACACTGAAGCCTTTCAAAAGTTGATGGATTTAGTTAAGGAATATTACAACCCAAACCTTGTCTAATTCTGAGACACTATTGTTTTTTCTCAGCAATTCGAGAACCAGGAGAATACGTATCAGGACTTTTGGCTAGGTTAAGATGACTGGCACAGACAAGTTACTTTAGTTTAACCCTTAATGAGATGCTAAGAGACTGTTTGTTTGGTATGGGGAATTAATGATATCACTGTGTAAAAGCACCCACAAGTGGCTCTATCATTGGAAAACATGGCAAGTGAAGCATTTGAATTGCAGGGTATTCTGATCAGAGGATTAGATAGGGTGGACAGTGGGAGCCTTTTTCCTCGGATGGTGATGGCTAGCACGAGGGGACATAGCTTTAAATTGAGGGGTGATAGATATAGGACTGATGTCAGAGGTAGGTTCTTTACTCAGAGAGTAGTAAGGGCGTGGAATGCCCTGCCTGCAAAAATAGTAGACTCGCCAACTTTAAGGGCATTTAAATGGTCATTGGATAAACATATGGATGATAATGGAATAGTTTAGGTTAGATGGGCTTCAGATTGGTTTCACAGGTCGGCGCAACATCAAGGGCTGAAGGGCCTGTACTGCGCTGTAATGTTATATGTTCTATGTTCTATGATGGAAATGGACACCCTTGCCTTTCTGACTGAGCTTGGGGAACACCACTGGAGTGAAGGCTCACTCAGGACATATCAGAGGGACTCTAGGTCAGCCCACAGCAAACCCTAAAACAAAGCCAAACCTCAGCCAAACAGTTAAAATTTTCTTCAAGATCTGGGCTGGCAAGCCATTACAGTTGCTGCTGGTATGTGGACTCGAGACAGTTAAAGAGTCCCACTAGACCTAAATTGAGTAAGAGAACGCATAGGCCAGTATCCAGGAGAATACACACCCTGGAAAGTCCACCCACATCAGGTTTGGAACAGTTAAATTGCTTAGTAACATCCAAATCAGAACCAATCAAAATAAACACAGAAAGAACTGCGGATGCTGAAAATCAGAAACAAAAACAGAAATTGCTGGAAAAGTTCAGCAGGTCTAGCAGCATCTGTGGAGAGAAATCAGAGTTAATATTTCAGATCCAGTGACCCTTCCTCAGAACTCAACTCGGTTATGAGGAAGGGTCACGTGACCCGAAATGTTGCTGAACTTTTCCAGTGATTTCTGTTTTTGTTTCAATCAAAATAAATGTCTGGTTAAATGGTCATCCAATTCAAGTGGAGGTCGATACTGGCATGGCAGTATCAGGGATCGCAGAACCAGTTTTTAACAGACTTCACTCTGGATTCCAATCCTTAAGTTTGCGCAAGACCTCGGCTGGATGCAGACCTATACCAGGGAACTTTTACAGATCAAGGATATAACTTCAGTTCCTGTCTCTTATGACAAGCAGCTAGTTCAGTTACCACTAATTGAAGTAAAAGGCTCAGGCCCAAGCTTCTTGGAGCAAAATTGGCTGACAAACATTAATCTGGATTGGCTCAACGTTTTTCAATTAGGAAATGGCTGCCTGAGTGAAGTCCTAATTAAATACCAGAAAGTTTTTCCAGAAGGTCTAGGGCTTATAAATCGAGCCAAGGCTACCTTGCATGTTGACCAGGAGGCAATTCCATGATACTGCAATGCCCACCCAGTGCCATTTGCCTTACAGGAGCACCAATATATATTCAGCTGGCTGAAACACAAAGGCAGAGGCACCCTCTAAAGTGTTGGCACACTATGATCCCAAGGCTGGTATGCGAAGGAATCATCAAACCTGTCCAGTTTGTGGAATGGGCAGCACAGTCGTACTGGTTGTGAAACCCAGTGGGTCGGTAGGCCACTTTTCGCAGCTGGATAAATACCCAAACCCTTGCATAGAGGATTTGTACGCAAAGTTGGCAGGGGGGCTGTTTTACACAAAGCTGGACATGAGCCATGTGTACTTGCAATTGCGGTCAGATGAGGATTCCCAGAAGTATGCTACAAATCATACTTATAAGGGTATGTACCAATATTCATTTAGAGTATCATCAGCTTGTGCAATTTTTCAGCGGACAGCAGAAAACATCTTACAACGTCTACCGGGATCCCATTTATCTAGATGATGTGGTAATATTAGGGAAGACCCATAAGGAGCACTAAGAGAACTTGGATATAGTCCTTGTACATTTCTCCCAGATGGGTATTCACCTTAGAAAGGAAAAATGTGTGTACTAAGCACCCCAAGTGACTGAAATAAAAATTGAAAGAACTGCAGATGCTGCAAATCAGAAACAAAAATAAAGATTGCTTATAAAGCTCAGCAGGTCTGGCAGCACTTGTGGAGAGAAATCAGAGTTAACATTTTGGGTCGAAAGGCCTTTCCTCAGAACTCGGTGACATACTTGGGCTACAAAGTTGACAAGACCGAGTTACACCTGTTGGAAGATAAAGTGAGGGTGATCAAAGGTGCCCTGACATCCACATCTGTACTGAGGCTTAGGCCTTTCCTTGGGCTGGTGAATTATTACAGAAAGTTCATTCATAATCTGGCCTCCATCCTGGCACTTTTGCATCAACTTTTAAAAAAGGGTCAGTCTCGGAAATGGTCACGTAGCCAAGCCGTATCTTCCTGGGAAGTGAAGAAACATCCTTTATGGTGTTGGCACACTATGACCCCAAGCGAGATCTGGTATTGACATGTGATGCCTCCCCATATGGCATCGGGGTATTATTAGCTCAGATGTGGCCCAATAGAGAGGAATACCCAATAACATATGCATCCAGGACTTTGACTAATGCAGAGTTTAACTATGCCCAGATAGAGAAGGAAGGTTTGACAGTCATATTTGGAGTCGGGAAGTTCCTCCTCTACCTTTACGGAAGTAAATTTGTAATAATAACGGACCACAAACCCCTGCTAGATCTATTTAAAGAGAACACTTGAAAATCTCTCAGGCTCGGATGAAAGTGAGGCCAACACCTGAACCTTTCATCTAGGAGACATGTGTTAGTGCTCCTACCATTATCAGGTGAACCCTTTTGAAAACCCAGTTCAGTGGCCTGTGCAGACTCACTAAGAATCTTGTGGAAGTGAATGATCGAATTGAGACCCTGGAAGAGGGAATAAAGCAAAGGCTGTGTCATGTCAACTTAAAGCAATACCACAACTGAGAAGGGGTAAAACAAGTAACAATCTGTCCCATTGTCGCTGACAAATTGGACAAGGGTAACAGCAGAGATGAATTGGAGGGGGAGGTGGTTGAGGTCCACATTGAACCCCCTACTATGTGGCTAACCAATACAGAAATACGAACACACTAACTGGGGAGTCTAGAACCAGGGAACACAGGATTTGGAATAAACCATTTGTGACTGAGATGAGCAAAGATTTCTTCACTCAAAAGGTAATGAATCTCTGGAATTCTCTACCACAGAAGATTGTGGAGGCTATATCACTGAATATATTCAAGAAAGAAATAGATACATTTTTAGCTTTTTAAGGGCCATGGCTCAGCCATGATCCTATTGAATAGCATAGCAGGCTCAAAATGGCGAATGGGCTATTCCTGCTTGTGGTTTTGCCACTCAATATGGTTACATCCTGGAATGCCAGTACATCACAATCACTTTCTTTTTATTGTTTACTCTGTTGCTGTGTATTATTCCATTCTAGAACTGTTTATAAAATAAATTTCATGTCAGCAATTTGTTTTCTTCATACTGTGATCTTTCATGGGCAAACAAGATATTGCAGAAAATATTTAACTTCTGAATCAAAAGCCGAAATAGTCTTTCTATGATATAGAGCAGTTAAAAGTAATGGCATTTTTTTGAGCAAGCAAACAAATAATATTTGAGTATGCCTTTAGGGAAACAAATCCATCCATTTCAGTACAGTGGTCATCACGAGCCAGCAATTTTTGACTTTCGAAGAAATCGGTGAGTAAATCCAAGGTATGGGGCTTTTACTACCTGCGTAGAAGGAACTGATGCTTATATTTTGTCTGAATTTATTTTACTAGGAGAGATGGTGTGTTTCACAACTATGTTAAAAGACTTACGAAGAGTTGGATATTCAAAGGAATCATCTTCACAACGATTTTAGCAAATTCCCTTTTCGTGGCGCTTGAGACAGATTACCAAATGGCAAACAAGTTCTTTATATTCTTTAATGTAAGAAAAGCATGATATTTTTAAAATATATTTACACAGTTGAATTTATTAGTATATTCCTATTGTTTTGAGGGTATATGCCCCACATTTCCTGCAGTTTCCCCAATAGAGTTGATAAGGGGAGCCAGTTGATGTGGTTTACTTGTACTTTCAGGTAAGGTCCCACATAAGAGATTAGCATACAAAAGTAAATCACAAGGGATTGGGAGTACTGACATGGATAGAGAACTGTCTGGCAGACAGAAAACAAAGAGTAAGTATAAACAAATCTTTTTCTGATTTGGCAGTCAGTGACTAATGGGGTTCTACAGAGATCAGTGCTAGCACCCCAACTATTCATAATATATGTTAATGATTTAGATATGCAACTAAATATAATATCTCCAAGTCTGGAAAGGACACAAAGCTATGTGGAAAGGTGAGCCCCGAGGAGGATGTAGTGATGCTTCATGTGTAGCAAAAATGGGAAGACAGATTATTGTCTGAATAATCATTGATTTTAAAAAAGGGAGAGGTGCAAAAAGACATTGGTGTCCTTGTGCACCAGTCACTGAAAGTAAGCATGCAGGTGAAGTAGGCAGTGAAGAAGGCAAATGATATGTTAGCTTGCATAGTCAGAGGATTCTAGTACAGGAGCAGGATGTCTTGATGCACTTTTTTGAAGCCTTGGTGAATCCACACCTGGAGTATCCTGCAAGTTTCATGTTGTTATTTGAAGAAGGATGTTTTTGCTATAGTATGAGTGCAACAAAGGCTTACCAGGCTGATATTTGTGGCATGATTGATGTATGAAGAGAGACTTGATCAGTTAAGACTATATTCAGTAGACTTTGGAAGAGTAAGAGGGACCTCATAGAAACCTATAAAATTCCAATAGGTCAAAACAGCGTAAACACAAGAAAGATGTTCCTGATGACTGGGGAGCCCAGAACCAGGGATGACAGTTTAAGGATATGAGGTAGGCCATTTAGGGCTTTAGATAAGGAGAGATTTCTTCAACCAAAGAGTGGTGAGCCAGTGGAAATCTCTGCCACAGAAAGTGGTTGAGGCCAAAACACTGAATGTTTTCAAGAAGGACTTAGATAAGGTTCCTAGAACTAAAGGGATCAAAGGGTATGTGGGTATGTGAAGAAAGTAGGAACAGGGTAGTGAGTTGGATGGTCAGCTATGATCATATTGAATGATAGAGCAGGTTTGAAGGGTTGAATGGTCTACTCTAGTTCCTATTTTCTATGTTTCTGTGTGACACCTCACTAATATCACTGCAATTACTAAGACCACTCTGAGCCAGTCACAAACAGGGGTGTTTAAATTGCATACTGATAGTTTGACCTTCACTGGGGCACTTGTGGTGCAGTGACAGGGTTTCTAATCCAAAGGCATGAAGCCTGGATTCAAGTCCCACCTGTTCCAGAGATGTGTAACAATATTGCTGAAGAAAATATCTTAGACCTTCACTAGCTTTTTCTCAGTTTTATTGAGGAGCGAGTTGTAGTTTCAGGCCTTCCTGTGAGATTAAAGTTCAAATCAGCACAGCTAATATACGTATACCCATCTAGTAAGCAAAGAAGCTGCCCAAAAGCTTCAAACTACCTCAAATATGAGGCTAGGGTATGTCAAAACAAATATTAATCCTGAAAGTGCAATGGGATACGTTGTAGTAATATCGAATGTGCCATCACTTGTTGGGGTAAATATGCACTAAAAAGGAAAGTGAAGACTTTTGGAAGCATAAAACTGAATATAAAGGAGGAACACATAAGATTTATTCACTTCTAATAGTCTTGGGCATGGATTCTTAAAAGAAATGTATAGGCATGACGTCAGCTCAAGTCAGTTTCTATTAGTTTTCTGGATTAATTGTTTTTTTTTCAAGCTTTTTTCTTCTGTTAACTGATATTCTATATTTAGAAAAAGGTGTTTATTAAGTTTCAACTTTTGAGCGGAAGTTCTAATAGAAAATACATTCACTTTTGCTACCATGGAGATGAGATTTGGAGACAGCAAATTTAGAATGATTCACCTCCTTCAAAATACTGCCCTTTGTACCAGTCCGCTGCAAATGAGCACTGTTGCGGTCATTTCTAAGAGTCACCAATCCAGAAGCTTGGTCCACATCAGGACTAGAACATTTCCAAATAGAAAGGTAGTTCAATTGAATCTCTCAAGTAATGGCAATAAATTTTTGTCTTGATATTATTTACTTATGTAGAACAGGAAATGGCTTCATGATGATTGATCTACTTACCTGTTGAAAGGAAATTATATTTTGAATTAAGGCAACGGGTTGTGTCATGGGGAGATCCCCAGCTATCTGATGGAAAAGGAGGGAGAGTGTAAGAATGTTGATATCTTCAGATACAATATTCTAATCACAATCATTTGCTTCCATTTGGATAGGTGTCTGAACAGCTGTTCTTGGCCATTTACACAGTGGAGTTCTTAGCAAAAATTTATGTTGACCCAATCAAATATTGGAAGATTGGATTCAATGTGTTTGATTTCATCGTGCTCAGCCTATCCTTTATCCACCGCTTCCTTCCTCTTAGACTTAAACGTTCTCTATACTGGCTTCATATAGTGCGACCACTCAGAACACTCAGGACAATCTCATTTATTCGTGGCTTACAGGTAAATAGATTGGGTGAAGTAAATTAATTTTTAAGGTTAATTAATGGGTTTTTTTTGTCCCGGCTGGGCCAGTATTTATTACCCATCTCTAATTGCCTTTGGGAATATGGTGAGCAGCCTTCATGAACCACTGCAGCCAATTTTGAGTTAGATGTGCTACAGGCTTGTTAAGGAAGAAGTTCCAGGATTTTGACCTAATGAAAAGGAAACAGCAATATACTTCCAAATCAGGATGGTGAGTTGCAGACAGTGGTGTTCACATATATCTTCTCCCTTTGTTCTTCCAAATAATATTTGCTGTGTGTTTAAAAGGTGCTATTTGGGAGCCTTGGTAAATTTCTGCAATGCAACTTGTACATGGGTACACACAGATGATAATCAACCTTGGTGTTTGGGAGTAAGCAAATGCTTGTGAAAATAGTGTCAATCAAGTGAGTCACTTTGACTTGGATTGTGTCAAGCTTCTTGAGTGTTGTTTGAGCTGCATTCAACCAGGTAAGTGGAGAGTATTCCATTGTACTCTTGGCTTGTGCCATGTAGATAGTGGACAGGCTTTTGGGAGTCAGGAGCTGGGTGATTCACTGCAATGTTCCTTGCATCTGACTTTGCAGCTACAGTAATTATATGGCAAATCCAGTTCAGTTTCTGGTGAATGCTTACCTCCAGGATGATGATAGTGGGGAATTCTTTAGTGGTAATGTTATTGAGTGTCAATGTGTGATAGTTAGATTCTCTCTTGTTAGAGGTGGTCGTTGCCTGGTGTTTGAGTGGCACGGATATTAGTTACCACTCATCAGCCTAAACCAGGATATCATTTATTTTCCTGCATTTGGATGTTGACTGCTTTAGTATCTGAGGCGTTGTGAATGGTGCTGTACATTGTGCAACCTTCAGCGAACATCCCCACTTCTGACCTTATGATAAAGGAAAGGTCATTGATGAAGCAGCTGAAGATGTAGGGCCTAGGGCAATACCCTGCAAGGCCAGACACTCTTACCTCACCTCTGGAATTCAGCTCCTGTGTCAGTCTTTGGACCAAGGCTGTTTAGACCGTTTCAAAGGTAAAATCTAAAATTTTGATGTGAATTAATATTAAGGAGTGATTATTTCTTAAAGTTACCTACAGCTTCTTTTGAAATAACTATTCATTTCTGCTCTATAGGTGCTGTCTACTGCCCTGGTGAGTACATTGAAGAGTGTTTTCTTCGTCCTGTTCCTCCTGTTTTTACTGATGACTGTTTTTGCACTGATTGGATATTATTTCTATGGAAATACGGATCACGGCGATTACAAAAACTGGGGTAACCTCAGATCTGCATACTTCACACTCTTCAGTTTGGTAACGGTAATGCAACATTTTGCACATTCTTTATATTGTTCAGGAACAAACAAAATACTGATTACTTCTCTTAAAATTCAGAAATGGTAATAATTGAAATTTATGTAAGTCAGATTTTTTTGAGTATGTAGTGTGTAATTTGTTTCTTTGGATTTAAGGAGTCTGCCTGACTCATTTAGAAGGACTTTTATCTGAGGACTGTCAGAACAAACAATACTTTGGTGACTTGAACATACAGGACCAGATTTTTGTTCCTGGGTCAGGTATGCAGAGGATGGAGAAATCCTGGCTCTGCAAACCTGACCTTTAATATTAGCCACCTGCATAACATATTTAGTCTCACAGGGAGTTGGGAGCTGGATTGGCAGTTGAGCAATTAGCCTGGAAATAGCTGAGGAGGTGGCTAGTTTCTGAGGTAGGCTGAGTGGAAAAGCTGCCTTTGGGCTTCAGTGCTGTGGTCAAAAATTTAAAACAAAAGAATAAAATATCAAAGCCTTTCTCCAGCCCTCATCCCTTGCATCTCCTTTGCTTCCCTTCACCACAACGCTCCCTCACCACCCCCCCCACCCCCCCGACACTCCCCATGTCTTACTCATGCCAATCCCTGACACCTAATCCCCTCTATCCATTGTACATGGTTCCTTATACCCACAATGCCTACTTAGCACTCACCCCCCTTTCCCTTTTACCCACCATGCCAACTTGCTCAGTATCTACAAGTACCCATACATACAAGAGAAAAAATAATTCTACACTTAAACTTTAATTTTTCAGACTACACTCTAATGGGAATAGTACTGTCATCCATGAAACATATTTTGATAGGCCGACACTTCTTGACAGGATGACACCTCTTGACAGATTGCACAGTTACAAAGGGTTCATGCAGCTTTTGTACACCGTCTT
The DNA here is from genome assembly GCF_021869965.1 of Rhincodon typus. Classification (NCBI taxonomy): domain Eukaryota; kingdom Metazoa; phylum Chordata; class Chondrichthyes; order Orectolobiformes; family Rhincodontidae; genus Rhincodon; species Rhincodon typus. Next base: position 43,945,621 of record NC_063343.1, on the reverse strand, counting down.
CTCCACAGTTAATAATCTCAAAGGACACTTGATTCCCCACCATGGCTACCAGACACCCCTCCCCACAAATGAAGCCTGAACCATTACCCAATCCTAACAGCATTCTTGACCCCATGCCCAAAGTTGTCCTGGGTAACTCAGCTCTCAAAATGTGTACCTTGGCTATCCAAATGAAATGGGCTGAGAACACACTTGTTTTACTTGGTCTTTTAAAAAAAAACACTCCATTTTCACACACCAGGGATCTGAGTGGAAACATCTGATCATTTGAAGAGTCATTTCAAATGATGGACCTTCATGAATGTGAAGCAGTGAAGGAGAAACACACTGTTGGAAGTATTGTTGTCTCAATGGCACATTCCACCAAAAGTCCATTTGTACTCTCAGCTGGATGTAAAAGATTCCATTTGCCATTCCAGAGGAAAATGGTGTTCATTCTGATGTCCTGGCGAACATTTATCTATAAATTGATTATCAATAAAATTAAGCCTCTCTCCCATCCTAATTCCTAGTCACAGTTATGCCACCATTTGGAAGAAATTTGACTGCTGAGTGCAAGTGCTATACACTGAGGGAGTCATAAGGACATAAGAAATATGTCAGAAGTTACACGACACCTAGTTATAATCCAACAGGTTTATTTAAAATCACAAGATTTCGGATCACTGTTCCTTTGTCAGGCGATGAAGCTTGTGATTTTAAATTAACCTGTTAGGCTATAACCTGGTGTCGTATGACTTCTGACTTTGTCCACCCCAGTCCAACACTAGCATCTCCACATCATAAGCAATAAGAGTAGAAATAGGCCATTTGGCCCGTAAAGCCAGTCCTGCCATTCAAAAAGTTCATGGCTAAACTGCCCCAAGGCTCAACTCTTCTTTTGTACCAGTTTATTATAGCCCTCAACTCCTTCATATTTCAAAAATCTGTCCATCCCCGCTTTAAATATTTTCAATTATCTCGTCTCTACAACTCAATGGGGTAGGGAATTCCAGATATTCACTGCCGTCTTGGAGAAGGAATTGCTTTGCATCTCATTTTTAATTAGTGGTATTTTGTAACTGTGTCCTCCAGTTTGAGATTTTCCCACTAATGAAAACATCATCTCAACATCTACCTTGTCAAGCCCTCTCAGAATCTTGTATGTTTCAATTAGATCAGCACTAATTATTTTAAAGTCTAATGAATAAAGGCCTGTCCAGTTTAGTTTGTCAGTCTCAATAAGTCAACACTTTCATTTCAGGAATCAGTTTAGTGAATCTCTTTTGAACTGTCTGTAATATCAGTATATCCTTTCTTAAATACGGTGATCAAAACAGCCTAGTGTATTTCAGGTGCGTTCTCACTAGCATCCAGTGTAGTTGTAACAAAATTTCCTTAATTTTTTAAACTCTAATCTCTCAGCAATGAAGGCCAAAATTCCATTTGTCTTCTTAAATACTTGCTGCACCTGCATGCTAACATTTCCTATTTCATGAACACCCAGATTCCTGTGATGTACTTTTCTGGAGTCTCTATTTTAAATAAGTCAGTCTTATGATTCTTCCGACCAAAGTGCATGACCTTACACTTTTCTACATTAAACTTCTTCCACCAAGTTTTTGTTCACTCTCTCAATGTACTGTGTTCCTTTGTAGATTTGTTATGTCCTTATCACAACATACCTTCTCACTTACTTCTGTATCATCAGCACATCTGGATACATTACATTCTGCCCTGTCCTCCAATTAATACAGATGGTGAATTATTGAGATCGTTGTGGTACTCCATTAGTTATATCTTCTAATCTGTAAAAGACTCATTAATCCCAACTCCTCTGTTTTTGTGTGTTAACCAATCCTCAATTCATTATCCCTGATATCATGAACTCCTATCTTGTGCACCTTTCAAGTGGCACCTTATTGAATATCTTGCAATCCAAATTTACTACATCTACCTGTTGCCCTTTAACAACTGTCCTTGTCATTGCCTCAAAGAACCTAAAAGAATCAACAGCTCTCACTCTTTTTGGGAGATTTAAGTCACACTAACAAATAGGCAATTGAGAGATAGCATGAACTGCAGGTGTTGGAGTCTGAGACAACACCGTGTGGAGCTGGATGAACACAGCAGATCAGGCAGCATCAGGAGTGTAGGTAAGTTGATGTTTCGGGTCAGGACCCTTCTTGAGAAAATCAGGCAATTGACCATTGTTAAGGCAGCATATACTGAAACAGTGTTTGCTGGAAGAAAATAGTAAACATTGAAATGAATGTTCAGGGAGTAGCAATAATATGTGGAATTACCCATCGAGATTACAATCAGATTTCGCCCAACGCAGCAGTGGTAATATTTTGGACTTTATTGTTTGAATAATGTCTAAATTGGGAATGTGTGGGAATTTTGATACACTGGAAAATTAGATTATTCCAGTTTCAGACAGCAAGCTAATACTCATTCCTGCAACAAACAAATTTTATCTGTGTATATATGTTTCTGTTACGAGGGTGGTTGAGATTGGTGGGCTCATATATATGTTTTCATATATAGCCCATATTGTAGAGAGTTGAGAGCACTGGAAACCTGGCTTACCTGCTCTGTGTTCAATTCCCTGACAACAATTGTGATTCATTTATTTTTCGCCAGGCCATTGTAAACCATTTATTCCATCAGGTCACAAAGTATCTTTTGGGTATCAAGGAGTAATACCTTCAGACGTGGCAGATACATAGTAGCAAATATAAATCTGACCTATAATGAACATCTTATCAACACAAGAAAAAGGAGTCTTGACTGCAGAGCTCTTTTTCAATAATACCAACAAACACAAGAACCTGCAGCAGCCACAAGACACTCCTTGAATCTTTGGGAAACTGTAGAAATCAAAGCTGAATGTGCTATGTTGAAAACATGGATTTTACAAACAATCATCTGGGACTGGAACCTCCAGAGGAAATTTGAAGCATCAACTTAATTAAAACATATGAGATCCTGAGGGGTCTTGACAACATGAATGTGGAAAGAATAATACCAGTAATGGGAGAATCTGGAACTAGGGGTCACTGATCACCCATTTAAAACAGAAAGAAGGCAGAACTCTTTCTCCTAGAGGGTTGTGAGTCTTTGGAAGTCTCTTCCTGAAAAGCCTTTGGAAGCTTGTTTTGAAGGCAGAGCTGGAGAGAGTTTTGTTCAGCAGTGGGGTTATCTGTGGTAGGCAGTCATGTAGATTTGAGGTTACAATCAGGTCAACCATGATCTTAGTAACTGATGGAGAAGGCTTTAGAGGATGAATGGTCTGCTCAGAGTCATATAGTCATACAACACAGAAACAGACCCTTCAGAAAGTACCTTTGATGTTCACCTCATCTATGTCCCTCATGATTTTATAATCCTCTATAAAGTCATCCCTCAGCCCACTATACTGCAGGGGACAAGCACCCCAGCCGATTCAGCCCCTCCTTATAACTCAAACCCTCCAGTCATTGTAAAATCCTCAAATCTTTTCTGCACCCTTTTCAGTTTAAAACCATCCTTTCTTGAGCAGGGCAACCAGAATTATAACAGTACTCCAAATGTAGCCTTACCAATGTCTTGTTCAGATGTACCATGATGTCCCTCCTTTTGCACTCAATGAAGGCGAGCATGGCAAATATCTTCTTCACCAATCTGTCTACGTATGACACCACTTTCTAAGAACAATGTAACTACACCCTTGGGTATCTCTGTTTGACAACAGGCCCCAGTGCCCTACCACTAACTGTGTAAGTCCTGCCCTGGTTAGTCTTAACAATATGCAACATCTCACATTTATCTAAATTAAGCTCGATCAGCTATTCTTCAGCCCACTGGCCCAGTTGATCAAGATCCTGTTGTACTGTTAGATAACCTTTTTCACTATCCACTATACCACCAATTTTGGTGTCATCTGCAAACTTAGTAACCATGCCTTCTATATTCCCATCCAAATCATTTATATAGATTATGACCAACAGATATAAAGTGATGTTTTCCCAGCTACCATCAGTCCTGAGGAAAGGTCACTGGACCTGAAATGTTAACTCTGATTTTTTTTCTTCACAGATGCTGCCAGACCTGCTGAGCATTTCCAGCAACTTCTGTTTGTGCTCATGAAGAACAGTGGACCCAGCACAAATCCTTGCAGCACACTGCTGGTCACAGGCGTCCAGTCTGAACACCCTTCTACCACCACCCTATGATCCTATCAGCAAGCTAATTTTGTAACCAATTGGCTATTCCTGCTCCTTGCTCATATGTCTGCATCAAACCCAGCAGAGATTGCTAAACCACAAATAAACCTCTCCAAAGCATCCACATCCTTTTGGTAATGTGGTGACCAGAACTGTACGCAGTATTCCAAATGTGGTTGAACCAAAGTCCTATACAACTGTAACATGACCTGCCAACTGTTATACTCAATACTCCGTCCGATGAATGAAAGCATGCCGTATGCCTCCTTGACCACTCTATCCACCTGCGTTGCCACCTTCAGGGTACAATGGACCTGAACACCCAGATCTGTCTGTGTATCAATTTTCCCCAGGGCTTTTCCATTTACCGTATAGTTCGCTCCAATCTATCTATATTCTGCTGCATTCTCTGACAGTCCACTTCACTATCTGCTACTCCACCAATCTTAGTGTCATCTGCAAACTTGCTAATCAGACCATCTATACCTTCCTCCAGATCATTTATGTATATCATAAACAACAGTGGTCCCAACACGGATCCCTGTGGAACACCACTGGTCACAGTTCCCCATTTTGAGAAACTCCCTTCCACTACAACTCCTGTTGCCCAGCCAGTTCTCTATCCATCTAGCTAGTACACCCTGGACCCCATGCGACTTCACTTCTCCATCAGCCTATCATGGGGAACCTTATCAAACGCCTCACTGAAGTCCATGTATATGACATCTACAGCCCTTCCCTCATCTATCAACTTTGTCGCTTCCTCAAAGAATTCTATCAAGTCGGTAAGACATGACCTTCCCTGCACAAAACCATGCTGCCTATCACTAATAAGCCCATTTTCTTCCAAATGTAAATAGATCCTATCCCTCAGTATCTTCTCCAGCAGCTTCCCCACCACTGATGTCAGGCTCACCGGTCTATAATTACCTGGATTATCCTTGCTACCCTTCTTAAACAAGGGGACAACATTAGCAATTCTCCAGTCCTCCGGGACCTCACCCGTGCTCAAGGATGCTGCAAAGATCTCTGTTAAGGCCCCAGCTATTTCCTCTCTCGCTTCACTCAGTAACCTGGGATAGACCCTATCCAGACCTGGGGACTTGTCCACCCTAATGCCTTTAAGAATACCCAACACTTTTCCCCCCACCCCACGTTATTCCAACTTGACCTAGAGTAATCAAACATCTATCCCTAACCTCAACATCCATCATGTCCCCCTCCTCAGTGAATACCGATGCAAAGTACTCATTAAGAATCTTCCCTCCTTTGACCTTGAGTGGGCCAACCCTTTCTCTAGTTACCCTCTTGCTCCTTATGTACGAATAAAAGGCTTTGGGATTTTCCTTAACCCTGTTTGCTAAAGATATTTCATGACCCCTTTTAGCCCTCTTAAGTTCTTGTTTCAGATTTATCCTACTTTTCCGATATTCTTCCAAAGCTTCGTCTGTTTTCAGTCACCTAGACCTTATATATGCTTCCTTTTTCCTCTTTGCTAGTCTCACAATTTCACCTGTTATCCATGGTTCCCTAATCTTGCCCTTTCTATCCCTCATTTTCACAGGGACACGTCTGTCCTACACTCTAATCAACCTCTCTTTAAAAGCCTCCCACATATCAAATGTGGATTTACCCTCAAACAGCTGCTCCCAATCCACATTCCCCAGCTCCTGCCGAATTTTGCTACAGTTGGCCTTCCCCCAATTCAGCACTCTTCCTTTCGGACCACTTTCGTTTTTGTCCATCAGTATTCTAAAACTTACAGAATTGTGATCACTATTCCCAAAGTAATGCCCTACTGAAACTTCAACCACCTGGCCGGGCTCATTCCCCAACACCAGGTCCAGTATGGCCCTTTCCCGAGTTGGACTATTTACATACTGCTCTACTGCATCCTCCTGGATGCTCCTTACAAATTCTGCCCCATCTAAACCCCTAACACTAAGTGAATCTCAGTCAATGTTGGGAAAATTAATATCTCCCATTACCACCACCCTGTTGCTCCTACATCTTTCCATAATCTGTATACATATTTGTGCCTCTATCTCACGCTCGCTGTTGGGAGGCCTGTAGTACAGCCCCAACATTGTTGCCGCACCCTTCCTTTTCTGAGCTCTGCCCATATTGCCTCATTGCTCGAGTCCTCCATAATGTCCTCCTTCAGCACAGCTGTGATATCCTCTTTGACCAGTAGTGCAACTCCTCCACCCTTTTTACCTCCCTCTCTATCCCACCTGAAGCATCTATATCCTGGGATATTTAGTTGCCAGTCTTGCCCTTCCCTCAACCAAGTCTCAGTAATAGCAATAACATCATAATCCCAGGTACTAATCCAAGCCCTAAGTTCATCTGCCTTACCTACTACACTTCTCGCATTAAAACAAATGTACCTCAGACCACCTGTCCCGTTGCGTTCATCATCTGCTCTCTGCCTACTCTTCCCCTTAGTCACATTGACTTCATTATCTAGTTCCTTTCAGGCTTTAGTTACTACCTCCTTACTGTCCACTAACCTCCTCATTTAGTTCCCATCCCCCTGCCACATTAGTTTAAACCCTCCCCAACAGCGTTAGCAAAAGCAGCCCCGAGGACATTGGTTCCAGTCCTGCCCAGATGTAGATTGTCCGATTTGTAATAGTCCCACCTCCCCTAAAACCGGTCCCAATGTCCCAGAAATCTGAACCCCTCCCTCCTGCATCATCTCTCAAGCCACTCATTTATCCTGCCTATTCTTTCATTTCTACTCTGACTAGCACGTGGCGCTGGTAGCAATCCTGAGATTACTACCTCTGAGGTCCTACTTTTTAACTTGGCTCTTAACTCCCTAAATTCTGCTTGTAGGACCTCATCCTGTTTTTTTTTTTACCAATGTCATTGGTGCCTATATGCACCACGACAGCTGGCTGTTCACCCTCCCCCTTCAGAATGTCCTGTACATCCCTGACCTGTGCACCTGGGAGGCAACATACCATTCGGGAGTCTCGTTTTTGACCACAGAATTGCCTGTCTACTCCCCTTACAATTGAATCCCCTATGACTATAGCCCTTCCACTCTTTTTCCTGCCCTTCTGTACAGCAGAGCCAGCCACAGTGCCATGAACCTGGCTACTGCTGCCTTCCCCTGGTTAGCCATCTCCCCCAACACTATCCAAAACGGTATACCTGTTTTGGAGGGAGATGACCGCAGGGGACACCTGCACTGCCTTCCTGCTTTTTTTTTTCTGCCTTTTGGTCACCTATTCCCTTTCTCCCTCAGCAATCCTAATCTGCGGTGTGACCAATTTGCTGAATGTGCTATCCACGACTTCCTCAGCATCGCGGATGCTCCAAAGTGAGTCCATCCGCAGCTCCAGAGCCGTCATGTGGTCTAACAAGAGCTGCAGCTGGACACACTTTTTGCATGTGTAGGAGTCAGGGACATCAGCCACGTCCCTGAGCTCCCACATTGAGTAAGAGGAGGATAACACGGGTCTGGGATCTCCTGCCATTTTTACTCTAAGCTTAACTTAGTCCTACTATAATATCAAATACTAGATAAATGAAATGAAAAAAAAATTGTACCAAATCACTCTACTTACCAGCACACGATAAAAGAAAAAGAAAGGATGTAGATCCTTAGTAGCTATTGTCAGAGTATTGGTTTTGTTAACCCTTTACTCTTCAAAGTTTGGAAGCATTTTTCCAGATTTTTACTCAGCTTATGATATTGTGTGGAAAAATGGGCTGATGTTCAATAGGTCCCTGTACTGCCATGTGTCAAATTACTCTAGCTGCTGTTGTTATGATCATAGTGAAAATGGTCTACAAATATTCTGTGTCAATAAATATGGAGCTGGAAAAACACAGCAGGTCAGACAGTATCTGAGGAGCAGGCATGTCAATGTTTCGGGCCGAAACCCTTTGTCAGGACGAAGGGGTGAAACATTGACTTCCCTGCTGCTCAGATACTGTCTGACCTGCTGTGCTTTTCCAGCTCCACATTTACTGACACTAGCTTCCAGCATCTTGCAGTCCTTATTATCTCCTGGTCTACAAATATTCACATTTCATCATTTGACTTTAATACCTGAGACTCCCATGGACTTAATATAGTTCTAAATGAGAACTCTGCTGATCTAATTATAGCTGCCGTGATCGCCTGACCAGCCTGTATGGAATACACAAACTGGAATTACCATTGAGACACTGAAACTCAGTGAAGCATCAAGAAATTTGCATGTCTCGTTTTACTCACACTTGGATGATAAATTCACATGTTTAGAGATGAAAAGTTGTCTGTAACAATCCAGTCGGATCAGTGTCAGACACCAGCATCTGCAAAGGAACTGCCCATCAACAACAACCTTTGAGTAACAAAGGACAGAAGAAGCAATGTGGATTGATTAGTGATACTGAAAGTTATTTTCTGCCTTTCTCTCTGAATCTCAGAAACTTAGCATCAGCGAAAAAGCAACTTGGGGAAAAAAGCAGTGTTCATCAAGAAATAGTAAGAATTGCTGATGCTGGAGTCTGAGATAACAAGGTGTGGAGCTGGAGG
>NC_063343.1:43878617-43936497 GCF_021869965.1 Rhincodon typus | reverse complement strand
ACTCCTGAAGAAAACAGGAGAATAGCTAAAAAGTTGGAACTCGGGTTTCATTCTCGCAGTTCAAGGGCACTTAAAAACTTTAAACTGCAACTACATTTACCTCCTATCTCTATAGACACACTCCTCTTCCTCCTGTTTAAACCATTTTAAAAAAATTTGTTTCTGAGCATTTGTTTTTTTGTCTTATTTTCTTGGGTTTAATAGGTAATAACTATCAAAATACTTCACATTGGCTCACCTTGAATTTTGATCTGGTTAACTAAATTCAGTTGAGTTCTGATGAAGGGTCACTGGATCTGAAATGACCAAGATGTGAGTGGATGTCGTCCAAAGTTTCACCACTACAAGCTAGGATGCAAAAAAACACTATTCACCAAACTTCTGCCATAGCTCTGGAGCTCTGGTCTTCTCAACAGCTGAGTACTAGGCACCCATCTGGGCCTCAAGTTATTTTAATGGTCTCAATGACGCACAACTTCACTCAGACATATGGTTAATCTCTGGAAACCCGAGATCAACTCCAGTTCAGTGGTTGCCAGTCCTCTCAAATATCACCACTCCTTCCATTAATTGGACACAGCAATGTGAAGAGAAATAATACATATAGCAGCAACTTAGACCCTTCCCTCCACAGTGAGCATTCTTCAACACTATTCACCCCGTCCCAACTCGCCATATAGCTCTACAATATCCCCTCAGTATAAGAATCAAACACTTTCCACCCCAGAACATTAATGAAATCTGGATGAATGCTTTGGCAGAAAATGCTCTCATAAATAAAGCCATTGAGTGACGTTTTCCCAGCTCTGAATGACATGGGCATTGGTGAGTCAGTTGTGAAAATATGGAGAAATGAGAAAAATAAGATGAGTCAAGAAAGAAAAGTCTGATTCTGCAACCATGTTTTGAATGATGAAGTGAGAATCTCACTAGTGAGTGATGAGTTGTTTATTTGCATGCCATTGCTACCTGGTCTTGCCTCATTGATATACAGTTGCCTATACTCCCACGTGCCAGATAGAAACTGGAAAGCAAAAATTCTGGAAAGTAAGTCAGAGCAGGCTCCAGCTCACTGCTTGTTCCCCTGGGTCCTCCATCTTGAGCAGCAGTCCCCACCATCTCAAGTATGCTGCATGGGCAGCCACCCATCCCATGGATTGGACTGTTTTGTACTTTGCCCCTTCATTAAGACCCTAGGGTACATCTCATCTGGGTCTGCAGACCATCAGATTTCCTGAATTCCTCAGAGCAGCTCATTCAAGATTGCTTCACATGAACCATGCTATTCATTCATCCCATTTCCAAAATAAGTATTCTTTAAACTGTTGTGATAACCTGTCCTTTGATCTTGGCTCCTCGACATTTTTGACTGTTTGATCACCCCATAATGTTGTTTTCTCCAGCCTATGTTGTAAAACATCTTTAAAGTCTGTTTCTCAGCTGGTGCCGTTTAGAATGCTGCATATTCAGGAAGGCTGGCCTTCTCTTTCTGAAGTGTCACGTATGCATTGACCAGTTTGAGCACTTGAAATGTCAGAGTGGAAGAAGAGTTAGCTTGAATTTTGAATGAGGAGCAGAGAGAGAGAGGTGGCTGATACAAGTTGTTTATCATGTAGGTTCTGGAAGGGTAGACAGAGTTAAGAAGAAGAAAATGATGCTGTGTAAAGAAAACCTGGTGGATGTCACAGGAAGCAGATAAGACCTTGTTTATACAACCACTTGCCAATACAAGAATTTTGTTGAAATTGGGTTTATGGTGCTCCTTGTTATGCACATTTCAATATTTCCCTGAAAGTAGGCCCAGTGCTGATTTTTGGGGTCCATTACTTTAAAATCATAGATTAGTAAGACCTTCTCTCCAATGACATAACAAGGGAAAAGATATCTCAGGATTGTATGTAACTTAGAATGCAATGCTTTGTTGTTTTGTTTGTAAAAGATAAGGATACAGTGGATAGAGAAAATGATCATTTTGTTGCAATTATTTCTTTAGGGTGGTTTAAATGACTTCTTGTATTTTGCAGTTGGATGGCTGGACTGATCTTCAGGCTGAAACAGGCAGACTTGGCTTCATGTCAAGTCGAATTTTCATAATTGGTTTCATCTTAGTAGCATGTTACCTTTTCTTCAATCTCTTCATTGGAGTTATCATTATAAATATTCGGGTATGTTGATTTTATTTTTTACTACGTGCCATTGAATACTTGTTCAGTAAAACCACCCAAATAAATTATACTATTATTTATAGGAAACAACCAAAGAATTTAATAAGGGAGTCCAAACTGAACGAGAGACAATTTTGCTCCAAAAAAAGCAGGCTATATTACAGAGACAACAATCGCATATTGCAGATTTAATGGAGAAACAGGTATTGAATTCATTCTGATTCGACTGAAACTCTGTGTTATAAAACAGGTGTGACTGCCAGTTCCCAAATCTGGATGCATTACTTCTGAATGTTTATTGGAATGAATATTTGAATTGACTTGAGTGTGTATGCTTTAATATTCACATCATAAAATACAGAATTAATTTTTGTTATCCATTCAAGGAATGTGGACATCGCTGGCTGGGCCAGCATTTATCGCTGATCTTTAGTTGCCCATGGGAAGGTGGTGGTGAGCTGCCTTCTTGAACCACTGTGGGTCCATTCAGTGTAGGCAGACCCATTAGGGAGGGAGTTCCCAGGATTTTGACCTAGCGACAGTGAAGGAACTGCAATATGTTTCTAATGCTGGACGATGGGTGACTTGGAAGTGAGCTTGCAGGTATTCCTGTGTATCTGCTTCCCTTTTGCTTCTAGGTGATGGTGATCATATGTTTGGAAGGTGCTGTCTAAGAAGCCTTGGTGAATTTCTATGGTTCATCCGATAGAAGGTACAGACTGCTGCTATTGAGCATTGGTGGTGGAGGAATTGAATGTCTGTGAATGTGGTGCCAGTCAAGCAAGCTGCTTCAAATTGGCTATATTTTGTGTATGCGAAAGGAGAATGTCACAATGAGGAGTGGGACTCCTGAAATAAATTCGTATCTTCCTAACCGGAAGCCTGTTGTAACTCCCATTAGCTTTCTGGACAAGGCTAGTGAATTAACACAGTCTCTAGAATTAGCTTGGACCTTTTGGGTCTACATGGTTCAACACACCAACCGGTGTCATATGTTCAGTGAATAAACATTTTGCAACATTTCTAACATTTAGAAATGGTAGGCTGGTCTCACCAATTATCAGATGTGCATGGACATGTGGTAGGACAAATAGATAAATGGTAAAGAAGGCATATGGGATGCTTTCCTTTATTTGCAGAGATATTAAATTAAAAAAAGCAGGGATGTCATGCTAGAACTGTGTAAGACACTAATTAGGCTACAGCTGAAGAATTGTCTACACTTCTGGTCACTATTATAGGAAGAACATAACTGTTCCAGAGAGAGTACAGATGGGATTTGCAAGAATGTTGCTAGGACTTTGAAAATTACAGCAGTGAGGGAAGATTGGATAGATTAGGGTTGTTTCCTTGGAACAAAGGAGCCTGAAGGGTGACTTAATCAAGTCTACAGAATAATGAGGGGCTTGGATAAAGTGTACATTGACACCTGTTGCCGCTAGTGGAAAGGTCAGTTACTGGTGACCACAGACTTAAGGTGATTGGTAGAAGGATTAAAGGGGACATGAAGAAAACCTTTTTCATCCAGAGAGCGGTGGGTGTCTGGAATTCAGAGCCCTGTTTGCTGGTTGAGGCAAAACCCTCAACTCATTTAAAAGGAATCGGGATCTGAAGTGCTGAAGTTGCAAGACTACAGACCACGTGCTGGGTAGTGGGTTTAGAATAAGCAGCTTAGTTAATTCAGCTGGCACAGACACAATTAGCTGATGGCCATTTTTATTGCGATGGTTCTATATAATTCCAGGCAGAAGAGAAATTACTCAAAGGAGAAAAAGTAATCTGTATTTTGTAATATCTGTATTTTCTTTGCCTTTTCTTCCAGAAAACCAGCCAATTTGAAAGTTTCAGCGAAATGGTAGAAAAGTTCAAACAGACCTTGCGACATGATGATTACGTTTTGTTGGATGATTTATGCTCAAGTCTGTCATTCATAGATATTTATTTCACGAGCCTTGATGAACAGGATAATACTTTGTACAAGTGAGTAAGAGATTCCATGTAAGAGGAAGCTGGCTAACCTGCTGCATGTTATGTAAAACTTATGCAGGTTCATGCGTGTAAGAGAATGCAGGTTCATCTACCATTTACTTTCTCAGTTCACAATTCCTAGTGACCCGTTCTCAGGGTTTTGCGTCGATTATAGGAGACACATGAGAGCTATCTGCAGTTAGTCACAGATCATGTTTGCTTTCTCTGTCTTTGGTGCCCTTGGATGTTATGCTACGTTAAAAGTGCCTTAGAAATGCAAGCTGCTGTTGTTGACTGTTTGCCTGGATTTTTGCTCATTGCCTCCCTAGTACAATGAGGTTATGGACTCAGTGAGGAGTTGAACTGATGTTTTCAAGAGATAAAATTACAGGTTTGGAATGAACTAGGAATTTGGGAAACAAGTGAATTATGTAAATAAGCAATCAAATTAATGAAGCAATGGTGAAATGGTCATAGAGTCATAGAGCTGTACAGCATGGAAACAGACCCTTCAGTCCAATTAATCCATGCTGATCAGATATCCTAATCTAGTCCCATTTGCCAGCATTTGGCCCATATCCCTCTCAACCCTTCCTATTCATATACTCATCCAGATGCCTTTTAAATGTTGTAATTGTACCAGCCTCCACCACTTCCTCTGGCAGCTCATTCCATACACGCACCACCCTCTGCATGAAGAAGTTGCCCCTTAGGTCCCTTTTGAATCTTTCCCCTTTCACCTTAAACCTACATCCTCTAGTTTTGGACTCCCCTACCCCAGAGAAAAGACCTTGGCTGTTCACCCTATCCATGCGCCCATGATTTTATAAACCTCTATAAGTCACCCCTCAGCCTCCGATACTCCAGGGAACGTAGCCCCAGCCTATTCAGCCTCTTCCTTTAGCTCAAAGCCTCCAGCCCTGGCAGTATCCTTGTAACTTTTTTCTGAACTCTTTCAAGTTTCACAACATCCTTCCTATAGCAGGGAGACCAGAATTGAACACAGTATTCCAAAAGTGGCTTAGCCAATGTTCTGTACAGCTTTAACATGACATCCCAACTCCTATACTCAATGCACTGACCAATTAACAGCAAGCATACCAAACACCTCCTTCACTATCCCGTCTACCTGCGACTCCACTTTCAAGGAACTGTGAACCTGCACTCCAAGGTCTCTTTGTTCAGCAACACACCCAGAACCCTGGCATTAAGTGTTTAAGACCTGCCCTGATTTGCCTTTCCGAAATGCAGCACCTCACATTTATCTAAATTAAACACTGTCTGCCACTCCTTAGCCCATCAGCCCATCTGATTAAGGTCCCGTCGTATTCTGAGGTAACCTTTTTCACTGTCCCCTACACCACCAATTTTAATGTCATCTGCAAACTTACTAACCATACTTCCTATGTTCACATCCAATGTGTTGGATTGGGTCTGTAAATATTCGTTTAGTGATCCTTCTGTTTCTTATCAATGACAAAATAGAGTTCATAGTAAACGTTCTCAATAGTAATTGCTACATAGTGTGAAATGCAATTTGATACTTTTTTTAATGAGTGAACCATGATGCACTCAGGCTAAGATTATGTTCACCCATTAGTTGAAAAATCTGGAGAAATGGGTGATATAGTCAATCCAACATTAGTTCTCGTCTCTGGTATTTAGATTAAAAATCACCTCTTTCTTAAAGCTGTGCAGATTCAATGTGAAATCAGTTGAGATTGATGCATTCCAGTTCTGCGGCCCATGTCACAAAACTCACTCTCATTCAACACTAATTTTCATTCAGACAGTCTAGTCTGCAGGATAGTCAACCTAGAAAATGAAAGGAAAACATTCTGCTGTGGGAGGGGTGTTTTGATGAGATTGCAGCTGAAATTTGTATCAACATAGAGTAAGCGTTATTTTGTATCTTTTGTACTATACCTTACTTGGGTGTACTGGGGGCTGATGCTGCATGCCTGAAAATGAAAGTGGCCCAATCACCTGCGCCAACACTTCTCATCCCACTCAGCATAAAATATGGTCAGTAAAAGGAAAATGAGATCAATCAGAACACGCATTGACAGATTTTGTACTGATGGCAGGAAGAGACAAAAGGGCAAAGAGACCTTGAAAGAAAGAGTGGAAGAGATCTGAGAAAATGTGTGGAAGAGAACAAGAGAGAGAAGGAGTGACGGAGATTGAATATGGGGCAGTTTACCTGGGAGTCACCTATTACCCAAAAAAGCAAAAGAGATCATAGTGGCTTTAAAAACAATTTATTAAGAAACAGCAATTTAGCTTGCAACATGAGCCAGGATAAGCAGAAGACACGTATGATGAGTGAGAGCAGATTATGGTCCTGTATTGAACAAATAGACCAATGAAATGGAATGATTCTGATATCCATAGCTAGCGATGGCTGTCTCTTCTGCATTCAGTCTTTTTGAGGATTTGAAGTTGATGCCAGCATGAATCTGCCCTGGCTCCCTTTTCGTTTAACCCACATTTTCCTTCCTGAGTGCCTGTTTAAACATATCATTTGTAGCAGACTGGTGGCTCATGGCAATTATTTGCTGAATTGTTAAAATCAAGGCAAATTGTTCCTATTTCCATGGCCTTGCCCATGAAGTCATCTATCGGTTTATCTTCTGCTCAGACACCTTGTTAAACTCACTCAGACGGTTTGTTTAGACATGGGCCTATAATCCCATCAGATCAGGAATGTCTTGTACCAGGACCCATGCTAGAATCATGGTCTTCTGCAGATATAACAGGCCTAAGCTGTCCTGTGTCTGGGTTTGTGTCAGCTTGCAGGTTGCTACAGAATTTATCTTATGGGAGAAAGAGAAATTATTTCCAAAATATTCAATTAATTTCATAAGCGTTTATAAAATCATTACACAGCTATTCCTTACAATGGGGAGAGAGGAACATGTAGAGAGGGAAGGGCCTCCATAGCTGAATTTTCACATGGAAGTTCAGAGCATTGATCTACAGTCACTAGGCTGTTCTGGAAATGAGTTTGAACTCTGTATGCATTAATATTCATGTGTGGCAACACTACCACTATAAAAAAGCCTCCTTCAGGGGCATAAGTGCCATAGAGTCATACAGCACAGAAAGAGGCCCTTTGTTCTAACCAGTCCATGCGACCATAATCTCAAACTAAACTAGATCCACTTGCCTGCACTTGGCCCATATCCCTCCAAACATAGCTTATTTGTGTACTTACTTAAATGTTTTGTAAACATTTTAACTATTATCTGCATCCATGACTTCCTCTGGAAGTTCATTCCACACATGAACCACTCTCTGTGTAAAGAAAAAATTGCCCCTCATGTCTTTTTAAAATCTTTCTCCTCTTGATAACCTTAAAAATCTGTCCCCTAGTCTTGAAATCCCCCCTGCAGATAATTGTCATTTTCTTTAGAAAAACAAGACTGTGTTTCTCTGAGCACCATTTCCTCTTCTTGGAGACAGTAAGGACTGCTCAGCCCAAAGCATTGACTTTCCTGCTTCTCTGATGCTGTTTGACCTGCTGTGATTCTCCAGCCTCACTCTATAGACTCTCTTTCCTCTTCTGCCTTCCTAATGCCCTTTCCCTCCCCACCTTAGAACCCTCTCACAAGATTTGTAAGAAAGCACGGAGTCATGGGAATGTAGACCTACTTCTTGAGTGAGTGAAGTTATCCTGTATACTTAAAAATATTGGTTTGATTCCAGCTAGAGTTTTGTTTCCAATTCTGGGTAGTACAGGAAGAACACAAAGGCTTTGATGAATGTAATGATGAATGTAGTGAAGCTGTTTACTAGGATAGCTCAAGCAATTAAATTGTTACAGTTACATGCTAGACAGGAGAAACCAGGAAGGTTGCCCTTAGAGCAGAAAAATCTAAAAGCAAATTTGATGCAAAGCATTTAAAATTATGGAAGGACAACTAACGAGAGTGTTCCGATGACTGAACTGTCAATAACTAAAGGGCCCAAATTTAAGATGATTTAAGGGAAAAGGACCAGTGCCAGTGTAAGAGAAAACATTTCTTTACACAATGAGACTTTGAATTTGAAATACCGTGTCAGATAGAGTAATGGATACAGATTCAATACTCGTCTTCATAATGGAACTGGATAAATATTTTAAAGATAAAAGAATGCAGGGAAATGGAGAGACAGCAGGAGACTAATAGGAAGCAGCCAACATGGAATCAATGGGCTGAATAGTCTGTAATTATACTGTAAAATTCGATGGTTCTTCTGCCTTGTGCCTAGTCAAATGGCAGTTTGGTAGATACGTCTATTATTATGAAGGATTGTAAAAAAAAAGATACAGACTCTTAGTAAGGGTCTAGAACAAGTGGGACGTAGATATAAAATTAAACGTTGCAAATATAGGACAGGCAGTGGAAGAAACATTTTACATGGACTGCCACTTTGCTGTGGAATGCATGAGCACGGTTAATGATTAAAGGAGATACTTGTAAACATTGAACAATATGACAGGTGGAAATGGTTAAGGGATCAGGATGGGTGCATAGCTTAGGAAAAAGAAAAAAACCATGGACTGGATGTAATGAGTGGCCTGATATATCATAACTTAAATGTAAAATGAAAGTATAAATTAACTAATAGAAAAAGCAGAAAAATGTGAATGGAAATACTTAACCAATGTGGAAGAAGAATATTCAATTCATAGACAACAGACATGGGACCTGTATCTTAAGGATGTTCAAAGGGTTAGAGACTACAAATTGCAGTAATTCTGTTGAGTTTCTGATCAAAGCTATACTATCACAGAAGCAAGATATCTTCCCTCAAGAGACCATCAGAAGGTATATCCTTATTCAGATGCTTTAGATCAAGAAGGGTAATATTTATGGTAAGCTAGGAGCAAGCAATGCATTCAGCCTTTTCAGCTACATAATGTGCACCAGGAATAGTCTTTAATGGAACAAAATTAGCAGGTGGGGTGGGGAAAGGACTACAAGCCTTTTCTAACTGGTAAGAACTTCGTAGATCATAAACAGGCCCTTCGGCCCAAAAAGTCCACATCGACCCTCAGAGCATCCCACCCAGACCCATCCCCCTAGAACCCACCTAATCTACACATCCCTGAACACTATGGATAATTTAGCATAGCCAATCCACCTAGCCTGTATATCTTTGGACTGTGGGAGGAAACCGGAGCACCCGGAGGAAACCCACGCAGACACAGGGAGAACGTGCAAACTCCACACAGATAGTCACCCAAGGGTGGAATTGAACCTGGGTCCCTGGTGCTGTGAGGCAGCAGTGCTAACCACTGAGCCACCGTGATTGCTAACATTTGTTTCCTCTATATTTTAGATTACAGCAGCTTTACTTTGAAATATCGTATGTTCTGGGTAACTTATTGGAAGTTGATCGTCACCAAGAGCGTTCTGAAAAGAAGGATGGAGATGGGACAAATAATCCTAAATAAATAAAAAAAACTATATATTTTTAGAAATATTATTTTACTCTAACTGTCTATCAAAGGATATTTGGAAACTAGTTCTAAGTAGTGCTGTGCTCTGTCTTCATTTACTTCCTCTCCAGCCTTCAATACAGTGCAACCCTTCCAGAAACAAAATTAGAAATTGCTGAAAAAAATCAGCAGGTCTGGCAGTATCCGTGGAGAGAAAGTAGAGTTAATGTTTTCTCTCTGCAGATGCTGCCAGACCTGCTGAGTTTATCCAGCAATTTTTGTTTTTGTTTCCGATGTCCAGCATCTGCAGTTCTTTACTTTTCTTTTCACAGCTCTTCCAGATTATTTTGTTTATTCCAGGCAAGTGCTGTTTCGATTCTCTCCGGTACCCAGGTGATTATGCATCTTGATTTTTCTTTGTCGACACCCTTGTCAATGTTATAGATGAAATACTGGAGTTCCCAACATCAATGGAAATTTGATCTTATCATTTTGATGTGATATATTACTAGGAAATTTATACAGTAATGCATGACCAAGGATCTCTCAAATGTTTGAAGAATTGATTCTGGATGAATCAATCATATTCTCTCAATTTATCCACTGTCTTTAAGTTGTCAGACCACTTGTCTGACATTTGGTACTAGATCAACAGAAATTTCCTCCAACTGAATATGGGAAAGATTGAAGCTGTTGCCTTTGCTACACTGGAAGAAACTCTGTTCCCTAATTACCAACTTCAGTCCTCTCTCTGATAACTGTTTGAGCCCAAACCAAACTATTTAAAACCTTGGTATCATATTTGGCCTTAAGCTGAGCTTCTAACCACGTACCAATGCTATTTCTAATACTACTTATTTCCACTTCCGTAGCATCACCAATACTCCCCTGCATCCAAGCCCGTCTGCAGTTGAAACCATCATTCATGCCTTTGCTATATCTCCATATTCCAATGCAATTCCATATTCTATCTTCCATAACCACATGGTCATGAAATACTCTGCCGTCTATGTCCTAACTTTCTACAAGTACAGTTCACACATCACCCCCACTTGGCTCCTTTTCACTAACCCCTGAATTTTAATTTTTTTGTACTTGTTTTCAACTCTGTCATGGCCTTGTCCCTCCCTATGACTCCAACCTTCTAAGATACCCTGTAGTCTTTTAATTTCTGGCTCCCTTACCCTCTTAATTTTAGTCATTCCACAATTGGTGGCCATGCTTTCAGCTGTCAAGATTCTTAACTCTGGAATTCCCTCCTTAAATCTCTCTGTCTCTCCTCCTATAGGGTGGTTCATAAAACCTAACTTTTTAGTAACTTTTGGTCACTAATCCTAATGTATTAAGGTTGCATTACATGGTTCAGTATCAAATTCTTTTTGATAATGTTCCTGTGAAATTCCCCATATTATTTTACCACTGTAAAGGGGATACATTAATAAATATTGTTTTGTTGGTGGATTTGCTGAGCATATTGATGCTTTGATGTTGGTGGTAAATATTGAGGCCCAAGTTTATTCTCTTTGGTTCCTTTGGTCTCTTCTTGATCCTCCTTCAACTCCTGTGATGCTGTGGTTCCGCTCCTGACAGTACAGTTATGCATTTTGCATAATACAGATAGAATGTTACATACCTTTCCAGGGCATCCAGTAACAGCCTTTGGATCAAACCAGCAAGGGGAATTGTTGAGCAGTTAAACAATACATTCAGTATAGTGCTTAGTGCAGGCGAGTGCCATATTATATTTCTTTCGAGTTGCAGTTCTGGGATTTCACTTTAGTGTCATTCACCAGGGCTCTAAAGGATTACTGGATTCACATGATCGACATATCTAGGTTACAATGACCTTGAAACAATGGTGTAGATTGATTGCTCCTGGCAGCTTCCGGATATGTGGCATCTATCTGAATGAAGCAGTTTCAATGGTTACAAGTAACCAACTGCTGTTGTGAAAAAGTGAACTATCTAATTTCTCTCTTCAGGTGCAAGTCCACAAATCATTTCTCAGTCCTGTGGTGTCTTCATTCTTCCTCCTTTACCATGTCTCCCTCCCCAAACCTTGCTGCACTACCAACCCTGGCATCTCAGTCCCATTCTCTTACCATTCCCTGTTGTTTGCTGATCTTACACCTTTCTTCCATCTTTACATGACCATTGCTTCTTTTAGTATCTACCCATCTCTCCATTCCTACATCATTATCGCATTGAACTACTTAATCATTAGACATTTTAGATCACAATTGCAGCATTCTATATTAAATTAATAGGATGTAGGTATTTGAGCTTACAAACATTTGGATCCCAACTTCTTTGTTGCTTTAGGGACATCAGTATGCGGAAACCTGGGTCACTTAAAAGAATTCCAGATCTATTACCAGAGCGTGTCTCCTGGATCTTGACTCCCCAGCCAGAAAAATAATCTTCCCTCGATCTAGTCTGTCTCACCCTGTTAGGATTTTATACTTTTCAATCAGATCCCCTTTCATCCTTCTAGACTGTCATGAATACAGGCCCAGTCATGCCAATTTCTCTTCATTGGACAGTCCTGCCATCCCCGGTATCAGCATAGTGCAGCTACCTCTGTGCCAAGTATATCCTTTCTTTGGTAGGGAGACCAAAACTGCATGCAATTCTCCGGGTGTGATCTCACTGAGGCCCTGTACAACTGTAGGAAGTCGTCCCTATTTCCAAACTCCAATCCTCTTGCAATGGATGCTGATGTATAATTTGCCTTCCAAATTGTTTGCTGCACCTGCTTGTCAACTTTCATTGACTACAAGGACACCTTGATCCCTTTGAACATCCAATTTTCCCCATATATCACCATTTAAATAATAATCTTTCTTCCAGTTTTTCACACCAAAGTAAATAACTTCACATTTAGTCACATTATAGTGCATCTGCCATGTGTTTGCCCACTTGTTTAACTTGTCTAAATCACTTTGAAGCCTTCTTACATCATTCTCACAACTCTCAAACCCGCCCAATTTCGTGTTATCAACAAACTTGGAAATGTGGTATTTGGTTCCCTCATCCAGATCACTTACATATATCATGAATAGCTGGGTCCCAAGCACTGAACCTTGTGTACCCCATTAGTCACTGGCTGCCTCTCCAAAAAAGACCATTTGTTCAAAATTCTCTTTGCTCTCTGTGAAGCAATTCTCAATCTGTGCCAAAAGAATACTCCTTATCCCATATGCTTTAACTTGGCCCACTAACCTCTTATGAGCACCTTATCAAAGGCCTTCTGAAAATTCAAATAAATTACATCTTCTGGTTCTCTCTTATCTATTCAACAAGTTCCATCCTCAACAAACTCAAATAGATTTGTTAAGCAAAATTTGCCTTTCATAAACCCATGCTAAATGGCTTGACACAGATCAGAAATAATTAAATAATCTTGATCTCAGTAAGTAAGCCCTGGTGAAGTGTACAATCAAGGGGGTCAGTGAAATACCTGCTCCTGTAATAACCCACAACAATTAAGGCACCCAAGAAATTTAGCTTTAACAGTTTCTTTCTGTGTTATGTCGGACTGCAGTGGAAGGGAGATTGGATAAGGCCTGAAAATGGCATAGCATTTGTAATGCGTGATTGACCAACCCATCTTTGTTCCAATGCTGGAATCACACAAACTTTGTGTGGTCTGCTAATTTATATATTCACATGCCTGCATACCTGAGTAGGGGTTACACGTCAGTGAAAGGCCAGCATAAGTTCATGCTAAATGTTTGACTTGGAGCCAGCCTCTACCTCTCAAAATGGAAATGTATTTTGGCTGGAGCAGGTGCTGCAATTCAGAAACAAGTGAATTTGACCTTAAAGAGACACACTGATGACACAACGGAGCAGGGAATACACTCAAGTCTTCCAATGGAGCACTGAAGGCTTGCTACAGGTCATTGACAGGGAGGGAGGGTCCTCTATCCATAGAGAAGCCTGAGCCCTGTCTGGTCTTTCTCAAGAGAGCATGGAGGAGTTTGGCACCAGCTTGGCTCAGGATGTTGTACAGAGCTTGAATCCTATCCTTTCCAGGAACTTTGTTAAAATAGTGTCAATGAAAGACAGTATATGAGAAATCCATTTACAGTTTTGTTTGTGTTCAAGTCAATACAGTTTGGAGTTGGAGGAACACACATGCAGCATCAGAGGAACAGCAAAGTCGATGTTACAGGTTTCATACTATTGTGCAGTTTCACTTTCACTAGTTCAGAAAACTCATTGTCTAGGTTCAACATTGGTGGTGATTAAGCTTGTGGGTTTGTTAAGCGGCTTTGGATTGATACTCAGGTAGATTTTATCATTCCTTTTCATTGCCACCATATGGAAAAGATCCAATCAATTAGTGTTCCGACTGCAGTATGAACTTGCTTGTCAAGCTATTCACTTTTGAGAAACTATTGTATGCTAGGGGCAGTTTTGTTGCAATTGTGCAGGTTAGTCCATAATATTCAATGAATATGGGTTAATAGCACATTGTCATCCATATTCTAGGTTTAAGAGATTTTGAATTTAGCCCCCAGAATCTCCGTAATGTAGGTTTAATTAGTAGTGATGTTTTTCTTTTTTATCTGATGATTTTCTTCCAACCTGGGAATAGACCAACTGTAAATTGTGGATTGGAAACTAATTGTGTACAGTTGTGCACACTATATTATGGGAAAGATGTGAATGCATTGGAGATAGTGTAAAAGTGATTTACAAGAATGCTTACTGGAATGAGAAACTTTAGGTATGCGGATAGATTGAAGAAGTCGGGGACTGATCTGTTTGGGTGGAAATAAGGTGAGAGGAGATCTGATGGAGGTTTTCAAAATCATGAGCAGGCTGGATTGAGTAGATGAGGAGAAGCTGCTCTCAAAAAAGGAACAAGAATGAGACGACATAGATTTAAACTAATGTGTAAAAGAAGCCAGGGTGATGTGAGAAAAACTTTTTCATTCAGCGAGTAGTATGCAATGCACTGCTTG
This sequence comes from Rhincodon typus, assembly GCF_021869965.1. Classification (NCBI taxonomy): domain Eukaryota; kingdom Metazoa; phylum Chordata; class Chondrichthyes; order Orectolobiformes; family Rhincodontidae; genus Rhincodon; species Rhincodon typus. Next base: position 43,921,963 of record NC_063343.1, on the reverse strand, counting down.
GAATTGTGGTGGGGGCAGATTCAATTGAGACATTGAAGACGCCATTGGATGATTATTTGCATAAAAATAGTGTCTAAGGATAAGGGAAAAAAGCAGGAGATTGGCAGTAGCGATGCTCATTTGAAGGGTTGGTGTAGCCATGATGGGCTGAATGGCTGCCTTATGCACCATAACAATTCCTTGATTCTGCCTATAAGGTTTAGATACAAACTTTAAGGTGTTAGTAGTGGCAAAGCTGCCATGTTTGCTGTTACTATTCTAACGAAACTGAGCAATTTTGAGTGTTCAGCAGATCTGCAGACAGAGAGCAAATCCAGTAATTGCTGTCAATGATTCTATATTCCTCCAAAGAGTACTCCTTTGAGGTCACCTCAGAGTGCAACCCATAGGCAGTCATGAATTGACAAAACCTGACAGTTTTTATTCTGTTTTACTGTAAAACCGTTGGGAAATGTTAAACCTTGTTGAATTACATATACTAGATTGTTTCACAGCATATTAAATTTGTAATTATTACTGAATATTTTCGCTGGCACTCAGAAGCTCAATTTATTGCTGCGTTGTTTCTGTCATACCAAGTAAAAGTCACATCTTTTGAATTTTTTTGATTTGATTATAATATTATAGCATCTATCTTAATCTGATTATGAATATTTGTTTTGCTATATGAATATTTAAGTTAGAAATGAATGATAATCAGTGCTTTTGACTTCCTACTTTGCTGTTTGTGAGATTTTAATGTGATTAGCTGTTTATCTTGCTTGCTATTGTCAGCACTGCTGGACCCTGTGGGATGTCCTTCCCTTGGTCCCAGATTTAAACAAGTGTCAGAGAATGGGAAATCTACCCCACAAACATGATTAGGATCACTCTGTAGGGAGTGACAACTTTTAAAAAGAAGTTTGAAATCCGAGAGAACGACAAGCTTTCAGGATGTAAGATATTCTGAACAAGCAAACTAAAAATTGCTTGCTAGGCTATGAATTCTCTAAGCTATAGAAAATTTATGCTTTATTAATTTCATAACAATACCAATAACACTAATCCTTATTTATACATTCGGTTGCAAGCTCTATAAATTTTTTAGGCTGAAAGTTGCAGTTTTTTAAGCTAAGTACAAGTCGTGTTGAGTTTGATGCATGAAGCTGAGAGAGTTTTAGTGCCATATCTTACCAAAGCTCTCACAGTAATTGGTGTTTCAGACGTCATGGTGAGTACATGTTGGATTGCTGCCTCATCTTACCACACACCGTTCACAGAGCAACTTGCCACTCACAGAGATCCTGGAATTGATCTGCATCCCTGGTGCTGGTGCCTATTTAAGATCATTTTGTGCACCTAAACAAGAACTAGCAGTTCAGAGTATGCACTGACATTTGCCCCAGACATGGCAGGCAGGGGGAAATCGGCACCCTGCTTTGCTGAAATGGCGCTGGCAACATCCAGCAGGAGTTCACAGGTAGGACTTCCTCTTCCCCCAAGATCAGCAATACAGGCCAGAGATACCAGACCATGCCAGCCTAGTCTGAGATTGGTACCCATATTAAAGCAAGTTGTGGTTGTCTGGGAGAATACCCAGCAATGTACAGAAAAGGTCAATGACTTTCTCCAATCCACCAGCAAAAGTGCCACCATTTTATCTCTGATACCTGACACTCATTCTGTTCTGCTACTAGACTCGCTTCCCATCAAGTCTCATGTTCTACCACACTCTATAATGCATACAACATCTTCCTCACTTGTCGTTACTCACACCAACCTGCAACACCACAAATACTGTATATCCTCTGTGTGGCCTACTCCCTTGCTCAGGACTCTTCCGAACCTGCACCAACAGTAATAATTGTGACATCCACTTTCATCTCCAATAATATTTGTCTTCTCTCTCATTCTAGGTGCAAAACAGTTCACAATAGAATGCAAAGAGTCAAGGCAGTTGGCTCGCTAACTTTCATTTGGCTCCTTAGCCCTTATGAGCAGAGATCCTCACTCTGACTACACTGAGCAAGGTCTGGACTGGTATTTGAGGTTTGCTATGCTGGGATCCCCTGAACAAAGGCTATCCCCTCAACTTGACTGAGGCCTTCTGACAAGAGTGGCAAACTTGCTAGCTTTGTGTCTGTTGTAAATGGCACTGCAGTAGAGTTGTATTATGAGCCTGGTAAATCTCTGGCTGGGAAGCTAATTTGCAAAAAGGCAAGGCAATGCAAGGTATGGATGGTATGAGCATTTAGATAGGCTCAGAGTGAGTGAGAACTATGACAGCAAGCGGAGGACAAAGATGTGCAGCCTGGTCCAGTCTGTGGGCTGTGTGCATGTCCTTAACTACAAAGTGTCCTTGTTGCAGTATCATAATTTCATTTCTGTCGCAGCCCGAGGTGCAGCATTGAAATGTAAAAATCTCCTGTCCGTGGATCAGAGATGAGCCATGAGAATTCATACAGGCTGGCACATGTCAGATACCAGAGTCTATGGACGTGGCATGCATGTGACTGTACCAATGGAGCATGCCTGAGATGTTGGTGCCCACTGTCAAATATGAAGATCCTTTGGAGCAAGTGATGAGTTGAACCCATTAAGAACTCACTCTGGCTTACATGTTGAGTTTTCTCAATGGTTAGTTTGTTTGGTAAGGTTGCAACCCATGGTGAGTTGGGTTGTTATCAAGATGTTTAACAAGCAGTAATGAGCATTAATTAGAAACTCAATGCTGAATGGTGAGAACTTTGACACTATTTAAGAAAGGTGTAAAAGATGTGGTGAAATGGCCTTGATGTACTTATGTAAGGTATGAGTTGTCTGGTTAGCATGCAAAGCAATACTTTTCACTGTGTCTCGGTACATGTGACAATAATAAATCAAATCAAATCAAATCTAAATTTGCTCCATGTGATATCAACAAATGGCAGGAGGAACCAGATACTGACCCTGACAACATCTGGCATAGATATTGATGACTTGTGCTTGAGAATGCTTAATCATCAGCAAAATGCTGGACAGATCATCAACAATGCGATCAAGCTGCACTTGCTTAGCATGATCCTGCTCACTTATACTCAGTTTATGTTCAGCCAGGGCTACTCAGTTCCTGAACTTATTACAGCCTTTGTCTAAATATGGACAAAAGAGTTGAACTCCAGAGATGAGGTGAGTATCACCACTACATATCAACAAATCCTAGCAAAACTAAAGTTAGTAGCAATCATGGAGAAAACTCTCCACTGGTTGATGTCATATCTGGCACAAAGAAAAATGAGTGTGATCATTGGAGTTTAGTCATCTCAGTCCCAGAACGTTACTGCAGGAGTTGCTCAGAATAGTGTCCTAGGCTCAATTATCTTCAGTTGTTTCATCAATGACCTTCTCTCCATCATAAGGTCAGAAGCAGAGATGTTCACTGATGCTTAGATAATATTTAGTACCACTAGGACTACCCAGATATTGAAGCAGTCCATTTTCATATGTAACAAGGGTTAGACAAAATCCAGGCTTGAGCTGACAAGTGGCAATTAACATTTAAGCTACACAAATGCTCGGAATTAACTGACAAGAGAGAATGTAATGATCTTCCCTTGACATTAAATGGCATTACTATCACTGAATTCCTCCACAATCAACAAGCTGGAGGTTACCATTGACCAGAAACTAACAGGACCAGCCATATAAATACTGTGGCTAAACAGCAAGTCAGAGGCTAGGGGTCTTGCAGCAAGTAACTCATTTCCTGTTTCTTAAATTCAGAAGTCACATGACATCTTTGTCTACCCCAATCCAACACCGGCACCTTCACATCATGTTTCTTAAATGCCTGTCACCATAGAAGGCACATTTCAGGAATGAAATGGAATACTTTCCAGTTGCCTGGATGGCTGCAGCTCCGAGATGTTCAACACCATCAAATTCCCTTGACTGGTAACTCATTCTCCACATTCAGCAATCACTCCCTTCATCATTGATGAACACAGGCAACGGTGTGTGTCATTGACAAAATGCATGGCAGCAACTCGCTCAAGCTCCTCCAATAGCACCTTCCAGGCATGTGACCCCTACTACCTAGAAAGAAATGGTAGAAAATATGTGGGAATACCACCATTTGTAAGTTCTCCTCAAGCCAAACATCATCCTGACTTGTAACTGTTCAGTGTTGCTTCACTATACTTTCTGGAATTGCTTCATAACAGCATTACCTGTGTCCATGGCTTCAGCAGGCGGGTCACTATCACCTTCTTAATGACCATTAGGGATGGTCAGTAAACACCAGCTTAGTCAGGGGTGCCTAGAATCATAGAATCGGTACAGTGAGGAAAGAGGCCAAATGACCCATTAAGTCTGCACTGACCCTCTCAAGAGTATCCCATCCAGACTTAGCACCACACCCCCCACCCCAGCCTGTTCCTGTAACCCTGCATTTACCATGGCTAATCCACCTAGCTTGCATATCTTTGGACACTACGGACAATTTAGCATGGTCAATCCACCCAACCTACACACCTTTGGACTGCAGGAGGAAACTGGAGCACCTGGTGGAAATCCATGCAGACACGGGGAGAATGCGCAAACTCCACACAGTCAAACCCGGCGCTGTGAGGTCCCTGTGCTAACCTATAAGCCACCAGGTTGCCCTACCACTGGCAAATGAATTAAAAAGAATTACTGGTTCATCGAGTCAAATTTGTCATTAAAATATTTTTGATTTCTCTTGGTCTTTCGGTTGCTGCTGGGTGTAAATCATAAACCAAGGAAAAATTTACAGTCAAAATGCTTCACACCCTCAGGATTCAATAATTCCCTTTGTTCTTGTTTAGGACTGTATATGACATGTTTTGTGGACTAGATCAAACCCCCTTCACATATATCAGGGTGACAGCCAGCCTAAACCCTAACATTTATCTTATTTAAAGGCAAGTGTAAGGTGCTATGTTCCAGATGTAAAACCAATTGAATTACTACACCTTTAAGCAAAACAGACATTTTTCTTACCTCTAGTTAAAATACAAATAGAAGAAGAATTGATATAACTTTAAATCTAGGGTGATGTGTGTATGAAATGAGCTGCCAGAGGAGGCGGTGGAGGCAGGTACAGTTGCAATATCTGAAAGGCATCTGGATGGGTCCATGAATATGAAGTGTTTAGAGGGATATGGGACAAATGCTAGCAAATAGCACTAGATCAGTTTAGGATATCTGGTCTGCGTAGATGAGTTGGACCAAAGGGTCTGTTTCCATGCTGTATAACTTTATGATTCTATTGGAAAACTTAACAGAAAAATAGATTATTTAATTACTGAACAGCAACTGTTCCTATATGGTAGCATCCAACAAACATACCCTTAGCAAAGGCACATTCAGTAAAATAGATTGTATCACATGCAGTGTTCCTCCAGGCTGGGAGGAAAGAACATCACAAGAAAATTCAGGCAGCAAGGGAGACAACTCAAGCATTTTGCTGTAGTAGAGAGAGAAGTGTGGCAGCTGCAAAACCCCAACAACTACTGTAAACTAAATTGAAACCCTGGTTCTGTGGGAGCCTGACTCCACTCACTCATGCTGCTTCTGTTGTTCCAACTTTAAAAAAACCTCCAAGGCCTCACAAACTGTTTACTTTATTAGCTTTGAATAAAAAAAGGTACAAAATACACCTCTTAAAGCCATAGTATCATCATGCGTCGCCATTAAGGTATTGATCCTTTAGCACAGTCACGTCTTTTCTCATAAATGTACCCCTCAATTTACTTACCAGTAAACACTTAGATGTCTAATGCCTAAAATCAACACAGTGTGACTGACCTTAGTTAATCACCAATTCTGCTGTTCTAAAACCAATGACCAACTGAATATATGCATAGAGTGTTTTTAACTGCCAATTGTAGAGCCCATGAGTGCTTCCATTTAAAGGACGTGGATGAAACTAAATGCAACTGAATAAGTGTGGAGGACTATGATTATATTTATATAGTAAACTAAATTAAAACCAATCCTCTCTGAAGATATGACAGTAAGTTAAAGTACATTTAAAAGAAAACTCAGAGCTCTTTTCTTTTACAAAACTTTATGTCCTCTACTTTGAATTCTATGCAATTATATTGTACCATTTAATAAGATTTTTAAAAAAAATGGAATATTTGCATAGAGCAGCAGAAAAGATTTAAGTATAGCAACACTCAAGAACTATTTTGTTAATCCAGAGGGACCAACTAAAGTTGGTAGCTGCACTTATCATGCTTTTTGTGTTGTATGTTAAGAGAAATTAATTTCAGCTGCCTAGATTTTAACTTGAACCAAAACTTGGAACTTAATTGCCACAGATCCCTAAGCCAACTCTTTTGAACATGTGCTTTTACAATTGTGCTTTTATTTCTGCAGTGTGTGTTTGGTACATTCAGTAGATTTGAATTTTATTCTATACAATAATTTGACATAGAAATCATCACATGACTGGACTTTGTATGGACTTCTTCCAGTACACCCAGGAATTGTGGTCTGATTGACACATGAATTAACAAGCTGGCATAGACAGATGGGTATTGTATCATGACATTACATAGCTAGCAGAGTTTTGGAATAGATTAACCTTAAATAGCGGATCTTTTGAAGGAGTATGGCACACGGAAAAGTGATATTTATGGCAGTATAGTAGCTAGGTTCCCGAAAAGCAATCACCATCCTTACTTGGAACTATATTGCTGTTCCTTCACTGTCTCTGGATCAAAATCCTGGAATTTTCTTTCCAACAGTGGGGGGTACCCCTACACCCCAAGAACTGCAACGGTTCAAGAACGCAGCTTTACATTTTGTGGTGCCTGTGCACAGATCTGAGAACTCCAAGCAGTAAAGTTAATCAAGAACATCCATTGATTGGAAATCAAATGGCATTTTTTAAGCGTGTTTATTAACTATTAAAAGTGTGTATTTATATTATTTTATAGCTATGGCTTAATTGTTTTATAGATACCTACTAACATAAACAAATTGTGTGCACGGCTGAAAGCTCTGGGCACATGTTTAATGACAATGCTACATATATCATGTACAATATGTAAACAAAAGATGATATTAGAGCTTCTTCACTCCTTTTTTGACAGTGTTTCAACCCATCTTTATTTGCTACCATTGGTTAATATTTTGTCCATGGGAAATCTATGACATCTAATTATCCAAGTGATCTATTTCTAAACTATATGTGGATTTACATTTAATATTAATCAAGTTAATGAGGGTAAATACACACTCACAGTCAGCACTTGATGCCTGAAATGTTGCACAAATGTCCAGATGAGTGGACATTTCATGAAACTGGTAATCTTTTAGGGCATAATTCACAAAATTACTGAGTGTATAAATTTAATTCAGAGTGTTGTTCGCACATCTCTGTGGCCACTTTCATCATTGTTTTGTACAAGTGGAATGTTTCAATGTCAGTAACAAAACACTGTTTTTTCCAAATTCACAATCAATTGTTGTGGTGATTGCAGCCTGATCAAATGCATGCCAGTTCAGTAATTTCTCTTCCGGAAATTTGCAATCCAGGTGGTTGCATAGTTGTCAAATAAATGAAGGACTGCAGCAGTAACAGCATCACTGCTGAAGCAGAACCTTTTCATCCTGAACATGCAATAACAACATTCAACTGGACGCTGAGTCTTCAGTTTATTAAACTTGGCCTTTGCAAATTGCATTGCTTCAATTGTTCTTAAACAGCTTCTCTGAAAGAATTTGCACAGTGATGCCAGTTCACCAAGAACATTATTGGACTGTTGCACTTACTTGCATGCACCGAGCAGTAGTCGATCAAAACATTAAAGCTTTATGTTATTGCTGTTACTGAAAATGTCTTGTCAGTCATCTCATTTCGTTCAGAAGTAAAAATGCCACTGCATCACACACTGGGATTTTGGTAAATTCTTCAAATTCCCTTTCTTCAAGAATGGCCCATTGAATATCGTATACAGTATTCTTAGATGCATTTCAATACTTGTGAAATTGCGACAGTTTCCAAGCATCATCTATTCCAAAATCTTCTCTGTGAACAATGGATTGTTTTTCTGACAAATGTTTGATTTCACATCGCAATACTGTCGCTACTCCATTTTTCTTTCCAAACGTAACAGAATCTCTTATGTAAATATCACCACCTTCTGTAAATTAAGGTCATTGTTAACATAAGATTGCTTGAATGCTGTTACAATAGAGACACTGTTGCAAGTTGTCAGTTTCAAACTTCTGGCAAAGACAGTATTGTAAACAACTTCAGATTCTGGTTGAAACTTGACATACAAATTCCAATTTTTTTGCACTGAAATATCTGTACTTTAGTCTATTATCAACTTATGGATACACGATTTGTGCAATTCATCCAAAAGCTTACTGTATGATGCATTCCACAAATACAAAGGTGTGATTCTTGCTGTGCCAGCTGTCAGGAATTGCTATATACCTTGCCACATGATCATGACTGTCTTGCACAGATAGCATGGACACATTCATCTTTACTGCAAGGATGACATTATTAATCAGAACTTTCACCATACTGGGTAAGTCTTTTTGCACTCTGTATACTCCACCCTCATCTCACAATCACCTGGTCTTCCGGTAAGTATTTTAAAAAATCCGCTTTTGTTGTGGTTTTGTAAACTAGAAGCAAAATGCATGTACACTTTTTAGGTTGAAATGCCATTTTAGGTAGTCTAATTTTCAATCATACCACTTTTTCCCAAAGCTGAACTCACCTTCGTCTCTGTTTTAGAGCAAACATTGCATAGGAAATCATCTGTTTCATAAGTGTAAATCTCACCAATTTGTCCTTGCTGTTCATTTATTGAAGATGGCATTTCAGGTTTGATGATCTCAGAAAGCCCTATATTTTTGAAATGCGCACAGTATTTCTTTTTTACGGAGCTCAAAGATTTCTTTTGGACGTTGTTCTCTTGATAAGTTTAAAATAATTTTTAAAGTATGTAAAATAAAAAGTAACTTGCTATTTTACATTATGTACTACTGGAACGCTACTTGATTCCCAGACCTCATGCCACCTGATCCTCCTGGGAACTGCTGTCTGTAAGCTGTAAACTCTCCACTCCTAGAACTTTTGGATTGTGGCCAGGCCTCTTCCCCCTCCCCAAAACTGCTTCCCTGTACTAGACTTGCATTCAATTAAATGTTGGAGCTCTGATGCCATGGAACCGACTGCAAGAATACCAAGGACCAATTCTGATGGTTCAGAATTATTGGCACAGGCTTTGTGGCCTTGGGTTTCATGGTGGATCAATGGATGTCAGCAGGGTTTTTCTTCCTGATGCATGGCCATGTACAGCTTGCTCATCAGCACCTTCTCCAGGGCAATTAGGGATGGAAATGAATGCCTAGCCAATGTTGCCTGCATCCCATGAATGAATAATAAAAATAAACTTTGAACAAGTGTAGCACTCTTACAAATGTGGCCAAACTGCTTTTTGTTTACAGGTTTCGCATGATTTTGATACCCTATGCCCCTACTTATAAAGTTCAGGATCCCATATGTTGAAGGATACCCTCACACCACATCCAAGTTTCTGTTATTGCATCCTCTTTAAAATTAAAGCTAGTTGTACTGGAAACATGCAATCTCAATAATAAGCCACCACACTTTTCAAGTATACTATCCCAGGTCTTGTCTTAATCTAACATGAAATCTCCCTGATGTTTCAGTGAGTAGCTGTGTCACAGTGTGGAGGACATTTTCCAGTTGAATCCACAGTCTGTACTGAGCTCTTTACTGTCAGCTGGGGAAGTATTGACCTCAGCACTGCTGGGGTAAGGAGGAGAAAATTGGCACAGGTTTCCTTCTCTAATTGCGATGTTTCAATAATTCGATAATGTTTCAAGTGCACGTGTCTAGTCTTCAGGCAAAGAGCAAGATTGGGCTCAATGATGACACTCCAGTGATGTAATAGTCTATTACCCATCATTGTCAAGACTTGCATCTGAATATAGGTAATAAGCATCAGGAGGGGAGAAGAGAAAATTGGCAAGAGAAAATACACAGTTTTATTGAACTTGTGCCAGAGAAGGAGCAAATTTGTCAATCTGCATCTATCATTTTCACATTAACTACAATGAACACATTGTACAGGAGGTTTCATTGCTACTGTAAATGCATTAGAAACATAGAGCTCATTAAAACATAGAGAAATACCTGTTTGTGGAGTTTGATAGACATGAGTGTTCAGATGATTCAGTCTGTTCCTTTGGTATGTGCTGTTGGGTGGCTTGTCAGCTACGGAACTTCTGTTTAAAACCAATTATCATTTTTCCACTGGTCTGAAAAACAAGTCACAAAGCTTTCAAGCACTGCAAATGAAAGCTCGTGCCTTCTGTACTCTCCATTGAGCATGACCTCCTACGCATCAATATACTAAAGATGCTAAAAAGTCAAAATCTAGAGAATTATAATACAGTGAAAGAGACAAATAATAGAGTGCAATGTGGATGTGGAACCAGCCTCCTAGGACCCAGGGGTGTTGCATTCTATTTACATAGTCGACAAACATTCAGTTGTTACAAAACCAAGTCCAGAAGAGAAAGAGTAAAGCTAAAACAAAAGAAGAAATTGATAAATAAGGCAAAAGGAAAGCCAAAGACAAAGAGAATTTTGATGGAGAAGAGCAGAGATTGAAAGAAGTACACCCACACACACACACACATACACACATGAGTTATAATGGTATATTTAAATTATTGAATAAGTATGTGACTAATTTGTGCACATCATAAATTTATTCTGGAAAATATCAGAAATTCTGAAACAATTAAATACCATTATTATTAAACAACTAATTTACTATCATAATCTGCATACGTATCATTTTAAAACTACTCCAGGTACATGGGATACTTTGAAGTTTTAATTCTGGTTCTGCTTTGGTTTCAGTTATAATGATGTTTCCTCTCAAATATTTAGCAAAAGCCAAGCCAGTTTGCCTGCAGTTAGAAAACAAAGTTTGCATTGTTGTGAATTTGATATTTTCTCCTGCAAAACTCAGTAAACAACTCTGCAGAAACTGTTGACAATAATTGTTGCACCCCTTGTTATCTAATGATCCCTTTGTTCTGAGAAGTTAACATCTTGCGTATTTTCAATTATGATGCAAGGGACTTTATTTCTCTTTAGATTGTGATACTTCTTAAAAAACTCATGTTCAATACTGAATTACAAAGCAGATGTCAAACGTACTGATCAATACAGGTGTGCATTGGAATAGCTCATCTAAAAGGATGCAGTATTCCATTGCCAGATGTGATTGTTGGTCTAATTTGAAATATGTTTGGTCTATGTCTGGACACTATACAGGTAACATACTTAGGAGTTTTTGTGGTGCAGTGCTAGTGTCCCTGCCTCTGCCAGATGATTTGGGTCAAATACCATGTACTCCAGAGGTGTATCATAATTTGTCTGGACAGGATGATCAAAATGTCTAAAGGCACTAAGTGCCCCAAATGGAAAGTCATAAGCTTGCTCAAAATTGGGGTTGAGCTTCATTGACATTTTGTGCACCTGCAGTTGTCACTTGTTACACTTCTACAAGCTGTTAGTGCATTGCAAATGCCAAAGTCAGGCAATTTGCAATGCTGACATCGATGATGTACATCAAGAAAGAAGTTGGAATAGACAGTATGGTAGACACCTTGTAATCTCAGACTCCAGCATTGGCAGTTCCTACTATCTCACGGTAGAGGAGTAGGAGTTTTGAAGTCGGGTCACTGGACCTGATAGGTTAACTCTGATTTCTCTCCACTGATGCTGCCAGATCTGATGAGATTTTCCAGCAACTTCTGTTTTTGCTTCAGATTTCCAGCATCTGCAGTTCTTTTATTTTTTTGTCTAGAGGAATAGGGATTGGGATGGTATGGGTACTGTACTCATTGTGGATATGGGGGAGCACTCCTGCTGTTATAGTTCTTTGGAAACTGTTTGGCATTTTGGGTGGTCATTGTCAATATCAAGATTGGGCATGTAATGATAGCACCTTCTACTTTGTCCATAAAAAGTGCCTTACTATCCACGCCATAACATCTAATTGTAAAATTTCATTGTCAACAGTTTTAAAACCTTTTGAACAAGGTTACTAATTTAGCTTCAAGCTAAAGGCATGTTTATAATTTGAAGATATTCCAAATCAGCAACTATGTTGAAATTGTCTAAATTAATTTCAGTTTGAATTGCCCTGGTCTATTGATTTATCACTGTGTTTAAATTCATCCATGTATACTATTGACATCAGCAAATTTGTGACATTGTTGTGACCTTGCAAACAATGGATAAATGTTGATTCTACAGATATAGTCAGTGAAGTGAATAGGTGGCAAGCACATAGTGCGTCTAAATTGAGTGTAGTGTGTAGACTTCTTGCCCTTTTTCAAAGAGTGCTATGGGATCAGCTGTGTCCATTGCGTTTGCTATAGAAAATGGAAGGGGAATGGGTTTACAATACTTAATCAAAAAGACAGCACAAGTGAAAAATTGCCACAGTGCTGTCAGCCTGGATTATGTAGTCACATTGCTGAAGTGAGGCTTGAACCCACAACCTTCTGGCATAATAGCAAGAGTGCAACTATTAATCTGTGACTGACAACAAAGCAGTGCAACTTCCAATCGACACTAGTCTCAGACTACTCCAAATTTGTATTCAGAATCATTATATCTCACTAGGAGAAGAAAGAATTGAACAGTCTGTCCTGGTTGTTTCAATAGGTCAGTGGATAGTGGAGTAAACTGCTGCATCATAAAATGCCCAGAGAAGTCTTCTGAATTAATATTTTGAAGGTGTGCTCTCAATTACTATTGACCTTGTTTAGCTGCACATCTTGGGTGTGCAACTGATCAGTCATAATACCAGTCAAAAAAACAGTTGGCATTTTATTGCATTTTATACTTAGCAGCTGATATTTCAATGCAGTGGTGAAGGAAAGGGAAAATGGATATGAAAGGTATGTGAATTAAAACATTTATAAATAAAATAAGGTTAGATTTTGGAGTTACTAATCTTATATTTTAAAAGAAGTTAAGTACAGATGATCTAAGAATAAAATGCTACTCAAACAAGTTTATTTAGTTATTGTTTCTGCCTGATTGGAAACATACTTATTATTTAAATCTGGCTGTGCTACAGGTTTGAAAGCATATGGCCTATGTGGCAAGACTCCTGAACCAGCGACCTTGATTAAATGTCTAAGGAAATTAATTCAAGTTTCACCACTGTAGCTGGGGAATTCACATATTGCATTTAAATAAATCTGGAATGAAAAATGAGTATCAGTACTATGAATCTACTGGATTTTCTTAAGAACCTACCTGATTCACTTATTTATGTCATGCATGGAAGAAAATCTGCCATCCTTACCTGGTATATAGGTGGTTCCAACACATAACAATGTATGGACTCTTAACCAACTTCTTTGAAATGGCTTAGCAAGTCACTTAGTGTCATAGAAACATAGAGATGTACAGCACGGAAACATACCCTTCAGTCCAACTCATCCATGCTGACCAGATATCCTAGATAAATGTAGTTCCATTTGCCAGCATTTGGCCCATATTCCTCTGAACCTTCCCTATTCATCCAGATGCCTTTTAAATGTTGTAATTGTACCAGCCTCCACAACTACCTCTGGCAGCTCGTGCCATACATGTATCACCCACTGCGTGAAAAAGTTGCCCCTTAGGTCATTTTTAAATCTTTCCATTTTCCATTCTCACCTTAAACTTATGGTCTCTAGTTTTGGACTCCACCACCACCGTGAAAAGACCTTGACTATTTACCCTATCCCTGCCCTTCATTTCCTAAACCACTGTAAGGTCACCCCTTGGCTGCCCATCCTCCAGGGAAAATAGCCCCAGCCTATTCAGCCTCTTCCTATAGCTCAAACCGTCCAACCCTGGCAACATCCTTGTAAATCTTTTCTGAACTCTTTCAAGTTTCACAACATCCTTCCTACAGCAGAGTGACTGGAATTGAACCCAGTATTCCAAAAGTGGCCTAACCAATGTCCGGTACAATCGCAACATGACCTCCCATTTTCTATACTGGTTCTATTTCTATTTGCCTCCTTCTCAAGGATAACTTAGGACAGAAAATAAATGTTAACCTTGCTAGTATGCCCACAACTGATAACTTTTTTTAAAAAAAATTGCTGACAGGACAATAAGTAAAATAATTGATCATTAAAGTTGCCTAGGGCTCTTAGTCATGTATTGTGTCCTTCAAGGGCCGCTAAGGCTGGATTGATTTGTATGCTGGGTTGGGAAATCTTTGGATTTGGCTGGAAAGACGACCCACCTGAGTTGTAGAAATGGGTGACCTTCCCTGTTCTGAATCACATACAAGGAATGGCGAATTGGGATGGTATGGTAAAAGTGCTGGCATTTATAAAATAGTAACCTGCGCGAGTTATGAGAGAGAGAGTGAAAATTAACAGTCAATAGAGTTGTAGGAAAAGATAATATATTAATAATAAAAGATAATATATCTGCATTCACTCAACTTGCGCGCAGCAGACTGTGCTTAAGCCGTTTGTAATATTAATATACTGTAAGGTTGGGCTGAGATCTGTGAGTGATTCATCTGACTTCATCACGAGAAAAAAAAAGCAATAAATTATGTGTTAACACCAAATGAGAGGATCTACTTTTGATGTAAATACCGCTCTTGGAATTTTATGTGATCATTGTTTGATAGTTATGATCGATAAATGCAATGAACATTTCGAAGTTAATTCCAATCTCCACTCCCGCCCCTGCACCCACCTATCCAGGGAAATTTATTCGATTAGAACATTTGCGTGCCATGTATTTTTTTTATATCTTCTATTTTACTTTGCTGACATCCTTGACTAAGCCTTGCTTTAAGGCATAGACATGAGACTGACGTGAGGCAGACCACACAGAACTCTGAGTGAGGTGGAGGTGGTGTCAGTGTAGGTACCAGGTAAATTTTCATTTCCACAGCAACAAAACCTGCTTGTATGTGCCAATTCCCTCGGCTCGCGGTTTTGTTGAATTTCTTGACTGTTAACGAATGATCATCTTTTGCCTTGTACAAATTCGCTTATGAAGTCGTCAGACATCCAATGGTGAGGAAATAATTCTTAACAAAGATGGACGAACATCAATACAAGAGTCCGAGCATATAACATCACTGTGAGCATGGATGTGCTGGTCATAATTATTAAAGCAAAAGGCACAAAAACAAAAATGGGAAATCAATGCGAATTTAAAAAATAATCGCAAAGACATGTTTAAATAGTGCTAGCAACTATTCAGATTTTAAAAAAAAAAACTACTTTGCAGTGCACTTCTCGTGCTGATGCTGGTTTTGCAGAATTAAAGCCAAATATGGCCAATACTTCACAAATCAAAATGATAGCAGATACAACAGGCTTGAAGCAGAACACCTACGTTCCTCCGCAAAAAAAAGACCGTGAGCTTCCAGTTGCCGATCACTTCAACACATCACCCTGTTCCCTGGCCAACATTTCTGCCTCAGGCTTGCTGCAGCGCTCCAGCGAAGCTTAGTGCAGGGTGAAAAAGCAGCACCTCCTTTCCGCTTGGGAACTCTACAGCTTTGTGGACTCAATATCAAGTTCGACAACTTTAGGGCTTGATGCGCCTTCTCCCATGTCCTTGTCCCAACCTCCACACACCAGAGATAGTAGGAACTGCAGATGCTGGAAAATCTGAGATAACAAGGTGTAGAGTTGGATGAACACAGCAGGCCAACAGCATCATTGGAGCAGGAAGGCCCACACACCAGGCCTTGTTATCACATAAGTGACAACAAGGTGCAGGGCTGGATGAACACAGCAGGCCAAGCAGCATCATAGGAGTAGAGACCTTGTTATCACATGGTCTGCTATTACACACTACCCATTGATAGCCACAAATAGTCACCCATTACTAGCCACTCATTCTCTTAGGCTGACCGTTTTTCTCCCTCTTTGGGCTCTATCTCCATCCGTCGTTTACTCCTTAACCCCGTCTCCCTCACTACCTTCTACATAAAACCCAACTTTTTCCCAGCTGCCACCAGTTCTGAGGAAGGGTCACTGAACCCAAAACATTAACTTTGATTTCTCTCCACAGATGCTGCCAGACGTACTGAGATTTTACAGCAATTTCAGTTTTTGTTTTCTTTAGGGAGATGTGATGATGTTCAAGTCTTTTGGAGAGATATTTACATCGTGGATCCTAATAAATAGCCGGAGCGCCTTGTGCACATATTGGCAGGAGCCCATTGATTGTACCGCACTGTTTCATTCTCTCTGGAACATATTACTTTACGCGTTAGTGCATAGCACGTGTTCACTCTTCAATCCTTTCCCACAGATAATTCTAATACCCTACAACAAGCAGCAGAACAACCTTCAATCCTTTCCTGCAGATACTTCTAATACCCTACAATAAGCAGCAGAATAACCTCGTGAACGGATCTGCTTTCACCTCCTCCCTTCCCATCCCAGCAGCTGTCAGCTCACCATAACTGAAATCTCAGGAAGTCAAGAAAACGAATTTGTTCGTTACAAAATACGACACTCCTGACATCCTTCAGCATTTGCACATGGCCTACACTCATCTTTCTCTGTTGTCGCTGACAAAAAATATTCTGAAAAGTATCAATAAGCGGTTTCAACAAGGAAACTTCGACACCCTGACATTTACGCTGTTTTTTCTTGGGGTTAGGGACGAAGTAATCGTGGTAACACTTTTGGAGTGCTGTAAGCAGAGTTGTATCTCCGAAGTTTCCGGGTAGGACAGAGCAAAACCTTTGAAAATAGGTGCATAGTTATATATTGTAAATACTCAGTTAAATCAAATGATCGTTTATTTTACTTAGGGCAGCGTTGACTACAGATTTGTAACTGCGAGTTTTATTTACAAGATTTAACATAAATTAACGAATTACAGAAAACCCTGACACAGCGATATTTCTCTTGCGATGTGCAATCATCAACCGATATAATGCTGGTTACACTTGGCATTGAGGTGATGTGTTTCATATGTAAACCCACGGACCGTCGTTTATTAAAACAAGAACGCCAGAAGCACATTGTTTTCTATGTATAAGTAACACGAAGCGTTATTTTAAAGTACACTGACCAGAATGAGAGTGCCCAATCGGTTTGCCTCCCTGATAAAGGAATCTTACACTGGTTACGTCATGGAGTCAAAACAGTTGCAGTCTAAAGAGAGAGAGAGAGAAAAAAACCTACTAAATATAAAAAGCTCCCAGAAGATCCAACAGAACGTAAGGGCATCTTTAAAACAAAACAACGTGGCTGAAGTTCCGCCACATTCTGAACAAAGCCCGAGCGCGTGAGACTATCTACAAAATATGATCTCACACCAGCTGGCTGCAGCGCATTTTGGGAATCAGACTGGGAACCAGCTCCCAAGTTATCCATTCAGTTTGCCGGTCATGCGCCCGCAATGTAACAGAATAGCGGCTGATATTGAAAGCAACATCACAGAATTATTTGTCATTTCCAGATTTGAATGTTGCTTTTACTACACCGCAGAAAGTCTACGTGTGAAACACAAAATAAGGGGCTCTTGGATGGATCGGAATTATATTAGACCAAACAGAATGGAACTCGGATGCTTTGGGAAGGGTAGGGTATATGGAAAATTGCTATCGGAAAATCTGGGAAGTATCTTTTGTCAGGTTGCACTTAGTTTGATTTTCCTCTAAAATTCAAAACTCAAGTCAACAGCTGTCAATGTTCAAAGTGTGTATCAAATAATATATGTGCAAGTAGAATTGAGCACTGTTGTGTTCTGATGTGTTTACAGCGTGTGTTCCAGATACACCGGTAATTGATTTACTTTCAATCAACTGCAATGTCTTTGGCTTTCATCTTTATTGCGGCGTTAGCCTTCTTCCTGCGTCTCAGTTAATTGTGTACCTTTATCAGCCATAATTATTTCAATTTTATGCCCCAATAGTTATAATTCCAGCTTTTAAATGTTATTGCAGTGTTGTTAATGCAGTATTTTTTTAAAAAAAGTTTTAGCAAATAAAAATAGTAACATTCGTGTTTAAATTATGCAGATACCAGTGCAACGTTGTCACATGGTGCTTACTTGCTAATTCTTGCAGGCGATCGTAAATATTTTAAAGCAATAAATAACAACATGAATATCAACCAGTGAGCAAACCTGGGTTCCAGTTACATTTCTGGGGGAATTACAGTAATAAACGCTGTTCAAATCGTCACAATGAAATAACAATTATAAATGCTATCACAAAGGTAGGAGGGGACATTGGGAACTGCAATCGGCGTCGCCAACGAAAGAGAGTTCACGATCTGATTTCAACGGAGGCATTCGTCTGAATAAAACAAATTGTGGCCTCTGTTTGTCTAGTCTGGCCTTTCGGTTGGACTTATTGCTGGTTATTTGCCTGATTATGGTGTTCCAGTGAAGTATGCGAGTCGTGTTGCTGCATTAAATGCACAATTTCAATATTGTTGTGCCAGGGTCCTTTGAAGGAAGCGAAATCATTCGATACTGTAATCACGGCCGTACGTTACAGAGTCTGTGTACGAAATCCTTTACTTGTCGCTGTTTGGCTGTAATTAATATCATTAGCAGAATTCCTACTGGGATTCGTAAATTGGTGGCTTGCGATCGTAACTAAACAATATTTGAAATATTGACCATTTCAAATTGAAGACATATCGAAGGCAGACAACGATATTCGATTTATTGGTAAACGCGAGATTCAATTGACTTTTGTCAGTTGATGTTGCAATGATAGAGAACAAGCCGTGTGGATTAAATCCGTAACAGATTTGTTAGCTCAGAGGCAACCTCCTTTTGATGGAAATTATTCAACGTGACTCCGTTTAATAAAGCAAAAGCAAACAAAATATATTTAATTAAATGTGTTTGGAATAAAAGACAATTCTGGGTTCAATTGTTGTAGCAGGTTGATGTGGATTAATTTCGGGGACCAGAAGATATCAAGTGTTCTTGAAGGTCTGGCAGCGATTTAAAAAATAAATACCAACAACTCCTGCAGGTGTAAACATCACAGCGGCTGTAACTCATGTCGACCGAGCGTGCCGTATACACGCGCAACATTAAGAAATACCAAGGCGTGGTTCTCCCCACCCCATTTAGAATTCTATTTTGGGCATTTTGCGGTGTAGTAATCGGATTAAGATTTTTTTTAGTTAACAAGCGAGTGCACTTTGGCAGTCAAATCGGTAACATTAACCAAAGCTTCTGCTGCTGGCGGGGTCAAGATGCACTTTTTAACAAGCATTTCCGGACACAGCAAATCGAAGAAACTATAAATAAAACAAAATACGCGAGGACACACGAAAACAAATCAAATCTTTTATGTGTAGAAAGGCATACGATATTTAAAAATGCGCGTATACCGATGCCAATCTTGATAAAATTACCAAGGTGCAACAGGAGTCAAGTGCACCGAATAACAAATCAGAATATCCTTTTCAGACAAGTTAATGGTGGCAACGTTTATGTGAATTTATTGTAAAAATCTCTTCTCTTCAGACTTCTCTAGGATGGATATCTGAGTTTCCATCATTAACATTCCAACATAGTATAGCCGGGAGATCCTGTCCGCTCTCCCTGCCTTTATTATAAACCCGATTCAATATTCAATCACCAAATATTGTTCGATTTGATTCACATCTCTAAGCAAGGGCCAATTAAAAATTCGTTTCGGCGAGTTATCGAATTTGAGGACAAATGGTAGAAATGATTAAAATCTGGAAATGTCTAAGACATGTTCCAGAGCCGGTCTCCGCTTGTATAAATAATTTGTTTCACTCTAACTGATTATACAGACTACTTCCAACATTTTATTTAGAATATTAAGCAACGCTGAGCCAGAAATTGACCATATTTAAAGGATTGCAAAAGAGAAGGAAATAAATATCCTTAATTTGAAAACAAGCAGATATTCCCGAGAGGCCACTTTGATTTGGATCGTTTTAAACTCACTTGTACTCTTTAACTTACCCTCCCCCTCGAACTTACACAGGATTTTTTTGTGCTTCTGGTCACAGTTCTGGGAGCTCCCAGGGCACTGCAGAAAGTGCGCCCTCTTACTAATAAAACATCGCCATTTGACGGGTCCATCCTGCCCCAGGCCGATAATTCAAACTGGAACCCAACGGAAGACACATCTCTCCACTGTAACTGTCTGTAATTATTGCCAGTGACTTTCCCACTCACAGTTTGGCAGTAATTGGTTCACTAAAGTCCTCATATCTAACACAGCCCAATGCAGGGGCGAAGTGTTATCTTTGTTTATAAACACAAAAGAAAGAGAAATATACATTGGCCAAACTTCTGTTCGTATCTTCTAACATGCAACTGTTTTTTAAAATAATCTCCCTTATCCTCTGAGATTAACATCAAGGAGGAACATAGTGTTAACATTTTAATTTCCGTGGTAATATATTGTAAAACAGCAAGAACTACAAGTTGCATAGATCTCGACATGAAATAATAATGTATTTCTGCTTTTTTTTTAACCAGCACCTAGCATTTCATTTCATCAGAACTCTGAAAATAAAACAGGGCAAACATTTCGCAAATATTATATAATGGATGGAATCTACTCATAATTACGAACTCAATGAAAACAATTCATTGGCATTCGAGACAGTTGCTTCAACAGAAACATTTCACCTGCGTGTTCAGTTCACAGAGGTTACTGACAAAGAGCAGTAAAACTAATTCGACAGTTCCAAACGAATGGAGTAAAGAAAATAACTCAGGAGATATCATCGCCGACCTTTTTATGATCGCGCCCGCAACTGGAAGAAATCAAACTGCGATGTTATTGTGAATTTATAATTTATAGACACTTGGAGAAACCACTCGATCTTGTCAACACAAAGATGATCCCAGCGCATATTGAAAGATTAGCTGCACTGTCCTTGGGTCAACCTGTCGTTGTGAATGGTTGGAAGAATTACACTAAAGTGCCAGAAACACCGGTTGCGTATTGAATTTTCAAAACCCCCTTTTCCATTGAAAAATTTTCAACCCCGACTGACTGAAAAGATACCGTAAAGGGCTCAATAAATGGGCGCGCTGCAACCTATTTAACACTTCCAAACATTTCCCACTGTATCTCCTCTGTAAGGGAGATTTAATGCGTCTCTGCGCCAGTCTGACTTTACAAGGAAGTCAAATTCGGCTAAGAAATCCAGGATAGCGACTGGAAAGTGTAAACGCAGACCCCCGTCACTTTGCAAAACGCAGCGATGTGCAAACAACTGTAACGGCTGGAGAATGGATGAACACCTTCTGTAAAACTTACATACGAAGGAGTAGAACACGAAACAAAATGGAAAAAGTTACCAAATTAAAAACAAGTGACGTTTACCCCCACATTCTCAACGTTATAAATTGCCATATTATTTCGGGTGGGGTTTGGGGAAAGGGAACCGATACAACATAAGGTTATGTTACGTATAAGCACTCACCCCGACGTGCAGGCTGAGGTAAATCTCCTTCGGTTTGCCTTCTCCAAAGGCCTTTTAACAGAACAATTCGATCTGGCGCCGACTGTCAGTAATCCTTCACAGCTGCTTTGGAGTCTCCCACCACCAATACATCCCCCACCCCTTCATCCCACCACCCCATCCCCGCCCATAGACTTCATTTCTTAAACGTTTTCCTTTTAATCCTAAAACTGAAATTCAATCTCTTAAAAAAATCAGGTGCCTGGCCGCGGGGCGCTCGGGATTTATGCCACGCCTCTCCTCTCCCCCTTCCACCACCCTTTTTCTTTTAGCTTTGGTCAGTTTAAGGCTTGAACCTACTGGTAATAATCCCGATGTTGCTTTACCTGTAAGCCATTGTTAATGGGTTCACAGAAGCTCAGAAAGTGCCGCAGCAAATAACGGGGCGAGCCTTCCAATTGCAGTTGGTATGTGATTAGGAAGCTTAACAGAGGCTATTTGCAGACCTCCCTGGGTAACCCCCCTGCATCAGACAACACACAGTCTAATACATGTTCTTCTCAGCGTCAAACACCATATTTAAACAGTATTGCTTTACTCCAACCTCTCTGTCTATATTTATCATATATTTACTTTTACAATTTGGTGCTTAATTTGTGCTCTGTAATTTCGTATCTAATAATTCCGATCGGTTTTGCAAAATCAAGATTTTAAATAGACTTAAGAGGAATACTCAGGTTAATATTTCTCGATTGAATTAGAGTGATATATTCTGCAAAAAAAAACCTCCAGCCGACCAGCTAATTAAATGGTCAGGTTAATTTAGAAACGATTTTCAGGAAAAATTCTAATGCATTATTTTTTTGGCCTCAAGACTAATGAAGAAACCCAACAGAATGGATATAGGTTTGGGTATGGGGCATTTTCTAATAAATTACTTCAATTGAACTGTTTGGACGTTAAACTTTGCACGAGTTAAAATTTGACATCGATGAATGGGGCAAAACAAATCATTTCTCTGCATCAACACGACACTCGAACCATATCCTTTGAAAGAAAAATCCGTTAAGACTAAATTGCATGCAGCGTCCCATTATTATTTACAATGTCCACACGAATAACCTGCATTTCTGATACTAGAATATGGGGTTTAAATAATATTTCAATGTCACCTTCAGCATGCCGAATCTTCATTGCATCCGAGTACATGATTTTCCTATCTTAGACTCACCAGGATTCCAATTTCTGCTGGGCCTAGTAAGTTAACTCATCTCCTGAACCGAAAAATAACTCCCTGCTGGAATTTTTCCTTTTCATCTGTTTTCATTTTTTTTAAGCTTTCCTGGGACATTTGATGATGGCGAGAGGTATGGCCACTAGATTTCTAAAAGCATCACATTTGTTTGTGATTGGACTCGCTCTTAGTCGGTCACGGCTTTATATTCACACATTTGCAAATTCGTATCGTTTTCCAAAGGCTTGCGGGCGTCGAAATATTTGAAAGCTCCCTCCTTACAAAATGTGATACAAGATTACAACTAGGGCCGTGAAATTTATAAATAGAATACATGTACAAAGTGCAATCTGCGCCCATCGATCACCACGGTTAGAATAGAAATAGCTTAATAGCTTACTGACATGCACACCCCCCCCAAAAAAAAACCCGAATCAAGAAGATTTGAATGACTATGACTATAGACTGCAGGCAACTCTTTGAGCTAGAACTTGCTAATATAGCATTTTACTTGTTCTGAGCGATGAGGTTGGTGGGTAGGGAGAGAAATCAATTAACCCAAGTAATTTTCTTTTAAATGTTTTCAAATTTTATTACAGCAATCTACACTGTACAACCCTGCTTCCGAGATGCCACCAGAAAAAGAAATCGACCGTCATTTTGGACAGTGACCCTAAGTGAAAAAAACAGTAAAGATAATTCAGCCTTGAAAACACATATAGATACTATTTATACTCTCCGTTGCTTTTTTAAAAAAAAATGTCAATCCATTCAAAAGCCATTCTAGGTTAAAAACAATCGATTTGTAGCATGCTTTTTTTAAAAAAAAGAAATCGAGTTATTTTCATTTTTGGGCGAAATAATCGCAGTGTAGAGGTAGCTTTTTTTTCTTGCTGCGGAGTTAAAAATGGAAGTAATTTCGAACATTCCTTCATCTGGGGTACAGCAATAGACATGCATCCTTTTTGTTTGTTTAAATCTTTTTAAAACTTTATATTTTCAATGTATTGCAATGTTTAACAATAATATAATTGATTTCTATATATACACAAATCCACTTTCGATTGTTCAGTAATGAGTAAACTTAAGCTTAGAAAATCTGTCAAGGATACCGAACTACAGCACCCAACTGAATATTTTTTTTAAAAAAATCGCACTCAAGTTCTTGCAATTAAATATGTTTTTTTTAAATTGGACAGAATTGTGGTTGATATCCAGGAGAGTGGCAACCCGCATACGCCATTAACATGTTGCAATGAAATCCTGTTTAGTGGAGTTTTACTTCCTTTCTGTGAGATTGAATGAAACGTCCAGTTATTTTGCATATTACACGGGTCTGTCCACTGCATATTGACATGCATTAAGACTGGACCCTGGATTCTGCAAACTGCTGTATCCAAAACCGCTATGCTGTTTAGGTTTCAGTCTGAGACCAGCAAGTCCAGGGTTACAACTGTCCCGGTAAACGTAAGGAGGAGCCGGCGATGCATATGGACAGGCAGCCGAAGACATGGCTGAATTGAGAGAGGAGCTGTTGAGATTATTAATGTTACTGAGGCTCGACCCTGGCATTCCTGGCACAGCCGAATGCACCATAGTGGACTGCATTGTCATGGAGGAGATGGTGCTTGGAGCAGAGAACATGGATTGAGAAGACAGTGGGTTCATGGAGCTGAGAAATGGAAAGCTTTTGGATGACAGTGGGCCTGGGGCCAGGCTTTTGGCCGCCCAGTTGTTGTAGCTGTAGCCGGCGTACATGTCATCGTAAGGCTGCATCAGGCCGTTAAACTGCGGCATAAATCCATTTTTACACAGATCCACCTGCTGGTTGCGTTCCCTCTTTCTCCATTTTGCTCGGCGATTCTTAAACCAAACCTATGGAAGAAGGTAACGGCCAGAGAGAATTAAAACCAAAACCACTATGCGGCATCCATTTATACTGCGCGAGGATGTCTCCCGTACAAAGCAGCGAACAACTGCAAACTAGTTCTGTTACCTAGAATTGCCGAAATTGCAGAAAGTAATCACAAAGACTTTGGAAATTCAGTTTCAAATTGTTTGAGCAGAGATTTTAAACGCATTCACAGCATCTCTTTATATGATCATGTTATGGTCGCGTGGTATTAGTGTGGACGCTCCAGATTAAGAAATTGTACAGACTGTGACTATCAAATTGTAGTTTTGATCGGGTTAAATCTGTCAATTTGAAACCTTTCGTGATATTAATAGATGCGAACTGATTGTCGTTTATTTCTGTGCAATTCGACATTCCATTCAATGTACTTTTAACATTTTAAAATAAAAGTCTACCATACGTTTGGTTTTCATTCTCATTTCTTGTTTAGAAAGATCTCTTTAGAAAGGCATGTACATTGCTGCCTGTGATCTGATCTGATCATAGATCGAGTTTATTCTGATAAGTAACTAAATGATTGATTCTGGATTTCACTAAAAACGATTTAATAAGCATTCTGAAAAAAAAAGTCCATTATCTCATCTGAAATCTTCTGCCTGGTCGGTTGATTTTGTTTTACTCCTCTGAAAGGAGGGCACTGTAGGTTCATAGATATTATTTTTCCATTAGCTAATATTGCTAAAAACGATGCACGACTGAGAAAGTTACGTTTGTTTCGTGAACAAAATTAATTTTCCCCAAAATAAAATTATATGTAAAACACAATGATTTCTTTTTACTGACAATCGCCTGACGGGACAAAATAACCTTAGAGTCCCAACTGGCGAAACAGTCTATTTACTTCAGTTACAATCACATTTCCTTATCTAAATGAGATAAGAGCAAAACTACACGACCAACAGAGGCTCTTGAGCCATTGAACGATAGTGTTTTCCATGAATGTCGTTGTAAAGTGCATTAATGTAGAAATTACACGAATGGCTACAGAACTCTTTTTAATCTACTTTGGTGTTCTGTTATTATTACTAAAAGAAATGACATTCAATTTAAGGGGATAATTGGCAGTTGAGGGCTTGTTGTAAGATTTCGTAATAGCAGGGTTACCTCAAATTAGAACAAAAAAATTGTCTAACTTTACTGCTTGGAAAAGACTAGACAATGGGGTTATTGTCAGTATTTCGCGGGAAAACACACTGCGAAATATATAGGTGCTCATTACCTGCGTTCTAACACAGTTTGTTTCTCTGGTAATGACTGGAACTGCCGTGAGCAATATTTTTGGTTTTTAGGAATATATATTTATATATCTAAAGCAGTACTTTCTTTTATCTATCTATAGAGCTGACACGGCAAATGTCTCGAATACATTAAAACTTGTCTGGTTACCAGTCAACAGTGTTCTCAGGGGCAAACATACCAGTTTATTTAAAGAAAAAATCCATTATGTGATCATTTCATGCGGTTTCTGATGAAGTATCAGTGCCTATTGAACTTCACCGCCCGAGTTTTCGATAACACGCGCTTTGAGATCTCAGAGAGCTTACTCTGATTAAATATTCTTCATCAATCCTCGGGATCTTACTGGAATTCGAATCCAGGTCCAGAGACAGGAAACACTTTAAACCCTTCCTTCATTATACATGAAGCAATTTGCTCAGATTTCTCTATTTTATCTGGGACCATGGCAAGGTGAATGTCCGTACTTCTAAAATAACTACTGGCCTAGCACTTTTAATCTTATTAGCGTTATTTCACCGAATGTTATGATGTGCCATTCTCAAGAGACAATGCGATATTTGGTCGACATATCAAACCGTATATCAATGACTTAACATTTTAATTACAGCCTGGACAACGCATGGTTATCGTGAAGTTTAATTCTTTAGTTGCGCATGCTCATCATAATATCATAGCGTTCTGTCAATGTTTTCTTTAAACAAAGGAAAGCGAAGAGATTAAGAATACTCACTCTAACCCTGGCCTCAGTGAGGTTCGTCCAAACAGCGATCTCTTCTCTCATTGACATGTCTGGGTACCGGTTCCTTTGGAACGTGGCTTCCAGCTCCTGAAGTTGCTGGCTGGTAAAATGAGTCCTCTGTCGCCTTTGCCTTTTCTTTTTGGATGGATCATCTGTACTGCAATCTTCTGATTTGTCCTGCATCGATTTTTCTTTATCTGCAAAACACAAACACAGATATGCAACATTTGCAATCACCACAACTCGATCAGAACCTGATTTGTTTCAAATGTGATAGAATGTGTTAAAGGAGACAGTGATCGAATGGCATCAAAATACAAGCAGCGAGCCATCAGTAAAAGGTCATTCTTTGCAGACATGTGGAAATGCCAGTGTTATTATCAAGATTGGATTGTTTAATGCTCACTATTTCACCTGCAATTGTTTCATTGCACGCGGATTGCTTCCAGGAAGAAAACACTCCGTTAAGCCTGTCCGTTTGGTGCTTGGTTACGGTTAATTTGTCCCCCTGACAGTTCAGAGCGGAAAACGTGGCCGCCTTTTACTGTAGCACTCAACTTTCTCTGGCAAACCAACAGGGCAACACGGAAACCTGTTTCATTCTGTTACTCTTGTCAACAAACTGCACCAGACATTAACGTCTAATATTAACAGAATACAATATGTTTCTACGATACAGCTTTTAGCGCGTAATTGTGAGCTTTTCTCGCATTTGAGTGCAATGAGCAGAACGAAGATCAGTTGAATAGTTTCACGGAAGTCTGGCTTTCACTTCTAAGTTTAAATTTGCTAGTTTTATTCCTTTCACTTCGACGTAAAGACAAAAAAAGGAACAAAAAAAAAACTCAGTGGCTGGCTGTATTCCAGAGATTTAGTATTACAGAGGGTCACAAGTTCACTTTCTCCCTGTTGGAGCACTGTACCAAACCTCAGGAACTCGGTGCAACCATTACCTGCTGCTTCCGTCTCCGAGGAGTCGCTAGCCGTGTTTTCTAACCGCTCCCTGCTTTCAGCCGACCTCAGCAAAGGGAAACTCGAAGCAGCCATGTCGCAAGGAACCTGGGGTCTTCCGCTTTCAGCTAGTTGCTCCACATTCATGGCACCTTTAAAAACAGTTCACCGTTCTTTTACTATTTCATTGATCATTCCGTTTTTATTTAAATCCATACGACAGCAACCGTATGTTCAGGTCAAATACACATGTATATGTCTCGATCAGTGAAACATGATGCCTTTTTTTAAAAGGCAGACTATGTGCTTCAGCCGCACATATGCAGGCTGTGTAGATTGCGTTCAGGAGGCAGAAGTTGGATTTGTTCACAGTGCAGAGGGCAGGAATGAGCCGCCTGGATAAGGTGGTGGAGCTGATATAGAACTCCTCCCCCCAGCCAGCAGATTCCTCCTAGTTTTCGCTCATGAGTCACCACCCACAAAACATCAAAATCGACTGAGCTAATGTGGGGAAAGCTCCCAGAGTCGGCTAAATTACCAAATTCACCTGAACCGTGCCCGTTAAATAAGCTCAATTGTAAAGTGACGGAAACGAGATTTCTTTCTAAATTCAATAAAGCAACAGCTCGGCACTCATTACAACTCGATATCAAAGACCGTGCTGTAAAAGTGACCCCAAAATATTTCATAATTCTTGAAACATTTCATTTTTTCATTTGTTGTATGCCCGATTAATGCACAATGTGCACACAATCAATGCATTATAAATAACGTAATACAAACATTCCTAGAATTAAAATAATAAAATAATGACTGTCCTTATTCTGATTGTAAATTACTTCTGCAGTAAAAGAAAAGTTAAAAGAAATAATTCAGGACGTGGCTGCCCCATTTTGTCATTCTAAAGTGGGGACCACTTCAGATAAGATAAAATGTACACAGGCAACATTTTGAATTTGTTTCTTTATTCTGCCTTTCAAGCTTCTACTTTCTCTGTATACCAATATCACACATGTGGCTCCATGAAAAAGTTAAAAGAAAAGTAAAAGAAATAATTCACATTTGGATTGAATGAGGATTTGTGTGGATGACACATCGAATTGCGGCTCAATTAAAGAAATTATACAAAAGGCATACAAAAAAGTTACTTTTCCAACGAGAAAATTTGTTTGGCTTCCCCTACAAGGATAGTGATACATCGAAACAGAATTGCGTAGTGGTATACTTCGGACTTGGATCCTGTTCTAGTTTTCCAGAGGGTCAGAGGAGTTAGATGGAAAGTAGCTCTAGCTGTGAAGCTGAATATACTCATAACATTCACACGTATAAACAATTTATGCTCCCACAGTTTGGAGCCACATGTGTGACATTGGTATACAGAGAAAGTAGACAGCTTAAAAGGCAGAATAAAGAAACAAATTCAAAATGTTGCCTGTGTACATTTTATCTTATCTGAAGTGGTCCCCACTTTAGAATGACAAAATGGGGCAGCCACGTTCTGTGCAAAGATCTGCGTGATTGACGTAGGTAGCTGTAATTAAAGCAAACAATGACATTGGTAAAGATCTTTCAACGAGGACGGAGTAGTTTGTCAAAGTTTTGAATGCAATACATTCGACATGCCCAATATTGCTGCCATTATTTGGAACATTACTCAGTATGGAATTAAGAAAAACTGACGAGGGGTTGGCATTGTATTGGATATTTAAAAGCCTAGCTTGGATTCTCTGTGTTTTTCCTTGGCTTCGTATGATTTCTTTTAAGAAAAGCTCTACAATTGAGCCGTATCATAACCATGACCACCGACGTTAATTCTAGTGTTATGAATCATATTACTGAAAAATATTTAATTTTGCCTTTAAAAACTACTAAACGCAACTATTTCAAATTCTGTTTCCATTACGCAAAATTTAGTGACTCAATTCCATAACATTAACTCTTAGAAACATAGATAATATTTATTACATGGGATTACAGTGTGGTTCTGGCACGTTACTGATTGTTCTGGGATCATTTGAATGCAAAGTTCCATTTGAGAGAAATCACCGTTCACGAAATATGAAACTAAAACTAATTCTCTTTTCATGAGAAATATCTGTTGAATATGTTATAATTGGTTAATAAATGTTTAATTTATTCGTGGTGACATCATAAAGGAGTGACTTTATGTGCGTTTAACACGTTTTATGTAATTTTATTCGTTTTGCACAAATAAAAAATGTAAAATGCACATTTTCATTATGATGTTGAGAACCTACAATTGAATATATGAATTAAGCCTAAAATATTCAGACTCTATAATGAGGAACACTGGTGTCCAAATAAAATGCAGTTTTCAGACTTTCTAAATGTTAAAATGTGAAAATGTTTTAATGCTGGCGACAAAATTAAGATGACAGAAAATATTAAATTTGGAAATTAATTTAGATATTAGCATGGTGCCACCTTTTACATTGGATGTTAACCTGGCATGCCATCTCAGGTGGATTTAAAAATCTAGGTTCCAATTTGAAGAAACTGGTGATTTTCCATGATGTCTTGTGAATATTATTAAAAATGTTAAACTGTAATTTAATGTATTGCTGTTTGTGGATCTTTTCTAAATAAGTAAGTCAGCTGCTGTATATCTATACAGTCCTACAGTGACTTTGTCAGCTGTGAAACAATGAGGTAACATGAGGTTATGACAGGTGCCAGGTAAACACAGCCCCATCATTCCTTATTGTTTGATTTTACTAATATTTTAGTGCAATATGGGGGAGGGAGGAGATTGACGTTTGTAAGCAAATAATATTTAGGTTCAGAGACATTTTCACAGTACAAAACAATATTTTTAGCTAAACCAAAAGTCAAATGGAAAATTGTATAAGTCAACAGACCCAGAACCAATAGAAAATATGTTTGGCAAAAAAAAACTTATCGCAGAGTGAGCTAAAGTAGGCTAACAATTTGACAGAAGTAAAAACCAGGGATTGAAACTAACTAGAAAAATTACATGAAATTTCATTTGTCACCACACAGAAAGAGAATAATTGATGGACTGTGAAGGTAGATTCATAAACAGAAATCAAAATGGCAAATTATTTCAGAATAAATAATATTTTTAAAAAATAATAGTAATTATATATTGATTGCTGTGTCACCTAAAATGTTGACTGTGTAATCTTGTACAAGTTGTAATCACTGCACATAATATTTATTCCATGAATGTTTAATTGTTGCACACAGATATCTACTTTATATTTGAATGAACTAAAAAAATGTATTAAAGCTTAATGTGGTCAATTTGATCAATAATAGTGTGGTATCTACACATGACATCAGTATTTATTAATGTCACAAATAGCACAAAATAAACTATTGCACACATATGAGAGCTAAATCACCAGGATTAATACAGCAGGTCAGACATTATTTCATTACTATGGCTATTCTGAATAAGATTCATAATGCATAGTCTAAATATGTAAAATGTAATGAATTTACATAATAGCAAAGAGATATTCAAATAGTTTTACACTGGATTCATCGTAATATCTCAAATAAACTACACTGGACATAATATCTTCACAAATGTAAACTAACCTTTTCCTCTCTTGTGAGAACAAAAGACACGGCAAACAGGAAATCATATATTTTATGACTGTTATACTTCATGATCCATATGGATTGCATAAAGTATACTAAAAATTAAATTGCACTATTTAAAAAAATGCTTAATATTAAAGCATTAAGTATTGACATGAATATGCCATAAAGCAGATTAATTAATCTTGTTTCAGAGATAGTAGGAACTGCAGATGCTGGAGAATCTGAGATAACAAGGTTTAGAGCTGGACGAACACAGCAGGCCAAGCAGCTGGTCTAGGCCCGAAACGTCAGTTTTCCTGCTCTTCTGATGCTGCTTCTCCTGCTGTGTTCATCCAGCTCTACACCTTGTTATCTCTTAATTAATCTTGTGATAGGATAATGTTTATAAAAGACTGAAGAACATCATAAACTCACTCGTATATCTCCAAGTATTACAATTAGTAATTTATTAATTTCTCCCTATTTATCAATGCAGCCATTTTAAAAAGAGATGCTCATGGCGCTTGTGACTCAATTTATCTCAAGAATGGCAAAAGTTAAGAAATAAAAAAGTTTTATGGTTATCAAATATCAATAAAAAAATGCCATTTTTCATTTAAAAATTACTTCAGAACATGATCCCTAAAACCTATAAAGGACAAAATAGAAGTATTATGACATATAATGTCAGGAAAATGTATTCTTTTTACACTGTCAACATTCCATGGAAAAAATTATTATAGAAATGAAGTACAAGGTTTAGTTCTCAACACCAAGAATATAGCAAATAATACAGTAATAGGAATAACAGCTAGCAGACTCTTAATTTTATTTTATTCATCAAAGTACAAGGAAATACCACAATGGAAATGCCTATAGTCTTTTTCATATTGATAACTCATGTGGCATGCATATTTTTTTAAAAAACCTTAAAACACACATATCTATTATTAAGGCTAAGTGTTTCCAAAGTTTGACTCTGTTGACTGTGGGAAGATTATTAAGAAATATTGCATTAAGTTGTGTGGTATTGCCAATAAGCAATTTGAATAATGTATATTACCCTTTGCAGCATTTTCCCCACTCAGTTCAATCACTGCCAATCGTTATTTTTTATTTTTATAGAATTATTTTTCCTATACATTTCCTGACAGGTCATCTAACTATTATCAAATTATATATAACACGTGCTATTGTTATGTGGAGTTGGAAAGACATATTGCTTATTCAATTTTTGATTCTAGGTAGTTTTAAGGAAGAAATGATAAATGTGTGAGTGCATATATACATGAAGGAGAAAGCGATTGTATCATAATTGTGTAGGTTTCAGATCAATAAACAATAATCAAATTCCCAATGCAGTCAAATTCTGATAATTCGACACAACATATCTGTCTCTCTTCTCCTCAAAAACTTAACCAATTAAAGTTACAATGAGAAAGAATTGAAAATTACTGTATTTTAGAACAATTACTTTGTTAACACAATAGCTGTAGTCATGTTTCTGTAAGTGATTGTGTTTAATGCAATTCTACAGGAAACAGGATGTATAAAGTATGCATACTATCTCCCTAAATGGTGCACCTTCAATAATAAAGAGAATGAAAATCCATAAAAAAGGCTTAATATTTCCCCTCTAATGTTCTATCTTTTATCTTGATATTGAGAGCACATGCTACAACATAGATCCAAAGAGAACAGTACTGCTCCAGAATCTCAACAAACTGACTTTTCTTCATATGTGCTGAGGCAGAGATGATGTTTTAATTAACATTTCCAGTCAGGCATCAGTAAAACACAATTAATGTCTAATGAACAGAGGAGGCTATTAGTCTATATGGGTTATTCACTACAAACCAATGCCATTGCATTACACTGTCCTCATAATTCTGTATCTTCCTGGCTTCAAACATGATCTAATTTTCCCTTAAAAAAATGCAAGAGTCTCTGACTCAGCCATTTCTATGACAAAGCATTCCACATTTTAAGTATCCTCTGTACAAAGCCATGTATCTTGCCATGCTTGTTCACTCTTGCTAAAAAAGTGCAAATAGACATTTGATAGTTGCATTATTGAAAATAGCAGCTTGCAACTTTTAAAGGCAGTTGCCTACTGTGTTTGTATACTAAATTGTACAAAGATATTGCAGAATTACAGGAAATGTACTCCCGAGTTAATTAAGAAGGAGTTCTTAAATGTACATACTTCTTGAAATAAAAATGAGCAATATTAAGAAAGATTTTAGATAATAAAACATTCCACAAACCTATGTTAGTTATTATCCAATATGCAATATCCATTGATGGCAAAGGAATGAGCTATCTAATGGAAGCAGGTTCGCCATTATTTGCCCAGGCTGTTACATATGAGTAATAAATGTATTCTTGCCAATGCTACTGCAGCCCAGGACAAATAAATTAATACTGTATTGATTGTGATTACTCCTGACTCCTTAATCAGAAGATAATCATTTTTATTCATGCTGTCAAAACCATGATATTTTAAAAAACCTCTATCAGGATCTAGTGTACTGATCAAATCTTCACCGTCTTCATTCAACAAGACTGAGGCCAAGAACCCTTCTCATTCCAGCAAAGATCAGTTAGTTTTGCACCGACTAGCAGCTGGCTTTGGGACTTTCTTGGTGTTTTTGGCTCAGTCCCATTTCAAATAGTACATTTACTGACTGAACACGGTTTCAGTGATTTTGTCCCCTGAATATAAAACGCTGATAGCGTTTTACAGAGTATAGTTCAATCAACGCTCATGAGCTTCCACAAACTAAATTAAGAAAAAAATTCTGAAGCATAGTTAGTGCACATGAAAGACGAGCTGCAACATAACTGTTACAACCTTGCCATTAAACTGTATCTAACTTCGTTCGTAGTTCTTACTTTTAGATATATTTTGGTATTTCCCATAAAACAGTTTCAGACCCAGATGGGTTTTAATCTGTAGCGGTTTATCCCGGGTGCATGCCTGTGGCCCCGTGACTCTTCCCAACGTCTCACAATGCTCCAAGGAAACAGCAGTACTTTAAAAAAAAATCAAGCTCGTTAAACAAAAAAACGGTGCAAATCAATGTATGATAACTGCATTATTGAAAATAGGTGGATTGTAATTTTGAAATGCAGTTGCACACTGTGTTTGCAGACTAAATCGTAAAAGTTATTGCAAAGTTATGGGACATGCCTTCCTTAGTTAACTGAGAGAGGGTTCTTAAAGATGAGAAATAATTGCAGCTAGAAATACAAAGAACAATATTAAGGCGGTAGTTTTAATTTTCGTTGACCTTCAAGGGATGCATTATCTCAAAGAAATTGTACATTTGTGGATCAGATTTCTATGCGGACCAAGCCTAGCAGTAAACTACAACGAATCAGACAGTATTCCATGCAAAGAAATTACCAGATGGACAGTGCCTTCATTGTGTTATACTTCAGAATGCCCCTAATTACTTAGCTAAAAAGTTGATGCTGCATCAATCTGAATTATGCTGGGATCAACATTGTTCCAGACTGAAGCTGGACATATTATCAGATCATAAGCACTTTAATTCGCCACTCATTTTAGATAGGAAAGCCTTAACTAAAGGTACATTTCATCCTATCAGTTACTTTCTCTACCTACATCAGCAAACACGTTGCCTACCATGCGAATGGATGTTAAACAACGTAACCAGAATACTGTCTAGTTTAAAAGGAGCAGGATGGAGACCTTCCGTGACTGAGAATTAATTGCACTACGACTGATAGAATATTTTGTATTTAATGATGTGGTATATCTGATGAACTATATTCGGGAAACCTCACTCCCTGCTGCTGCTATCCTGAACATCTTTTCACTTTTCACCCGCCTTTGCCGAATTACTTCTCGCACTTTCTTCCTTCCAAATTGTCATTAAAAGATTTACCAGTTGCATTTTCAACAGACCTTTAAACTGGCTACTGAAACCTTTGCGCATTTTCTTTAAATAATGTATCTTTAAATTTATAAGGTGGGAGTTCAGCTTCCGAACAAGCGACCATCTGTATATCTCAGAAATGGAGCGTTCGAGGCTGAGTTTGATGGGACATTACGGAGAGAAGGGAGCAGACTTCAGACAATTGGGAAAGCCGAGAGAGCAAAAGGGAATGAACTGGGAAGGTTATGTACATTAAAGGAGATATTCCCTTTCCCCATCACAATCCCTCCTCTTCCTAAAACAAATGTCTCGGTGACCATAAGATGTGTTCTGCACCCTGCGAACAGCAACAAGGAGCGCGATCCTGTAGTTTACGACGATATTTGACCCCTCGGTCTGGAAAACCAGGGAGTCAAATTAATCTAAATCCTTAAATGAGGGTTGAAACAGCGAAAAACATAAATGGGTAAATGATGCAGTAATTTTCTTGTTAGGTTCGCTGCGAGATTGTTTTGCTGCTTATTTCCTTCGACGTTGGAGTGATCCAGATAAATAGGAAAATGTGGTCCCGGCTCTCAATTACAAAACATGTCGTTAGTTGGCCTTGAAGGGATTTAGCGAGGCATTGACACTTGAGCATCAGAGAGGAGACAGAAGAATATAGTGGCGCGATACAAGAGATGATCAGCCCAGAATTTCTTCAACAACATTCCGAATTTTTGTTTAAACCGTGTGCCGAAATGGTGGGTGGTGAAGAAGCGGATATTTTCATATGTATGTTGCGACG
Source organism: Rhincodon typus (assembly GCF_021869965.1). Classification (NCBI taxonomy): domain Eukaryota; kingdom Metazoa; phylum Chordata; class Chondrichthyes; order Orectolobiformes; family Rhincodontidae; genus Rhincodon; species Rhincodon typus. The sequence continues at coordinate 43,886,143 of NC_063343.1, read as the reverse complement.
TTTTAAGAAGTTAGAAGAAATCAAATAAAAGCATCAACTGGAAGCCGTCCTCCCACCCCCCCCCTCCCCAGTCCAGCATATGCTTGAGTTGGACAAACACGTAAACCTTTGTTTTATGCATTTCAGTAGTTTCAGTGCATCGTTCAATTAATATTGTCGAGGCATTTTCGGCAATGATAGCCGTTACATAAATAAGCAGCTTAGCAAGTAAAACAAAATCTTTTGAGGCCGTTTCCACCCATCAGTTGGCACCAGCTTCAAAATAGTAAGGACCATGTAAAAGATTAACATTAATACATTGAGATTGAGCATTCGACATATTAATTTGACAAATGGAATAATTCAGTTAGATGAAGATTAATGGACTGGCATCCAATAAGGAGCCAGATTTCAACGAGAAATTTCACTTGCAGCAAAATTAATGGGACCGCTGATTAATATGAAGAAACACGATTGATATTATTGATTAGTGCGTTTAACTTGGAGATTTTATTTTGCAAATAACACCTTTGAGGTCTGCTTTCATCTGAAGAGGTCTCAACTCCCTGAGCGCTTCTGCCTGTTTTTTTGTCCCTCTCTTGTCTCTGCTCGTGTAAAGCCTTACTTAAATCCTTACTCGACCATACTTTTGACCATCTGCTGTAATATTGCTGTATGTAATATTGATCAAATGATAATGTGGCTTAGTGTCAAATGTTGTTTGATAACACTCCCGCCGAAACGAAAAGCTTCGGGGTGTTTGCATGTTAAGGGCACTGCACAAATACAAGTTGTTGTTGTGTAGTATGGATTTAATTTCAGTGCATAAGTTACACAATGAGTTGCAGATAAGTTTTAACCTTTAACTCGAGCATCTTACACTGGTAGATACCGATCTGTTTTCTTGGGCTCAGATTTGTCAAATCAGGGCCATTTTTTGGTTTGTGGGAGAGGAGATGGAGACACAGATATACAGTTCATCATCTCCTCACAATCTGGGGCCACCTGATCTGTCCCTTATGGGAAGCGCAAAAATTACAGTTATTTTAGCACTTAATGTAGAGAAAAGGGAAATATCAAAGATACGGTTTTACTTAACAGCCATCTCAAAATGCATAAATTTCGTCTGTTATATTAAATAATCCAAAATCTTTCAGATGCTTTGGGTGAACGAGCGGTTTTCCGGTTTATGGAGACAAATAATATTTATCCCTGCCTTACAGGAGAAGAAAAAGTCTCCAGAATTGAAGAAATGGCTGCAATTCGAAACATTTCTTGTTTGCGAAATTCTGTTTTGCTTTCTTTTTAAATGTCCCAATTTCAGATAAGTCCTAGTCGTTAGAAATTAATTTTATCTTTTTTTGCTAGCGAATAGCTATGTCTGGTTCATCTCAAGGCTTGATGAAATATTAAAATCGTACTTTTTTTTCTTAAGGCATCAAGAGGTAAGCAAATAGGCTTCGGTGATTAACTTCGACAGTAATGTCACGGATTTTTTCAAACGTCCTTGTACGCTTAGCTCTCAACATAACAGCCATGTTTCATATACTCAGTCAAAGTGGGAAACATTTTAGCAGAAGTGTTGTCGGTAGGTGTGCTGGCAGAAATGTATTATCATAATATCATGTCACAATTATTTTAAGGAAGAGAATGTGTAGCAAAACGGATGTTGTTCAACGATCTTGGCATTTTCATACAGGGTTTCTGGCTGTCATTCAAGCGCACAATGTTCAAACGGTCAAGCTCGTTATAACTGTACGACTTGTTTGTGTTATGTTCTTTTTCAACTAGAACACGCTCAGTAGGTAAAAATTGTGCTGCTATCGTCCATGAGCTCTCTCGTTTTTCTGCTATCAAATATAGACAGGTCTCCACGGAATAGTTTATTATGTTAGTTTCGATTTTCTGGAATTTTGTACCGAGATATCAGGGAGAAGTTGTGTTCGGGTCTTCTTATAAATTGTTGTACGCCTTTGAAAGATGTAAGAAGTTGCCTTTTTAAAATGCACCTTGCATTCTTCTGTGAGTTTTAATTTCAGTAGGAAACAACCAGTTTACATGGAGGTCCATTGGTTTATTCCCTTAAAAATGACAAGCAGTTTCCTGTTCCAGGCATGGGGTCAATCTTAAACAATCTTTCTCAGTATGTTATTTTCTTTAAATGCCAAGACAGAGAAGGCTGGGTTGGGGATCTGATTGAGGATTACAGAGTTCTGAGGGGAATGGACAGGATGGATAGATCCTCCTTGCTAGAGGTGTCAATAGCCAAAGGAGACAGTTTTAAGGAAAGTGACAGGAGGCTGAAAGGAGATTTGAGTGAAAAAATCACCCAGAAAGTTTTGGATATGTGGAAGTCACTTCCTAATGGAGTAGTAGAAGGGAGAACCCTTAAGACAGTTAATAACCATTTAGATGAGCATTTGAAATGCCAGAGCATACCAGATTATGGGTCTAGTGCTGGACAATGAGATTTGATGATTGATGACGCGGACAAGATGGGCCGAAGGGTCTTTTTCTGGAGTAAAAACTCTGTGACTCTCATATAGTTCAATATGCAGTAATGCTTTCCTGTGTTTAAGTAACGGCAGTGCCAATGCTGTGTCTGTCCTGAATTATTAATGATCTGGTTTCTGTTGAAACTTGGATCACGTGTTGGTCTACAATCTTTTCAGTCTGAATTTCAAAGACAAGGAACTCGCGACTTACTATTCAGGAAGTAGGTCAGCTCCCAAACTGCTAACGGTAACTATTACTCTTTCTCTTGGCTCCAGCAGTGATCTTAGATCCCAACGATCAGACCCACATCGACTGATCAATTAAATTTTGGAATGGTGCCTCTAATATTTGACAACTTCAGAAGAGATTTCATGTAAGAATTTATTAAGCTGTAGTTTGCATTTGACTTTTGGTATCAAATCATTGAGTCAGTCATACTTCTATTTAGATAAATGTCTAGTTTTTCTTTTATGCATGTTTTTCTTTATAGATGGGAAGTTTATTGCACAACATTATTTTCAGAAGTTGACATGTGTGTGGTTGGCTTTGCTTAGGTAGCTCGCTTGGGAATTGTGCTGATGAGATTTCAGAAAACTAACGTTGCAAAATTTGTACTGGGGCACTGTTTGGGTGTTGTTTGGGGACCAACATGGCACCTACACATTGTGTACACACTGCTAGGGTGTTTGCACTGGATGCATTCTCAATAAGGATAACCTCTGGTGCACCGCAAATGGCAGTCAGAAGTACTGAATGCAGAGGAAGCAGATAATATGCAATGTTGCTTTGATGCTCAGGATTCAATTTTGATGCTGTAATGCTAATGCCCTCTGAATCTCACTCAGTTGAACACTTATTCAACAGCAGGAAGTTCTCCAAATCTTCCCATGCTGTGTCCGACCACAATCATCACTACAGCAAAGGGTCATCAGTGGTTTATTTTCTAGTTGCCGGTTAATGTCATTTGATTGATGCTTTCCATTCTTTCTTAAATCCACAGGGTGTTGTATGGCAGGGACTTAGGGAAATATCGTTGAGTTCAAGTTTTTAGCATTAACCAGCTGCTCACAGACGTAGGTATCATAAATGTAGACATTTCCCTAATAGCACAGCACAATTTGGAGGTGAACAGAGGCCGCACAGAGCTGGAGGAGTAGAATGTCTCTCAACAAGAGCCAACAATCAACTGTTGTGTTCAGGGAGAACTTTTCTGACATGAACTTCAGTGAGAAATCATCTTCACAAATGGCCCCTCTAATTTCCTTTTATTGCACAAAGTCTATTCATTTGAATGCCTGGGACCCCACATGTGCTATTATAAGCAGAACAACAATGGGCAATGGACATGATAACTTATGGGATGCTGCATGGTCATGCATTCATGCAGCTTGCAGGAAACATGGGTTCTCACTGACATTTAGCATATTCTGCAGCCAGAACTGCAACCACAGAGCAATTCAAGAATTGCACTACCAATGGCTGTGAAGGTAATTGCAGTGACTAAATCTTTTGCTTATGGCTTTGTTCAGGCTGAAATTGAAGACATTTGCAATATGACATCCATTCTTGCATCAGGGAGATCATTGGCATGCTCTATTCATTGAAGTCCAATGAGATCTTGTTTTCATTTGCCAGACCAAAGCCAGTGGTATAAATATGCAACTTCACAAAGATTGCAGGTGTCTCTATGGTTCAGGGTGCAGTACCTGTGAGCATATCACTTTGAAGACACTGCATGTCAATCCTGCTATGTTCCAGAAGGGTTTCCAATCTCCCAACATCCAGTTGATGTGCTAAGATTAGTAGACAATCATGGATCAATGCCTTGTGTCCAGTCAGTAGCCATGATGACTCTATTCCACAGCAATCCACTATGCTACCTTTATTTGAGCTATTATGCAAACCATGCCTTTTGTGTGACAATATCCATCAATTGCATAGCTCATAACTCTGGTACACAAACATATCCACAGCATGCAAACAACAAACTCTATGCTAGCATATAAAATGTTATCAACCAGACCACTAATGTAAGAACTGTGTGATTTTACTTTTGTGTTTTTAAAAACTGAAATAAGAAAGGTTTAAAAAATCAGTGTTTGAAATGGTGGCTGTATGAAAGCACTTAATCTGACAAACATGCCAAATATCATGTAAACAACTGAACAAATAGTAATTAAAATTTGAGTTGCAGCTGATTTGGAGCTGAGAGGGTGTACAGATGTAGCTTTTGGTGGAAACAAGAAGTTGATTGGTCTGTGGACAAGTGACCAGTTATCAATGACAGAGACAGAAGTTGCTGGAAAAGCTCAGTAGGTCTGGCAGCATCTGTGAAGAAAAAATCAGAGTTAACGTTCCGAGTCCGGTAACCCTTCCTCAGAACTGATGGCAGCAAGGAAAATGTTGGTTTATTTGCAGAAGATAGGGAGAGGGAAGGGGTTTTCCTAGCTACTATCAGTTCGAGGATGGGGTTTTCCTAGCTACTATCAGTTCTGAGGAAAGGTCACCTGACCCGATATGTTAACTCTGACTTTTTCTTCACAGATGTTGCTAGACCAGCTGAGATTTTCCAGTGACTTCTGTTTTTGTTTGTGATTTACAGCATCCACAGTTCTTTCGCTTTTATCAATGACAGAGACTTTTTTGCCTACGAATAACTGTTGATTGGTTCTCAAATAATTGAACAGTTCAGAGCTGGGGAAAAAGAAGTTACAGAGAGAGAGGGAGGGAGAAGTGTTCAGTTCTTCCCCAGTCTGTGAGTGATCTTTCTGTTCTCTGCTGTCAAGCTAACTTTAAAACGAAAAAAAACATTATATCCTTTCTACAGCAGATGTTGTACACTGTGACTTTTAACTGATAAGCCAGGGACCTTTGATAAGTGAACCAGCCACTTTGTATCTCTTACCAACCAGTAGAAACATCCAGAGAAAGATGAGTGAAGGAATGGGCAAGCCAGAAGAAACACAATAAGGATCAACCTAGCAACCAAACTTGGGAACAAAAGCTATTGTTTTCTTGACTGCTTTCCCCTCTGCCAAATAACATATTTTCCCTGTCTGTCTGTCTGTGTGTGTGCATGTGTGTGTGGCTGTGTTAGGGGGAGATTGTATGGGGATTAGAGGTTTAATAAGTAGTGTCATATGCCAACAGTTTATAACTTCTTATTTGTCGCTAGAGTCTAATTACTTGTCATAAATAGTCATTCTTGTTTAGTACAGAAACCCAGCCTGCATTTTCTATCAACCTGGGTCTGAAAGTCAGATAAATTGTGGAACTTTGTGTACATTATAAAAGCTTTAATTTTTGTGAGGACTCTGGGAATAATGGGTCTCAATTTCCAGCGCACTATCCCAGTGAGCCATAATGCTAGCATGCAGAATATAGCTCCTGCCACCTGAAATACTCTGGAGGAGCCCTGCAGTAATTTGTAGAGCAGGATTAAAGAATCGTTTTGATTTGCTGCGTGATATATTTGTACAAACCCATGTGGGTCCTTCTGAAAGCTGCTACATCAAATTTATCCAAATTCTCGAGCAGCAGATCCTATATGTGACCTTGCTCCTTATCCTGCCACAGGCAACTCTTGCCATGTGTGTCACGATGTGCAGATCCTGCTTCCATGCTATCCTTTAAATAATGCACAATGTCAGTCTGATCTGGTGGTTTTGAGTGTGAAATTTAATGAGAATACTATGTCTTCATTACCATTGTCATCTTGAAGTATTTCCACTGCATGACTAGTTTTAACTTTTTGGGATCTGAGAAGAGAAAGTTACGAGAAAAAGGCAGAGTTCTGAGGGGCATAGACAGGATAGATAGAGTAGATAGATATCCCTTTACCATAGGGGTTAAAGGCAGAAAGGCACCTGCCGTTTAAATACAGTGGCCTCAAGAGCAGGTGAACAGCTGGGAATTCTGTGGAGTAGCTCAGTTCATGACTCTCCACTGCCAGTCCAACATCAACAAGATGCAAGTCAGGAGTGCAATCTACTTGCTTGGATGAATGCTACTTCTACAACAACAAGATGCTGCGTGCCATCTAGGACAAAGCAGCCTGTTTGTTTGCCACCCCATCTGCTATCTTAAACATTTACTTCCTCCACCACCAATGCACCATGGGAGCAGTGTGTACCATATAGAAGATGCACTTCTACAGTTTTCCAAGTCTGGTTTGACAGCTCCTTCCAAAGCCATGATCTCTAGAAGGACAAGGGCAGAAGATTGATGTTAGCACCACTAGTTGCAAGATTCTCTCCAAGCCACACATCATCCTGACTTGGGAGTAGTTTGCCATGCCTTCAGTGTCATTGGGTCAAAATCCTGGAGCTCCCTCCCTGACAGCACTGTGGCTGTACCCACCCCATGTGGGCTGCAGTAGTTTGAGGTGGCGGTTCACCACCACCTTCTCAAGGGCAATTATAAATGGACAAAGATTGCTGCCTAATCGATAAGACTTATCCTGTCAGAAAATACAAAGAAAGTTAATCTTGGAGGGGACAGGATGGGGTGTAAGGTGAGACATACACTCCTATACCATCTGCAACATGAAAAGAGTGTGACAGAGTTGAGAAGTGAAAATAAAGATCAGGTGCAAGGATAGCATCATCATCCATAGTTTCAGCCCCACCACTGGCCACAGGAATCAACATCTCAATAATGGCCAGCACCATCACCTTCGTGGGGAAAAGGGTATTCAGTTGTGCCTGTCCCTTACCTTTTGTTAAATTTCTTGGCTTCTGTTGTGCACCATTGTGTTCTGCAAGACAAGGACATGTGGCAATGAGTGTTATACAGCCTGTTTTGTTGATGTGGCTGTCATAGATGGGTAGCTGACAGTGTGTGCAAGTTGTGAAGTGTAGGCATGTGTCTTTCATCAGTGATAACAAGATGTAGAGCTGGATGAACACAGCAGGCCAAGCAGCATCAGAGTAGCAGGAAAGCTGATGTTTTGGGTCTAGACCCTTCTTCAGACCCTTCTTTTTCTGAAGAAGGGTCTAGACCCGTAACGTCAGCTTTCCTGCTCCTCTGATGCTGCTTGGCCTGCTGTGTTC
>NC_063343.1:43848496-43878217 GCF_021869965.1 Rhincodon typus | reverse complement strand
GATAACAAGATGTAGAGCTGGATGAACACAGCAGGCCAAGCAGCATCAGAGTAGCAGGAAAGCTGATGTTTTGGGTCTAGACCCTTCTTCAGACCCTTCTTTTTCTGAAGAAGGGTCTAGACCCGTAACGTCAGCTTTCCTGCTCCTCTGATGCTGCTTGGCCTGCTGTGTTCATCCAGCTCTACACCTTGTTGTCTCAGATTCTCCAGCATCTGCAGTTCCTACTATCTCTGTCTTTCATCAGTGCTGTCTGTCTGAGAGTTTAGAGGATCACGTGAATATCTAAAATGAGTCCTGATTGATAGAAATTATTGGTAACAAGTGATGTAGATATGGTGAATTGAGCATTGTCCGTGATTGTTGGTAGGATATGGCATTTGAAGGTTCACTGACCTTAGCCACTCTTATGAGGTAATTAAACTTCTTGCAACACTGTCTTTGATATTTGAGTGATGACAATGACTTTAATGGCTAACTGGTCTTTCTGAGACATGTCTGCAGGATTTCTGTTCTCATAGGACAATTTCTTTCATTTGTACTTCCTTCAGTACAGGATCTGAAGTATTGGAGCCTGCTTTCCCCCATGTTGTGTCTATTCAATGTTACTTGGTTAAATTCACTTCCTGCACGACGGCCAGCATCTGCTATATGCACAATACACCTTGCCTTTAAGAAATGGAGACTGTTATTAACTGGTCAGACCCATTCATGATTGTGGCTCACTGATCAATTGTCCAGCCAATCAATAAAATAGTTAACACTGAAATCGTTTTAAGACAACAGACAACATGGAGTTGCATGTATTACGGTCATATGGCAGGGTTAATTACACATCACAATCCTCACGTGTTTTCAGGATTATTAAATTGAATTGACCATCCCCGTGACATGATATTGACTGCAATGGGTTTCAAGGGAAACAAGACATCAATGTTTGGTTAAATCCATTATCTTTGTGGTCAGGATTCAACTGCTGCCCTGTAACAAAGAGATCATTGCTTAGTAAAACTCTGCAGTTTGAAGTTCTAATTAGAGGTGCTATAAGGACATTGGCTTGAAAAGAAAATGGTTTACTGTGCCATTATGCCATAAATTTATCACATAAATTTGATGTCAAATTTATGTGATGACTGATGCAAATTTAACATTAAATTAGTAGAATAACAGGGACAGAAAGCGAGAGGCAGAGTGATGAGACTTGAAGAAATAAACCTAATTGCAGCCTGGCACTAATCCAGTTTGTTAATTTTTAACATTTAAGTAGCAGTCAACACAAATACAAAGTGATTTCTTAATTGGACACAATACGTTCTTTTGCAACATAGAACATTAACAACCTGAGGAAATGAGTCACCAAATGTGCTCCATTAACATCAGTGTCGACCTTAACAGCTTTACTGAAAATGTGTCCTATAAATTACGGAACTAAAATACATTGTTTTCACTACAGTTTGATCACTGGGCACCTGAGAACACACAACAATACTGTTTAACTCTACCAAGTACTATAACAGTAAGTACACTCTCGAATGAGTGGAGAATGCATGAAATTTTCTAAAAAAAATATAATTAATAATTCTGACACTTGAAAAGGCACAGATTGCATTGTGTGTATCATTGAATTAGTACTATCTCTCCCCATCTGTTTCTCTATACTAGTGCAAGATTGACATTTGGAAAGAGCACGGACAGAATCTTATAGTGGGTTATGGTGAGATTTGTGGCAGAATTGGATGAGAAGTCTGGCAAGGCCCATCTCAACGTCAAAAGAATATCACTACAACTTTTAGTTATTTTAGTCAATTGATTCAAATGTATTATTACACACCTCTGGGACAGATATGACATGACTCTTGCCTTTGTATTTCAGAAGTGGGAACACTGCAACTATAACACATGATCCTCTTTGTTCCATCTTTTATGATTTTCACAAATGGTGTGTGGCGAGTTTCTTGCTAGGCAGTGACAGGTTGCCAATTAAGGGGGATTATAGCTTTTAAACACCTCATTGATGGCCTAACTTACCTCAATAACATTCAGCTTTCTAACATTGCAAACTCAGCAAACAAGCTAGACAACTCAACATGGAAGCCAGAGTAACTGATCGATTCAGCTTGCTCAGAATGACTGCCATGTTGTGTATGAACAAAATGCAGCTCAGGGAATGACCCATGGGCACTCCTCAGGTACTCTTCATCCATGGACATTGACATCTGGCATGTGCCAACCCCTAACAGCTACCATGGCATTTGTCCTGTACACATCCAGGCCATCTAGTAAGCACAGAATCAGAGTTAAGGACACACTAGCAGCTAGCATTAAAGACTAGGGGAAGATGTGTGTAGAGACGCTTGATAAATGGCACACCAAAATGTCAATGCAGCTCCTACAGATGTGCCAGCTGTCTGCGTGGCAAACACACTGTACGTTCATTCAACTAAATTGCCAATGTCAGAAACTGGTGGGGGCTAGTCCTCAGTCCAGTTAAGGGGGCAGGAGGGGCAGGAGGGGCAGGTATAGCCTGTCTTTCAGGGGTTCGTGCACCATCAGTCATGGGTACAGTCTGCACACAGTCCAGGGACTTGGCCACAGTCAGTCATCTGCTTGTCATGTTCACAGTCAGGGTATTCATTCCAGTACAGTCTGGGGAGTGGGCAGCGGTCAATCTTGTACGGCCTTGTCAGTCAGAGGAATGTGTGGTCAGGTGGGGAACTGTAAACTCAGCGGTTAGGAGTCTGGTTAGTTCTGTCTAGAGGCTGTTTGTGGAAATCAATCAAAGAGAGGTCTGGGATGTAGAGAGTCCTGGGTGTCTGTCGATCTTTCAGGAGGGTTAAGGGTGATACCTGTAGGGACAGCAGGGGCCTGACTGCCAGAAGGGGTGGGGTAATCAATGTTGGCGGGTGAAAGCAGAGGCATTTGCTGAGGTAGGGACAAGGATGGTAACGGAGGGAAGCACAAGGTTAATTGGGCACTGTCGAAAAGCATCAGATGGCATGGTAGGCCACGGTGGGGGGGGTTGTGGGGGGGAGGGGGAGGGGAGGAGGGGTATGGAGGGTAGTGACTGGCAGCGAGCACCACTGTAGTCTCCATAGGGCATGTTGCTTGCTGTGGCTGCCTAACTAAGAATCTGAAAACAAACACAGGAAGACCAGACCTGATGACAAATCTGTGAGAAGCAACAAGTTGCCACAGAGGACAAGGAGCACACAGCTCAGGGAGAGTTATAGCTGTAGAGCCCCTCAGGATGCATTGGATGTGGAGGAGGCCCAGACATTTTTGACCCAGACTCCATTTCTTGAGCATGAGCGAGGCACATCCCAATGTAGCTTCTGTATCTCCCCAAGCACTGTGACAGGAAGCAGACTTTGTCTGGAACAAAGCTCAGCTGTATTGCATGCAACAAACCAGAGCCTCATTGACAGCTGCTTCCACCAGAAGACAGCTAGGTACATTAGATAATTGTGGAAGTAAAATATTTGTTGGTCATGATGGTGAAACATAGATTGCATTGTTGGCATGATCTTCAGGCTCTCTCTATTGGTTCTATTTTTGTTCCCTTTTGCTTTCTGTAAATAAAAGCTCACTTTTAGAATTGTCCAATTGCTTGCCTGAATGTTAGACAATGACAAATTGCAGGTCTACAGTGGGCATTGGGGAGAGGGAAATACTGATTTAAGAAGGTGTTTCGATAGAATGCTGCTACTGACAGTAAACTACGTGTTGTGGTGTTTACACAGCAATGAGGGTGAGAGAATAGAGTCATATGTGTTAAGTAGTGTCAGCCATGCTGGCTGTGTGCAATGGGCAGCATGGTTTTGTGGCTGGCAGTGAGGGGACACACTGCACTGCCAACCCTTGTCTGAGTGGATAGCAGCCTTTCAAAGATGGTGCAGCCGCAAGAGATGCCAGGATTTCGGTGGATATCGAGGAGTTGTTTTGGGAATAGTGCACAGTAAGATGGGGCTGGAATTGTATGTGAAAGATGCTATGGGGCAGGGAAGGTAGTTAATGAGGTGAGATTTGTAAGAGATAACAAGAAAGCTTGCAAGGCCTTGTAATAGAAATCTTTCCAAAAACCTCAACCCAATTTGGACTGAGCCAATACAATTCAGCCGATTTTTAAAAAATAAGCAATTTTGTCCATTTGCAACATCTCCTTCGCTCTGTTATTAAATACTTGAATAATGTTGCACACAGATTATTCCAAGGTCTATATTTGTCTTTGGATGGAAAGAATTTTTTACAAAGGAATTTATTCCTATTCTTTCATACTTTAGCTACATTGGTGAAATGAGAATGGCAGAGTCTTTCGGAGAAAATCAAGTAAAAGCATAAAATCCTCAAAAAAAACTGTAGGTAGACTAAGATTTGAAAGAAAAAGTTCGGCTAATGCCTGATGTGTTAACATTTTTGCTAATTGGAATAGGTCAAACTTAAACAGTCCCAAAAAGCGAAAAGAAGTCAAAGCATTTTAGCTGTACTCATCAGATGCAAGAAATGGATTTGAAGAAAAAGGACCGCAATTTATATGACAGGGGAAGAGTGTGATTATTGGTTGGGCCATCATTGACTTGGAGCTGCAGCAAGTGAAGTTCATTGCCAATCTTAGATCTCAGAACAGCTACACAGACTGGGTCAGGTCATTTTTGGTTATCCTTGCTGACTGTTCAAAAAAACAAGCCTACAAGATGCTCAGGGCAGATTATATATAGATTTTTACTGGTTTTATTATTGTATTACAGCAGTTACTAACAAAGTCCATGACATTAACTTTTTCAGTAGTTCTCAGTCTTGGTATTCTTGGACAAGGGACAATAAAAATAAGGAATGGTTTCTGATCACTACCTAGATCAGAACTGCCAGATTAGGATATCATCAGATCCAGTTAACTTACTGCCATCATCAAATTGTTTGCTCATTGTTCTGAGCTCAGATGTAGACATAAGAATTGCCACTTGGGCGAGATACCGGATGCTAACACCCATGTGACTAACCAAAATATAAGCCATGCTTCTTGTTGCAATGTATAGAACGAGAATGTCTCCCCTCATCAACAGGCCAAAAATATTAATTCTGCAGCTGTTGTTCTATTGCCAAAATAAACTAGATTCTTTTGTTTTTGTGGTGAATTTTAAACCTTGTGAAAAGAAGGAATGTCAGGAGTGGGTCATGAAACACCCTTTATTTCTGACACAGCATTAGGTACTCTCAGGTTATTTGTAATGTAGTATAGCAAGGTTTCCTAAAATATGTCACATTGTTCCTAATCAATGATATGATTTTGCCTCCAACACGGTATTTTACCTGATGCAGCAATGTTGATGTTATGATGTCCAGTGAACTTGGATTCAGTGCCACAAGTGTGTCAATGACCTAAGATCTTAAAACTTGGAACATGCTTACATGAAAGGTTTAATGAAGGATCCATTTGTGTATCTTTTTTCATCATTGTCTTTTGTACTCCTCAAATGTGTGATGTGATGTGATGCTCAAACCGCACTTCAATTGGCATTAACGTTTATAAAAAGGTTTTGGGGGTTTTGGGCAGGGTTGAGGACATAGGACTTGGGTTACATCAGGGTCCAGTAATGGAGGCCTGGGACTCCATGGGGCATGCTGTGCTTGGATTGGGGGCCGGGCCACAGGCTAGGAGCAGCACCAAGGCCTGTGATTTTTATCCCTGGAGGAGGGGATAGTGGAGCTGGCAGTGAATGAGTAGAATTGGTTCATTTGTCAAGGCAAGACAAGAGGAAAGCCCTGGGATGGTGTGATTGCAAGGCATATTCTTTACAATTGAACAAACTAATGTAAAAAGGCCTGTGCAGGAGAGGTGAGATGATGTCTGGTATATTAAGAAGGAGACATTGATGGTTTGTGATTTTGTGGGCACTATTGCATTGGATTTAAAGAGAAACCAAATGTTGAAATCTGTAAAGCAAATTGCAAACAAAGAATAACATGTCACAAGATTGCACTGCTGTCAGAGATTGTGTTTCTGTGTACACACCTCAAAGGTGGATGATGGATTCCACCTTGACTATTTTTGTCTCCTGCACCAGTGCAACATTTAATGCTGCCACCAAAAGCCCAAGGGTTCAAAACTAGCCTCTGAGGAGGAACAGAATGCATCAGAGGATGCAGTGTTACATCATTGCTCTGCACCCAGCACCAGCACAGATGCACACAGCTCAATTGGGAATCACACCTCGGAAGGAAAGGAACCATAAACCAGTAAAAGCATATCACAATTGCATGCGCAGCTGCCAGAAACTGAGATGGTGCAGGAAGGGAGCCAGATACTGCTGGAAACTGGCCTCTGGAGTTGTCTGTACATTCAGAGTGAAGTGCATGGAGATGTGATGTTAATACAAGAGAGAGTGTGGGTCCTGGCATGAACTATGGAGGAGTCCAAGAGGACATAACAGCACAACTGCATTACACCTCAGCACCTGGAAAAGAGTCAAGGAAACCTCCCGGTAGTCATGCTTGAATGCACATGAAGGAATTTATCACATATTATTTTCACAAGTTAGAGAGTCTTTCTGTTTCTAAATGATGTTTTGTTTCAACATCTTGCAAAAGGTCACTGGTTTAAGCACCATGTATGAAAATGCGTGGACATGGTCTCCTTATAATATGTAATCATCTTCATCCAACTGAGTACCATGGATGTTTCCAAGGTGACAAACTGGTTTTCTTCTGATGAAAGAAGGCAATGAGGTGAACACTGGTGACACAATGATATATTTGGAAGCACTCAACTGCTGTAATTTTCTCAAGATTGCAGCCTGTCTTGTCTTACATCAATCTGATGCTTCCACGCATGGCCTTGCATATCTGACTGCAGTGTCTCACTCTCTCCTTCCGCCAACTCCTCATCAGTTTGTCTCCCACAACTCGTCCTCTGATAGGGATTCCCTTTTTGCTGCTCTAGGGAGGGCTGGGCACAACAAACAACCACCTTCAGGAGTACTCTCAAAGTCTTGTACTGGAGAGAATCATCTCATCAGTCAAGGCATCTAAATCTCTTTTCCAGCAGACCAATGGATCTGCTTAGTAATGGATCCTGTTGTGCTATGGCTGTCACTATAACAGTGCTTAGGTTCAGAACTAGGACCTGGAACAGGTGTCGTGAGCTACTTCTTCAGGTGGTATCCTTTGTGAGCCAGCAGTTATCCTTCCAATGCGTCAGATCCATTAGACAGTTTGTGTCACCCGGAAGTATGTGAGAATGTAAGAGTAATGGATGCTGTCCAGGTACCTTGTACATACCTATATGATTCGCTGTCTGTGGTAACAGTCTATCTGGACATTAAGTGAGCACTACCCCTTTCTGTTTATAAATGATGCCCTGCTGGTGCCTTGATGGTGGCATGGGTACGATCAATGATGCCTTGCTCCTATGGAAAGCCACCATTTCTGCAGAGCTCCTTGCATTTTTTAAAATCTAACTATTGTGGCCAGTAGTGAAAGCAATAAATTGCTCAGCATAATGAAACATGACAACTGTAAAAGCATGAATGCAGTGGTGTGCTGTTTTGGCCATTTGGGTCACTGCTGGACAGCTTGAAATGGCACTGATGCAAAAGGTTAGAGCCACTATGGCTTGAAGTGCCACTGACATCAGATAGTTTCCCACACAGTTGGATGTGATCTCTGGGGTGAGCGTGTCATATAGAGATGTCACAGTGGTTTGTGAAAGGCACTGTCCTGTTTCGTTTGTGGATAAGTCATACACACACTGTACGTATGATTGTCAGGGCATAGCCTCTCCCTGCATCATTGTGCCTGCAGTGGTATACCCCCAGCAGTCTCTTGATGCCCAGCAGGTAAATCTCCTTCTTGCACTTCTGTCTCTGTTCAACTGGCTTCCTCCCTCTCCTTTTCCATTTCATATTCTCATCTTCACCCGCAGAAATTTCTCCAAGAGAACACATTATACCTGTACTGACTCAAGACCAACATGATAGTGATGTTAGCTTACAATGTGTGACCAGTTTGTAGGTGCTGTAATGAGAAATACCTACAATAATTTTCAGATCTCCATCCATGTCAAAGATTTTCCAGTGAAAAAACTATCAGCAGCCTCTCTTGCTTTAGGTCAGGCATAGACCCAGCCCTAGTCTTTACCTCCACCTTTTCAACTAACAACGAAAATAAAATGCCCACCAGGTATGTTTCATGACCAGGTGATTTATTATGGTTTTGGAGTCATATTATTATTGTTAATTGGACTGCTAACAAGGTTAAACAATTGTCATTTAGATTTGTGATTTTGAAGTTTGCCTCCTCATTGTATATTTGCCATCTAGTGTAATGACACTGTGTTTGCAACCTGACATAATCACATTAATAATATACTTCTGTGGAACTATAAATGTCAGAATGTAAAATTCAGTGCCATATAACATTACAAATCAACCATTTGATGTGACATTTTCCTGATCTGATTAGATTATAAAAAACAGTAAAGATTAAGTTCCAGCAAAAGAAATGCACTTTTTTTGCATTAGACAATAAGATTAAAGAATCTCACCACAGGAAAGCAAAATACAAAATATAATTAACATTAAAAGTTTAATTTTTAAATGCAGGAACAGATGTTTTTGGAACTATTTATTTGGTAGTGATGATGTTTTTGAGTGGAAGAGTTACTGAACTCCTCAATATAACTCAGTTGGCACATACTGAGATGAATCATCAACACATTAAATGATCGCTGGGTCTCTGAACGCACGACTAATTTATTT
Source organism: Rhincodon typus (assembly GCF_021869965.1). Lineage (NCBI taxonomy): Eukaryota > Metazoa > Chordata > Chondrichthyes > Orectolobiformes > Rhincodontidae > Rhincodon > Rhincodon typus. The sequence continues at coordinate 43,869,467 of NC_063343.1, read as the reverse complement.
AATTTATGCACACTTTTGAATTGAAAATGTTATTACCTTAATGATATCATAAGCATTTATATTTAAACACATTTTAAAAATAAAACAACGAACAGAACAAACTAAAATCTACAACTTAGTTATTTTTGGTTACTGAGCTTTTAAAAGCTGGGGTCGTAAGTACAAGATATTGAAGCAGTTAGATATTGTGAAAAGGAATATGTGGATGGATGTCCAATTTTCATCCATTTTTTGCATTTGTTTTACTGTGTCATCTGCATTTCCTTAGGAAAACACAAACCACGATCAGCCAGGAGTTGGATATTGACAATCATTATAGGCTTCCTGGTAGCGAAACTGAGATATTGCTCTTGCAATTTTTTTTAGTGGTGTTAATTCATTTCTTACTTAAAGTGCAGATTTTGTTTAAGAATTATCATGCTTGCTAACTCAGCGTTGCCAACTTGACTCTATTTTTAAGGGCCAGGCATTTGCTTTGATTCTGAAATCATGGAACATTGTTTTCCATTCTGAAGCTCACATACATGTCATTCCTGACAGTATGAAAGAACACTGACCCTTTTCAGCATGCTCATACACACCCTATAACAAATGTGTTCTAAGTAATATGTTGAACTTCTGCCAGCCACAGCATAAAACTGCACTAAGGGATAAGGAGCCTGTTTCCACACATATAAGCCGAGCCTGCAAGTAAACTGAAGACATATTTCTCAAAATCCCACACAACACTGAAACAGCCTATTATTTCACTTTCACCCTGAAAAATCCCAGACCTATTACTGAGTACTGTTCACCTGAATGCATAGCTCTCTATGACTATTATTATTTGGTACAAGTTCGCACTGTGACTTTTCTTCTATTCATGCAATGTGGCCACAATTGGTAAAGTCATCATTAAACCACAACATCCCCATTAACGTATACTTTTTTTGAAAGTAGGCCTTCAGTGTAAATTTCTTGTGCAGAATAATACAACACAGCAGCAGGCAAATTCGCTTGTCATTTTGATCTTGGAAGTACTTGATTAAACCTGCATAGGAAGCACTTAGCGAGGATGGGATAGAGGTATAATTCTGTCAGAACTGGTCCCTTAATGATGAGACTGACTGTTTGAAATCCAATGACTGCAACAACAATTTTTAAAAACATTAACATGCAAAACCCCCACAAATTTAAATGTTGCGTCTGCAGTAGTTAAAATGTACAAAATCACTTTTAGGAACAGATTTAATAACTTTGTTCTTTTATAAGTTCCATAAAGTCACATTAAATGAAAGTGTAGACATAATAATCCCATTGTGTTAAAATAATCTTTCCTAGTCAGCAGGACTGTCAGACCACACAAGTGTTAAAATGACACAAGATGACTCCTTAGAGTGAGAATGCAGAGCAAGCTAAATGCATTAATTGAGCTGAGAAAAAGCCTTTTGACTGGATATCTATATTTTAATGGGGTTGGAATTGATTTAAAAAGTTTATTCACAAGTTTGCCATATATTGTCATTTTTAAAGCAACCATCTCCTTGTTACAATTCTTTATTTTGTAATAAAGATAATAGTGGATAAGAACATAGGTTTGCTGGTATATTAAAAGAGGAAGCACCATTGATGTGAAAAGTTGGCATCATACTGTTAATACATCATCTATTACGTGAAATTCAATGGAGCAAGAAAGGCCATTTAACCTATCCTTCAAACAACTTTGAAGAAAGTATGGAACTAGCAGAGCCAATTAATGTATAGATATTGAATTACACTGCCATGTTTGCTATGCAATCACTTGAAGTGGCAAACTAATCATGAGTAAAATTTAGGATGAGAAAGTGTTTGTGAAAACCGTTATCTGATACTCAATGAAAATATAGCAAAATATTACATTACTAATGCAGCTTATTTTGAAAATGTATTGACTCTGAACTGCACTGAGTATTCGAAATATAACCTGAACGATAAGTTATACAACAATCAAGTGCATCTCAGTATGTGATTAAATTGGTTATTAACAGTCTTTATTTGCTAAATATATTTAACAAATGGTCATATTCTTCTATTCCCCCTTTATTCTGCCTTTAAATATGAACTACCATGAGCTGTGGACATAATGTATTGCGATTCCTGTGCTAGCCTCCATATCCGTCACCAACCCACAACAAGGCAAGCCTCAACTACACCCTCTTGTATATTGCAAACAATAGCAATGATGATGTTCCTTGTTAAGTAAAAAGGTTCTCTTGCTTGGTTCTCTGCTTGAAAGCAGGCCCCAGGTGATTATTCATGGAACCATGCAAAGTACTGCAGTATGTATTTAAAATTTTGCATAGGGCAAGAATGAGGTCCTCAAGTTCATCCCGACTGGGATGGGTACCAAGCATTGTGTTCTTGGTGTTACAGGTCCACTTGCTAACTGTCCACTCAGCTGAGTTAAGCAGAACCCCAGGCAAGACCAGGAGACAATTCATTGTCAATGAAATCCTGATGGCAGGACCAACTTGTTTAACATATTCCTGATAGAAAGATCCCATGTTACACACCATCCCCAACCCACCCACGCTTACCATGCCCTGCTTAAGATGATACGGGTAGGGGTGGAAACGTCTGAACAACATCATTTTGTGAAGGCAGTTTATTTTCTAGAAAGACACAGTTTCTTTCAAGAGGGAATGCTGGTCTGGAATTTGTACTAATTTGCACTTTTTGGGGGCTAAACTAAACAAAACCAGCAAAAAGAGACTGAAAACTTAGCTGAATGTCATAAATGGAAATAAGTTTCCATAATCTCTTGTACTTCTGCTAAAAGAAATACATCAGGCTAGAAGCAAGACCTGAGCACAAAACTGATCATTTTTCCAAAGTGAATTATGTAATCATTGTGAGTTTTCACTAACTGTACTAATTTAGTGGCCTTTGAGGAAGCCATAAAATTCAGCTGGATCTTTTGGGTGTGAGGACACTAGTGGGCTTGTTTTAAAAGCTTTTGAATAAATATAAGTATCACACACACACACAAATATAACATACAGGCTGATTAGCGATGCAGATTGATGCCTTCGGCATAGCTTCAATTCCTGCACCAGCTGACGTTACCATGACAGATTCACCTTCTCAACCTGTCCCTTGTCTGAGGAGTAGTGACCCTCAGTTTAAACCACTAGTTGTCTCTAATGAGAAAGCAGCCCTATGGTCTGTAGGAATATAGTGACTTTACCTTTACATTTAAGTTATCAATTTAAGAAAATTACTACTGTCCCCTAATATAACCATCAAATGATTCTTTATAGTTCCTTAAAGTCACTAAAATTACAGTTATACAAAACTGGGTTATGTACAGGCGATTGAAATTTTTTTTTGCGATAGGCTGTTTTTGAGCTATATTAATCAAACTGCACCAAGTTATCAAACTTGAATATATTAACAAATTACTTTTTAAAAGCAACATGTTAGAAAAATCGCCCAATCGCATTGTTTTATGAAATAATTTGCAGTTGGAGATATTGAAACAAATTTGAGCAAAACCCTAAGGAAAAAAGCCTTAAAACTAATGCAATTTTGAGTGAATGTATGTCCAGATCAATAGTTACAGCCAAAATGCTGAACTACAAGAACTGGATGAATCTCCTTCTGCATATGGACAGATTAGCAACTACTAAACCAATGGATTCAGCCAAATGGGTGTTCAGCCAACCAAATAAATATTTGCTAGCCAACTGGCTAGATCATAGGCATTAATTTTATGCAGCAGGCACCTGCCTGAAATTGGTACAAGTTGTTACACTGCATGCTGACTAATTTAAGATAGCTGGCTCTGAAAAGAAACCTGATCCAAAAATGAACTCCACCAGCTGGAGTGGAGGAATACCAGATATATGTGTGTCTATCTGTGTGAATGCATCATCTGTTACATGAAATTCAATGGTGTGAGAAAGGCCATTTAGCTTATCCTTCAAACAACTTTGAAGTAAGTATGGAACTAGCAGAGACAATTAATGTATGGATATTGAATTACACTGTCATGATTGCTATACAATCACCTGAAGTGGCAAACTAATCAGGAGTAAAATGTAGGATGATAAAATGTTTGTGAAAACCTTTATCTGACACATTCACGAAAATATAGCAAAATATTACATTACTAATGCAGCTTGATGATTTGCATCATCACTGCCTGTTGAAATTTATATAATAAAAATATTCTTCCAGGTTTATGAAGATATTAAGATTAGAAAGAAAAAAAATCTAGGCTTTAACTCTTACATTATATTCTAAATTATTCAATTGTGACCGTTTACATTCCACAAGTGATATTCTCAGAGTCCAAATAGGACCAAAACCATACTGTCCCAAAGAATAATTGTAAAATACTCCCTGTATTTATATAGTTTTATAACAGTAGCAATGAGATATTCCTTCCTTATGCCTTCCTCTTGTTCAGTTCTCTGCTTGAAAGCAGGTCCTAGGTGATTATTTATGGAACCATGCAAAGTACTGTAGCATGTTATTTAAAATTTTGCATAGGACAAGAATGGAGTCCTCAAGTTCTTCCCAGTGGGTACCAAGCAGTGTGTTCTTGGTGTTTATTAATTAAACATTTATTTATTAATTAAACATTTATTTATTAATTAAACATTTATTTATTAATTAAACATTTATATAGTTTAAAAACGTAATTTAACAACAAACTGATTAAATCATGGAGAATTGGAATTTGAATCTTAGTGAATCAAGCACAGATTTATGTCTTTCAGTGACAGAGGTGCTGTTGCCCAATAGAATCCCTTCTTCTGATAGATCAATCTTTTCAACATGATGATACTTAGCAGATTTTCTGAAATCTATTTGCTTTTTGATTATTCCTTCTTTAAAAGAACAAACAATAACAGGCACTTGAAAGGCTGCTGTAGAAAAACTAATGCATCGATTTCACTTTTACACATATTTTGGATTCTATAAATAGTCAATAGCACCATACTTAGAGTCATTGAGACCACAATCAGAAAATAGAAAATTAATTATTCATCCTAATTTGTGATTTATAAACTAATATCTTAGGACAACTTACTGTCAATTTTTAGACAATTGTAGTAAACATAACAGACTTGAACAATGGCTGATCCCTGAAAGTGTTCTGCATATATTGAAAATCAGTGGGAGATTAAAATAACCAGCAGCAGCAGCAGTTGTGGACTGCAGACTCCTTATGCAATATTATACTGTAAGAAAGTAGAAAGCTCACATTCATGTTAGTGGCTGCTACACTCTTGGGATACCAACTGTTACTATGGTCAGTGTCAGTGATCATTTAATTTGTGTGATAAGCTGTTTGGTCAAGTGAATATACCCCAAATGCCTCAGATGTTTGATAGCTGCAAATGTGGAACAGATTGAATATAGACAAAATGCACTAAAAAGGTTGTAGATCTCATTATTTAACTTTTATTGGTACGCTGATTCTACTGTGGCATTAGAAAAGTAAAATAATTAATTGAACATGAGACCTCACACAATCTTTAATGGGAAACTATCAGAGCCAAATAATGTTGAAAATGTTTAACATATGTTGAATTTTAAAATACATTTTTTCCATTCTATTTTAGAATGGCATGGAATTACATAAACTATGTATTATTAAAGCCGACCATTTTAGACCAATTGGCCTAAATATTCTGTGCTGGTGCTTATACTCTATGAAATCCTCCCAGTCCATTATTCTTGTGCCAGTGTCAGCATATCTTTCTATTCCCTTCCCTCTTGTGTTATTTTTAATTTGTTTGTTGGGTGTGAGTGACACCAGCAAGGTCAGCCTTTATTGCCCATTTCTCATTTCCCTGAAGAAGATGGTGATGAGTTGCCTTCTTTAACTGCTGCAGTTCTAGGGGCAAAGAAACCCCACTGTGCTGTTAGGAGGTGAGGCCCAGGATTTTGACCCAGTGGCAGTGAATTACAGGCAATTTTGTTCAAAAGCAGGATGGTGGTGTTCCCGTGCATCTGCTGCCTATGTCTTTCTAGATGATAGATGTCGCAGAGAGAAACTTGGTGAGGTACTGCAGTGCATCTTGTTGAAGGTAACCACTGCAGCCACTGGGCATTGGTGATGAAGGGAATGAATGTCGAAGGTGGTGGATTCAGTGTTGTACAACACATCTGTTTTTTTTTCTGGATGGTTTCAAGTTTCAGTTGTTTTGCTGGAGCTGCAATCATGCAAGCGAGTGGGGAGTATTCAATCACAATTCTACCTTGTATCTTTTAAATGATGAACAGGTATTTGGGAGACAGGAGGTGAGTTACTCACCTAAGAATTCTTCACTGATCTGCTCTTGTAGCCACAATGTTTATTTAGCTGCTATTGTTCAGTTCCTGGTCAATGGTAACCCCTCGGATGTTGGCATTGGGGGCATTAGTGTTGGCAATGCCATTGAATGTCAAGGGGTGATGTTTCCTGACACTTGTGTTATGTGAATGTTAGTTATCACTTATCAATGGATAAGTGGCTGGATGTTTGAACCCAATAATTTCCCATGACATTCTACTATTCTCTGAATAAGTACATTTTTCCTTCTTTCTCTGTTAGATTAATGAGTAATTACGTTGTATTTTTGGTCCCCAGTTTTGGATCATCCTATAATATTTTACTGGAATTTAGAAGAATGAGGGTGATTGTAGAGAAAGCTGTAAAATTCTAACAGGACTAGCCGGGGCAATTGCACAAAGGATGTTCCTGATGACTGGAGAGTCCAGAACCAGGGGTCACAGTCTAAGAGTATGGGATAGGCCATTTAGGACTGAGATTAGGAGAACTGACTTCATCCAGAAAGTGATGAGCTTGGCATTCCTTTCCACAGAAGGTAGTTGAGTCCAACATGTTGAATATTTTCAAGAAGGAGCTGGATATAGTCCTTAGAGCTAAAGGGAGTAAATAGAATATAGCGAAAGTGGAAAAGGGATACTGAGTTGGACAATCAGCAAATGATCATATTGAAGGCAGAATAGGCTTGTGGGGCTAAAAGCCCTACCCTGCTTGCATTTTCTATGTTTCTACATTTCTATTCTGACAAGATAGGCTGGTACGCAAACTGCTTTCAGGTTTCTACCATGTGCAAAAGGATGCAGTGAGAAAACAATTTGAGAGGGGGTGGTGGATTTATATTTTTATGTTCTGTTTCTTTGTCTTCTGTATCACATCTTCCTGACAGTACAGATGCAAACAAATGCTCACCATAGGCAATTGTAGCCATGATATTTTCTGAACTATGCCAAAGCAGACTGGGACAGTTATCTTTTACATTTCTTTCATAATATAACTTCATTTTATCTATAATATATATACACAATGGAATTATTATGAATTATGTTCACTGCAAACATTGTTACATTTTTATGTTTGAAAAGGCACAGAAAATGCAACAAATAATCTCAATAAGTGAGTGTGATTGGATGATATGTGAGTAATGAAGATTGAAATATGTTAAGATTAATCCTGGATTAAAATATCTGCCACATCCAGCAATACATATATTGTAGTAATTTAATTTTAAGAAATCAAACTTAGTGATAGCATTAAAATAAGTTTGCAGTTCACTGACCATCTATGCAAATAATAATGATAAAATATTTGTTATGATTTTATTAAACACACTAACATTTCACAAACAACTATATTCTCAAGTATTATTTGTTAACAGAAATAACGTAGGTTTCTGTGTGAAGCATCAAGTATCATAATGCAACTAACTTTTATTGATAACAGCACATTTTATGAAGTTTTAAAACTACTCAATAGGAAGTTATTAAAATTATTTTGTTAATAGATTCAAACAATTGTATGATGAAAAAGTGTTGAACCTTGGAACATTAACATACTGTGCTACAGAGTTCATGAACTTGATTTTTGACAAGGACAGCTTCCGAAGCTCATCCCTGCGTTTGTTACCTTTACATCTGAATAACTCTAGTGCACTCCTGGCCAAGCTCCCAATTCTAGCCTCTGTAGAGTTCAGGTGGCATAAAATTTTGCTGCTTATATCTTCTCATGCACCAACTAGTGTTCACTGATGACCCATTTACTCATTGACTTAGAGTGAATTTCATTTTGGCAATCCGTTTGTTATGAAATTCCTATCCTGGTTTTCAGATCCATCGACGGTGACATGTCTCCTTGACTATATAACCTCTTGCTGCCCTAAAACTACGTGAGGTCTCTGTGTTTCTCCAACTCTACCTTTAAACGTATCCCAGTTTTCAACAGTAAACTATTAGCAGCTGTGCCTTCAGCTGCCTAGACCCTAATCTCTGTAATTTCCTCCCTAACCCACTCTACCTCTAACACTCCTTTAGGAGGTTCCTTAAAACTAAGCTTTTTGCCATCTGTCTTAATATGTCCTGTTTTACAGAGTTAAACTGTGTTTGATAATGCTTCTGTGAAGCATTCTGCTATATCTTTGCTATGTGAAATATACCATATAAATACAAGTTATTGTTGTACCAGGTAAATATTGAGTAAACACAAGGCCTTTCCTCAAATATTTGTTCAATTCAGGGGGTAATGAACTATTTTTGTCACCTACAGAAAGTAGCTTGATAATAGCATTGTGGGAGGCATGCCTTTATGTTTGGCCAGAAGATGGCAGAGAAAGTGAAATAATTAAAATATTTTGTTAAAATAGCGCAGATAAAAATAATTCTAACAGACATCAATTAGAATAACAAGGGTTATATAAAATAGAATATAAATATGAAACTGCATACTTGGTTCCAGTCTTTTGCACAATAAGATTACACCTTAGGGCGAGAACCAGCTTTTTCTTATTTAATTTGAAATTTCCTTAGCTTTCTAAACTCAATGGTTGATGGTTTAAGGGAATAGGAAACTTTTCAAGCAAATGTCACCATCCAGCAAACCCAAGTCAACTATAGTAGTCCATACGTATGTAAGTCACAACAAAGTTCATAGAAATAGTTACTAATGTAGCAACATTACAAGTGTAATGAAAATAAATGTCTTTTCAAGGTTGGTACATAGAAACCAGAGCTATTGTTCCCTCAGAGTGCCTCAAACACCAGCTCAGAAGGTTGCCTTCAACTGAACCAGTGCAGCATTTTTATTTCCTAGATTATGTGACCCTGTGATTGAATTTGTCAATTTAATAGCTATTTAGACTGAATTATGAGTGATTGTGTTGTGAAGTCATTCTCACTGGAAACTGGATTAAATCATATCCAAACACATCTTGTTTAGACGCTCATGGTAAGCAGAGTGTGATAGAGAAAAAAGAAAACTGTTGGTTAAACTAAATGGCACAAGGACAATAGGTAAAAGGACTGTATGCTAAATCGAGACTTTCAATTCTCAGCTTCTCTCTTGTGTCTTGCTGTATCTTGCACTGGTTTGTGGGTGGCACTACAAGTATATGAATCCATTTGCCTGTAGATTTTCTAATCCACTCCACCTAAAGACTGCACCAAACTGTATATTAACTCAAGCATACAACTATCATTTATTAGAGGGTGACAAAAATCTGGTGTTGTTATTCTCTAATACACAACCACAACGGGGACTAAAACAGCATCATTTTAGAACTATAACAGTCTTTTCTAAACTATGTTTAATCTCACACCAAAACCATATACTCAACCTCAGCAAACAAACGATTTCAGCAGAGTGGAAACAATAATATAAAGCCAAATATATTTTTAAAATGAAAAGAATGAGAAACCAATTAAATCAAATGAAATGCTTTTTCACACTGAACTTTAAAGCTTTGAAAAAGCATTCATAAAAATGCATTTTTACTGTCTTCTACACTTCGAGAAGCTGTGCAGTCCACTCCCATATCAAATATTGCAAAAAGCCATAAAGAAAGGTACACTTATTTGTACTTTGCAGATTAAATGTCCACTGTCCTGCTTGCAAATTTAAAGTAGATGTGAGACGGCATTTATGGGATTTCACACTTCAGGGATTAAATGAATTACCAGTTTAAGTGAAAACTGACGTTGCTTTTAAACTGCCACTTTTGCATTGATGCCCACTTAAAACCATTTTGCATCAAAATATCAAGTCAAATTCAATCTCATTTGTCTCTTTGCCGTGTTTCAAGCTTGGAAATTATGGCATGAGGGCAAATATTTTGTATAGAGGTCCCTTAAATATATCACTCTATATTTTCAACCTGTAAGTTTTTGAATAGAGAAGTACTGTCCAGAGTTCTCACCCATCATGTTATCAGGGAAAAACATCCTGGTGGCACATCAAGGGACTCCTACGCCAAATGTCAGCTTCTTGACTGCCTAAAACCAATAGTTTCAAAGCATTAAGCCATGGTAACGAAGGTGACTGAAGATATCAATAAGTATACTGACATTTCTGTTTTTGACAGAATAAAGCAAAATATGCTATTTGTGTTAGTTCGCTTCGAGGAGATGCTGTGCCCAAAGATGTGAAGTTGATGAATTCATGTAACTGAAGAACCCCACTTTGACAACAGAACTTCCTAGTGATAATTCAATCATCTCACACTGTTAAGCTTAGTAACTCCTCCTGCTTAGTTCCCCCTTCCATCTTAAACAAAACTAATAAAAACAGAAGTAGGCACACTGAACAAAAAAAAATGGATGTTGAAGTTAAACATTATTCTCAATTTTTTAAATTTGGTGAGATTCCCTCCTCAGGATAACTGACATGATCTGGAAACTGAATTTCCTTTCCCATTTCATCAAATGCATTAATGACATACTAGCTTCACATAAATTCTGCAGCATGTGATTGGAAGTGAGTTATTGCATGTTAAACCTGAAAAGAACGTTGCACTTCAAAAAATCATTAACAGTTGAGAAAAAGTCATGACAGAAACACAAAGCATACAGCCAGGCTGCTGAACAATTAATTGTATCTACTATTTTTTGTTGTCAATGAGCAAGGCAGGAGATTATTATTTTGAGTACAAGCAAAAGCTTGTTGATGCAAAATCCTATCACACAGCAACCACACCTTTTGTACCATATTTCTTAATCTGCCATTCTCCATTGAAATTGAAATGATAGAATGTCAAGGAAAGGAAATAAATAAAAGAATACAGAATGAACCATTCACGAAAACAGCAGCCTGATTTCCAATACTTGTTTGTTTAAGTTATATTATGTGTGAAATATTTTAGCTTTTGAAATAAAATATAATTCATGCAAAGACAAAACTGAAAATTGATGCATACCAGGAAACATGTCCATGAGCTGAGGGTATGTGTCAATAACTTACAGACATGTCCATGCTTTTTTAATTTTTTACAGTGTTGGGAAAGTTTTTGAAATTTCTCTTTTAATTAGGAAGTTGTGGGTAGACAGTGGCATGGTGGTGATATCATTGGATTAATAATCCAGAGTGCCATGTAAATATTCTGGGGACATGGGTTGAAATCCCATCATAGGTGGAATTTAAATTCAATTAATCAAAATCTCAAATTGGAAGCTAATCTCAGTAATAGTGAGTTTGAAGCAATCATCAATTGTTATATGAATTCATCTTTGGTTCACTAAGGAAGGAAATCTGCCATCCTTCAAGGAAGGAAATTTTCCCTCCTTCCAATAGACTGGCCTGTACGTGGCTCCAAACAGATAGCAGTGTGGTTGACTGCATCTGCAAGGGCCTGAAAGTCACTCAGTTCGAGGGCAATGAGATTCAGGGAGCAAATGATTCCCAACTGCCATGTCAGAACATTGAAAAGAAAAACACACGTTGGTCTAAAGAATTAGGCTACATGATTTTGGTCCATTTTAAATGTCAGGCACTTAGTCAAAAATATGAAGTCTTTAGAAATGACTAATAGGTAATTTATTTTTACTTGTTGAAACTTTATTGGAATTTCTTGTTGCTGAATTGAGAGAGTATATTTCTTCAGATATTTAGTTTATTTTCTTTGATCCTCAAGAACATTTACAGCTGCAGGCCTGGCAATGTGTATGGTGAAGGTGATTTAGCATTTAAGGTAGAAATATGTTTCATTATCTGCAAAATTTGGCTCTTATAGACCAAAGTCCATAATAATTTTGTTCAGAACTGTGAGGAATAAAAAGGATCATTATTTAAAGTAATCTCCTGCATTAATGCTTTTTCTACCTCAATTTTCAATCTGATTCATTTGGGTTTCCAGGTTCCGCATGGCATGAATGACGAATATTGTTTATTCTGAAAATTACAATAACTTAGGAAAGCACCCTTTTGCATCATTTAGAAGCAGAATGAATTTATTCACCATTTTAAGGAAAATGTTAATCAAACTTACAACGTCCGTTCAGCTCTATAACATTATTGTCAGCCTTTAACCTTGGCGTTAATTCTAAATACCAGTAAGTTTATTGATAAAGATCATATCGACTAATACATTGGTTTTCACTTTTTAAAATGAGAATTGAACAAAATTAATGTGAGCTGTTGTTACATGAGGTTGACAAACCATGCCTTAAATGACCACTTTTTTTTTATCTGAGATTGTATATGAATCTTTGAAAGCAGTTAAAAATGTTGAAATGAATTATGTTTATTCTTCAACATCACGCTCAACAAACTGATAGGATACCAATGGTTGATTGTTGTTTAGAATTTCAAGTACGCACTGTCCATTCACCAATGAAGCTTCAGATGATTGGTCTGCTGGTCTATGTTTAAAACAGGCTTTAAAATACACGTTACGCAAACGGTGAAGATAGTTCACAGACGGACCATGTCGTGAACACAGTTAGACCAAACAATCCTAATAAATCGAATTCATTTAACATGCAGTTGATTAATTATGTCCCTGAATCAGGAGGCTGATCTGCACATAACTCCCCTTTTCTGGCCTCTGGTTACGAGAGCTCAACTGACTTGACCAAATTCCACGACAAAATTTTGCATTTTCTTTTTAAAGCAGGGCGCAATCTGGATCCGATTTTTACTCTGCTCCGAAGCAGCTCAGTTAAGGTCCACACACGCGACACGAAAGCCAGCAGCGACCAAAAGAAACATCTTTTTCCCCCTTACCTGAATCGGCGCAGAACGGCGAGCTCTTCCAGTGATGTTTCCGTTCCGTCCACAGCTTAGATCTCTGTTAAAGCAATCACACGAAAAAGAATGATACTTCGACGGAGAATTTGTTGAAAATAGTGTCAGTATTTAAAGTCGCCCAGAAACATATAGAATTATAAAACTGCAGGGTAATTACAATCTCCAATGTAGGATCAGCACTTTCCCCAGTCAGCTCAGCTCACTCCTTCCAAGCGGTAAATTAAGGGCGCAGAAGTACAACGATAATTTGCTGTAATTATAACGCGTTCGCTTTTGGCGTAAAATCCTCTAAATATCGCAGTAGCCTCGTGTATGTTACTGCCGTAATTAATTTATTTTAATTAGTACATATCACTTTTAAGTTGGAAAGAGATGGATGGCTGTTAAAATTAAAAGCAAAACACTCCCAGTAAATGATTTTTAGGTCGAAATGAACAGCTTCTCGTTCCGAGAGATAAAATGATTGCAAATTATTATCATATTTTCCTGGGGATATCTGTGACAGGTAAAGGAATCTGTGAAAAGAATTCTTAGTCACATTCCGCGTACAAAGCCACTGAATATTGAATGCAAATTCATCACTTCTTGCCGCCCCATTTTGGAAATATATTCTTATTCCCCAGCTTTCCTATTTTACTCTATCCCAATAGTTTTAAAGTTGTGCCTCACCCTGAGTAATACAAACTTCAGAAAAAAAATTGAAATTGTTTATTCCCTAAAATTAACTCTCGTAGCTAATTAGCAAATCAGTTCAATAGTCAAGCCATTGACCCTTATATATTTGAGTTGCCATTGACAAGCGAGATGCGGAACCTTGGCGCAAGGGACAAACTGATTCTATCAGTAAGTTGCTTGTCAAATCCTTTTGCTTCATCGGATATCATTGCTTGTTGATTATATTAACCAATACACATGTTCGCCCAAATACAGTTTGCTTCCCCTATGCCGACGAAAAGATAGCACCAACGTGTTTGGAACATTTATCTATTCCCAAAGGAGAAAATTGTCAAATTGGCCGTGTTGTGACTCCACATACAAATCGTTCCAATTATGGTCTTAAATACTACGATCAGCAGAACTCTCTGCAAAGGGCGGCGATCAGATTTCAGCATTTTCCTGACATTTCCCCACCCCGCTTCCCTTTCGTTTCCGTCCTGAGTTGGTACTGAGGCAGAATCAATCCTCTGGCAGAGGCCATGTAAGGAGAAACTTGATTGCTTCTCACAATACAGTGCATAAACTTTTTTTTAAATAAAGAGATTCCATCTGGGCTCATAGTGCCCACTTTGTGCACGACACTTCAATTCTGGATACACATTTCATCCATTAAAAAACTGTGTGAAATAATTCACTAACATCACACAAACGATGTAGCCAGATGTGGAGAAAATAGCAAAGGTCTAGGGATGACATCTATTAATTTGTAATGATTAGCCTCCAAAGAATACTGAAGTTCTTTAAATAAGCGCAACGTTAACACGCCGTATTTCACTCAAATATTTCAATCTATAACTGTTATTGATCAGGTTTCGGCAATTATGAATGATTTGGACAGAGTATTTCGTATTGGAAATTATCTTAGGTTTGCTCTGTGCAAATCTGCACTCTTTTATATACAGCCGCCTCTGAACATGTACTGGTACGGCCCTCACTCGTGAGATTTTCATCTCTACCAGCGATCTGGTGTCTAGGAACTGGCCCAGGAACATTGTACAAAGATGTTCAATCAAATCGCATTGCTCCCAATTGCTACTTTTAAAGGTTGTTCGTCATCATACCTATGGGCGACTGTTGCACCACACAGTTCAAGGTAAGCCAGTTTTTAGAAAGGTTGTCTCTTGTAAGGTGTTGGTGGATTACATTCACGGAGAGCATTTGGACGGGGCTCAGTAAAAACTAAATCTGTATAAATGGATGTTTTGAAAAATCTGAAGGACATTTTACCTTTTTCCCTACGTGAAGTGAGTCAGGAATTGGACGAAAATGACCTTTGCTAGTTTAACTGCAATATTTGAATCTGAATAATTGCAGTTAATAAATCATTATACTGTAAAAGTAGAAAGGTACTACTGGGCCAAGCAATTGCAATCAAAGCCAATTCAGCAGGTAAGGCCTCTAAACAAACCAAACGATTATTCACTAGGTCTGTCTTTCACAGGGTCACATTTGTCAAAGAAAATACTCTTCCACTGTCACCAACTTATCTTTTTAACTGGACTTTCGATTTTATTTGGCATTCTCAGGAGCATTGCGTTAGAACACAGCCGATATGTTAATACATACTAATTTTTTTAATTTAACAGGAAATCACAGACTGACTGAAAATAAAATCGTGTTCACGTTCCAGTCCGGGGCATTCGGTTGCCGAAGATAAAAACCACTAAAAAAAAAGCAAAGAAATGCGAGTGCGAAGGGTCACAGGATCCGAAATGTTAACTCTGATTACTCTCCATAGTTGCTGCCAGAAAAGCTCCTGAGCTTTTCCGGCAATTTCTGTTTCTTGTTTATAAAAACCACTAATTTTGATCTTGTAAATCTTGTAAATAAATCTTGTAAATAAAGTTATCGGTCGCAAACTATCCACCACAAAGGCTGTTCCGCACACGTACGCATTTACATTACAGCCTACATTATTGCTAAAATCTATAGCCAAATATGGTTTTATTTACCTCAACACGAAGTAAATGTTTGTTTACATTAAAGAACCAGCGGGAACACTCTCTTGTTCGTTGACCGAAATACAAATCTCTCCCAGTAGCTTCTAGGGACTGGGTTGCCTTCGATTCCAGTCACAACTTTTTCTCGAGTTGGATCTGTCCCCAGTTATAATTATGATCGTGTGTTTATAGTTTGTTTTGTTTCCAAGTGCGAATCTATGACTGTCTGTAATCTACCCTAACCCTATAGCGACATATTTCATTTATAAACCATGCATGTTATTTATTTTTTGCTCGCTTTCTATACTTCATCGCTGCAGTAACATATTGAACCACGCTAACAATTGCTCTGCAGGCTGGGTCGAGATCCATACTGAGAGCGTCTGTAATGCTGCTGCTGGGGAAAGGACCTTCTGTCTCTATAACCAGACAGCAACACTTCGATTGTTTAAAATCTCAAATCAAGACGTTATATTCGGTCAGAAACAAATACCGTAAAGTAAGAAAAAGCCGATTATAAGGATTTTCAAATAGATAGAATGCGAGGAATAATTTACACTCCTCGCTTGTCTATCAGGACTCGCTTTTACTCCATAATGTAAAAACACCGCTCTGAAATGAAACAAAAACAGAAATTGCTGGGAAAGCTCAGTAAGTCTGGCAGCATCTGTGCGGAGAAATCAGAGTTAACTTCCTCGGAACTCATCTGCAGATTTTTTTTCTGGTTTCCGCTCTGAAATGACATTTTCAAATTTTTTGGTGCGCTGCATTCGTGAGGAACTGTCGAGTTCCCTCACACGACTTCTATGCGGTGTGAAATAACAGAAAATACCCCAAACCCCGCCGCAACGTCAGAGTTATAACTGAAAAAAAAGCCCCCTCATAATCTCTATACCTACAGTCAGCGAACAAAATGCTTTGGAAAAGGGCAAGGTTCGAAATGATATAGGGGGCGGGAGAGAATGAAAACCAAACAGTGAAGAATAAAAACCTCAGACTCGCTGCTTTTACCTGACCTTTAATCATATTGCCTTGGTCTACTCGTCTTTGTGAGAATCTTGTTTGCAATGCTGGAGAGCAGCTGAACTTATCGACATTGCAACATTTTTACAAAAGCACGTGTTTTCACTTTCCCCCATTCTGTCCTTCACGCGGGCGAGCTAGGAGCTAGGGGACTCACCGTTTATGTGCATGACTTGGAGCTTTCGCTGTCTTCGGTACATGCTGTTTCCGCATCAATTGAAAGCATAGCTCCAGAGCAGTGCAGGAGGCCGGCTGGCTTTGCACTCGATCCGGAGTTTGGTTCCGTTCCTGAAGCTCGGCAGCTGTCTCCCTGGCTGACAGGTGACGTCAGGCCTCCCCACCCTCGGGCCAGGGCTGTGTGTGTGCGCTCAAGCACAGCACAGGTTATGCAAGAAGCTGGATGTCATATTTGTTTCGTTCAGGGGACAATGAATGAGTCGGAGCTCTGTGCTCGGCAGTGGTTGTAACCGGGAGAGAATGGGTGCAGTTCAAACGGTTGGCAAACCCAGAGGGAGCTGCTTCTTTAAGGTCGACCACCCTCTCTCGTTGGCTTCCACTGGGGCATTGGCACCAGACCCTCCCCCACAATAAGAATTACTGCAGTCATGTCCTAAGCCCCTTTGATCCTCGGCAAATTATGAGCACCTTTCATCGGTTTATGTTGAAATATAAGCTAAAATGTTGCTTTCATAATCTTTTAAAAGAGATTACATTGTAAACAAGCGGATTAGGTACATTAACTTTCCTAGAAAGAGGACATCGGTTTTTATTTGGCATTTAATTGCCCAGAGGACGCACTTCTGTGCAAGTTCAGTCATGACAGCTGTGCTTGGCGAATTGTTTATTATTAATTAATTCATTTCACAATTTCCAAGAGAGAGAAGTGCATCATATACATTTTTCATCCTTCAGCCCTTCCCTTCCCTAACCATTTCACCGTGTCACATATCCGCTGTGATAAAACAGGGCAGCTTGCTCTGAGTTTACTATTGCGGAGGGGAACTGACTGTCCGGACGTACAACGTAGCGAGCGGGCCTTTCTTTGAACGGAGGCACCAGCCGGATTGGAATAAAGAACTCAACAAACCAGCCACACCTGGATGTAAAATTCACTCCACACGCCTTGACATTGTTTGGTGGGGGTCCGGTGTTCATCTGATTGTGCCGTGGGCCTTTGTGAGATACACTGTTACATTATGCAAAACAGTAAACATTTCGTTATTTATAAACACCCAACTGGAACATTTTTATTGTTTTACGCAGTTCTATATTAATTTAGTGAATTTAATTTTAACGCTGAAACCATTACGTGTCTTCAACCCATTAAGCAAGTTTAGCGTGTCGCTCTCATCCAACTGGTATACAGCACTTTTAGTCAAATCCCAATTTGTCTGCAGAAAATGTGCAAACCGGTGCTGTGAGACATTCAGCAGCACGTTTTGGATTGGACATTGAGCGAAATGTAATTCCAAAGGCATGTAAGTAGATTTTAAAAATGCTCCAAGTATTCCATTGGGTGTCCAGTACATTTTCTACACTCGTTTTTATGAAGTGAATACTTCTGTTTGAGTTTGTAAGAAAAATGTACTGGCAGAGAGAATGGAGTTCTGTGCACGTGTGCAAGTATACACAGAGCTTCACTCTCTAAGTAGTCAGAATGCAAGTTTTCAGTTTGTTTGCACACGTTACATTGTTGGCTGATCTTCATACTGAGCAGATTTCTTAGTTACAGTATAACCATAGCCTGTGTGATATATAAACGTTAAAATCAATTATAGTACTCTGTTGTTTTGAGTAGAAATGTAATTATCCAAATGTATGTGTAAATACTTTGTGTGATGGAGAAACACAAGTTAGGTGTTACCCTGGCTCACTGATTGTACTTTTGTGTCTTAGTCAGCATGTCATGAGTTCCTTCCAAAGCCTGGAACATATATTATTCAAGTTGATGCTTTCAGTGGAGGGTTGAGGGAGTGCTACACTGGCAGAGGTGCTATATTTCAAATGAGATGTTGAAGCTGAGGTCTTGACTATCCCATTTTTCAAAATAGAATAGAGGGCGACTGTAAAATAAAACAAAGAATGTGGATGCTGGAGATCTGGAACACACAAAAACAGAAAATGCTGGAGGAATGTACTAGGTCCGGCAGCATCTGTGGAGGGAAAACAAAGGTAACACTTCGAGTCCAGTGACCCAAGACTCTGTCTTCACTCCACAGATGCCGTCAGACCTGTTGAGTTTCTCCAGCAATTGCCATTTTTGTGTGTTAGGGGACAATGCTTGCTGACCTGATGAACATGTATGCGATAGTTCTCCTATAACACGATACTTGGATTCTTGTGTGACCTCACGCTAAAGAAAATCGCCATAGAAAATCGCGTTATTGGGAAATTGCTATACTGTACTGCAGAAAGTTCTCATTATCGAAACAGCGTCCACTATTCATCAATCGCGTTATAGCCAATTCGCATTAACAAAACATGCGTTATAGCAGAACTACCTGTAATTGTGAACCAACATCACCCGTCCAAGAGGCCAGGCGCCAGCTCTCTGAAACCTCCTCCTACTGCCCCCTTGATCATGACCCCACCCCCGACCACCAAACCATCATCTCCCAAACCATCCACAACCTCATTGCCTCAGATGAACTCCCACTCACAACCTCCAACCTCATGGTTTCGCAACCCCGTACTGCCCGCTTCTATCTCCTTCCCAAAATCCACAAACCTGACTGCCCTGGTCGACCCATTGTCTCCGCCTGCTCCTGCCCCACCGAACTTATCTCCACCTATCTTGACTCCATTTTCTCCCCCTTCGTCCAGGAACTCCCTACCTATGTCCGTGACACCACCCACGCACTCCACCTCCTTCAAAACTTCCAATTCCCCAGGCCCCAAAACCTCATCTTTACCATGGACGTCCAGTCCCTATACACCTGCATACCCCACACAGATGGCCTAAAGGCCCTCCGCTTCTTCCTGTCACGTAGGCCCGACCAGTCCCCCTCCACTGACACCCTCATCTGCTTAGCTGAACTCGTCCTCATCCTCAACAACTTCTCTTTCAATTCCTCCCACTTCCTACAGACAAAGCGGGTGGCCATGGGTACCCACATGGGCCCAAGCTATGCCTGTCTCTTTGTAGGTTACGTGAAATAATCCCTCTTCCGTAGCTACACTGGCCTGAAACCCCACCTCTTCCTCCGTTACATTGATGACTGTATCGGCGCCACCTCGTGCTCCCACGAGAAGCTTGAACAGTTCATCCACTTCACCATCACCTTCCACCCCAACCTTAAGTTCTCCTGGACCATCTCTGATACCTCTCTCTCCTTCCTGGACTCTCTGTTTCCATCTCTGGCAACCACCTGGAAACCGATATCCATTTCAAGCCCACAGCTACCTAGAATACACCTCCTCCCACCCACCTTCCTGCAAAAATGCCATCCCCTATTCCCAATTCCTTCACCTCCGCTGCATCTGCTCCCAGGATGAGGCATTCCATTCCCGTTCATCTCAGATGTCCTCGTTTTTCAAGGACCGCAACTTTCCCCCCTCAGTGGTCGAGAATGCCCTCGACCGTGTCTCCCGCATTTCCCGCAACTCATCCCTCACACCCCTTCCCGCAATAACAACCAAAACAGAAACCTCTCGTCCTCACGTACCACCCCACCAACCTCCGGATCCAACGCATCATCCTCTGACACTTCCGCCATCTGCAATCCGACCTCACCACCAAAGACATTTTTCCCTCCCCACCCTTATCTGCTTTCCGGAGGGACCACTCCCTCCGGGACTCCCTTGTCTGCTCCACACTCCCCTCCAGCCCCACCACACCTGGCACTTTTCCCTGCGGTTGCAGGGAAAAGTGCCCCTGCCCCTACAACTCCCCCCTCACCCCCTTCCCAGGCCCCAAGAAGACTTTCCACATCGAGCAGATGTTCACCTGCACATCTGCTAATGTGGTATACTGCATCCACTGTTCCCGTTGTGGCCTCCTCTACATTGGGGAAACCAAGCAGAGGGTTGGAGACCGCTTTGCAGAACACCTACGCTCGGTTCGCACTAAACAACTGCACCTCCCAGTCGCGAACCATTTCAACTCCCCCTCCCATTCCTCAGACGACATGTCCATCCTGGGCCTCCTGCAATGCCACAACGATGCCACCCGAAGGTTACAGGAACAGCATCCCATGTTCCGCTTGGGAACCCTGCAGCCCAATGGTATCAATGTGGACTTCACAAGCTTCAAAATCTCCCC
>NC_063343.1:43804670-43848096 GCF_021869965.1 Rhincodon typus | reverse complement strand
TACAACTCCCCCCTCACCCCCTTCCCAGGCCCCAAGAAGACTTTCCACATCGAGCAGATGTTCACCTGCACATCTGCTAATGTGGTATACTGCATCCACTGTTCCCGTTGTGGCCTCCTCTACATTGGGGAAACCAAGCAGAGGGTTGGAGACCGCTTTGCAGAACACCTACGCTCGGTTCGCACTAAACAACTGCACCTCCCAGTCGCGAACCATTTCAACTCCCCCTCCCATTCCTCAGACGACATGTCCATCCTGGGCCTCCTGCAATGCCACAACGATGCCACCCGAAGGTTACAGGAACAGCATCCCATGTTCCGCTTGGGAACCCTGCAGCCCAATGGTATCAATGTGGACTTCACAAGCTTCAAAATCTCCCCTCCCCCTACCGCAACCCAAAATCAGCCCAGCTTGTCCCCACCTCCCTAACCTGTCCTTCCTCCCACCTATCCCCTACTCCCACCTCAAGCCCCACCCCCATCTCCTACCTACTAACCTCTTCCCACCCCCTTGACCTGTCCGTCCTCCCTGGACTGACCTATCTCCTCCCTAACTCCACACCTACACTCACCTTTACTGGCTCCATCCCTGCCTCTTCGACCTGTCTGTCTCCTCTCCACCTATCTTCTCCTCTATTCATCTTCTATCTGCCTCCCCCTCTCTCCCTATTTATTTCAGAACCCCCTTCCCCTCCCCCATTTCTGAAGAAGGGTCTAGGCCTGAAACGTCAGCCTTCCTGCTCCTCTGATGCTGCTTGGCCTGCTGTGTTCATCCAGCTCTACACCTTGTTATCTCACATCACCCGTCCAAGAAACTTTTCTGCTCATGCTGGTTGCTTGAAATTATAATGGAAATTGGCTGCCTACATTTCCCAAAATTATAACAATGACTATATAGTTAAATGTCAGGACAGATTTTCAAAAAAACTTGCTCAAATATGACTTTTTATTAAAGGAGCACCTTAAAAGGGGAATGGATTAGGAAGGCAGTTTGGAGGGTTTATGAAGCTGAAGGTATATTTGGAAAGACAGAGCAATTAAAATCAGGGATGTATGTGACAGCAGAATCGAAGGATAGCACAGGGCTGCAGGGGTAGAGGAAGGTACATAAACAGGAAGAACAAATCGATGGATAGACTTGAAAAAAGGACTAAAATATAAAAATTAAGGCATTGACAGACTGGAAGCCAAAGTAGGTCAGTGTGCGCAGGGCTGATTGGGTGAATAGAACTTGATGCATGTTTCGATATAGGCAAGTGAATCGAGTTTAATTTAATATAAAATGGAAGCTATGTGACTGGCTAGAAGAATATTGGAATAGTCAAATCTGGAGAAACAATAGCATGGTTGAGGGTTTCAGTAGCTGATGGCTGAGTTGGGTGATGTTATAGAGGTCAAAGTAGGCAAGTGGATGATGGAGCAAATTTGTGACTGGAAGTTCACCTATGGTCAAAAAGGACACTGTGGTTTTGAATGGTCTAGTTTATGCCAGATAGGTGCCAGTTAGTGGGATGGCTTTGTAACTAGAGAATGAAATTTGTTGGTAGGATGCAAAACAATGGCTTTGGTATACTGAATCTTAACTGAAGGAAATTTCTGCTCATTAGCATTGGATATCAGACCAGTAATGTGACAACACTGAAGTGATGGACAGGAGGTAGAGCCAGATGGGATCAGACTATATCTAAACCTCGACATGTTTGCTGATAATGTTGCTGAGGGACAGCATGTGTCTGAGAAAGAAGGCCAATGATGAATCTTTGGATAATCCAGAAGTAATGCTGCATGAGAAAAAAATAGAAGACATTTGCCAGTGATTCTTTGGCTACAACTGGATAGAGAAGAATGAAAGCGGTTCACCCAGACAGACAATTTGGGAAATGTGTTGAAGGAGGATGGTGTGTCAACCATATCAAAGTCTGCAGAAAGGTCAAATAAATTGAAAAAGAATATTGCACCATGGTACACCACACAAGATGTCCTATAAAGAAGGATAAGGAACAGGCTGATAATGAATTGTTTGCATTAACTTTTAAAGAACTGAATTAAAATGAAAAGTTTCACAACATTTAAAACAACTGCACAATAGATTTACGGCATGCTCAAACAATTCTTCAAAAAATAAATATCCTCCATTAAAAATATAATGCTGTATAGAGAGACCACTGATGCTAACATATTATTCTTTCATCCCATGACTTAGCTTTAAATCATGGTTAAGAGAAAGTAGAGGCTTTTCTCTGCTGGCTGTCGTGTTTCTACACTACATATAACAAGTCTGAGATAATATCAACTCGATGGATATAATCTTATTACCTTTGTTCTGCTGGAATGTTCAAGCCATTTTCACGCCAGGAAACTGAATCTCCAAATTGTGTGATTTGCTTTTGTTATTTCTCTGAACAAACCAATAAGCAGCCCATGTCAGTGCTTATAACATAATAGGAAGGACAGCTGGGATGAAGTCTTTAAACCAAAAGAAAGGCTTTCTGTTCAAGATATCCTGGGGAACTCAGAGTGACAACAGTGTTTGCATGTAAAAATCCACAGTGAGAGTGGAAAGAGCTAGACAGTCAACACGGAAAGGCTGACCCCTGGCTCATGAAATCATTTCAGGAGGTCAAGATTTAAGTAGTAATGGCAGAGGGAGGCCACCAGCCTTACCAAGCATGCATAGTTTAAAATTGTTTAAGTGTGAATTGTGGGAATGAGGATCTAAATCTGCTGTTAGAACTAAGTTCAATGATGTCTTAAATTCCAGGGAAATGACTTGTCTGCAGCTCTTAGGTGGTAGCCATCATTCTCTCACCCCTCCCAGTAATGCTGCACTCATTTGAATAACATCATTCTGTCACCTGCACTCTCCAGCCTTCTTCACCATCACAACATGCATTCACACTCATCTTCAACCTACTGTCCTCTTGTTCCCATCACTCCCTGGGACCCTCGCCAAATGTCTAACATCCACTCTTAACAATCAGTGAGTTTGTCACATTCTTACCAAACTTGCAGAAAAGTAGTAATAACTTCTGGGAATGGCAAAGATCCAGGGATAGATGCTAAGCCATGGTCATCCTGACATTGATGGAGGAAGAAACCCTGTCAATTGTCAAGCTAACACCTGTTTAAGTAGCTGTCAATGGAGATCCAAGGATGGAAAAGAGACCTGGTGACCACAATAGATAACAGACTGTGACTTGGCACATAATAGGTCACTCTTACTTAATAAATCTCATCATGGTATAATTTACACTCTACTAATTTGCAACTTTACATCACAAATATTCAAGTTTTTCATCTTTCATGTGCTTTGCCAGAGTTGGCATAGGAGATAGAGGAAGAGCGCATGAAGATCTCAGAGAAGGACTAGCAATCTAAGCATGCATCAGCACATTACTCTTGCACATGCCCCACCAGCACACATGAATTTTAGTGGGTTCAGCTTTGTGCTTTTCCTATAATCCTTGATTCCCTTATAGATTAAAAATCTATCTCAGTTTTGAATATACTACATGATCCAGCCTCAACAGCCTTTTGCAGCAAAGAATTCCACAGATTCACAGCCATGTGAGAGAAGAAATTACTTTTTATCTCTGTTTTAAATGTGTGAGCTCTTAATATGAGATTATACCCTCTGGTCCTAGACTCTTCCATAATGGAAAACAACCTTTCCCCATCAAATCCTCAAAGAACCTTGTATGTTTCAATGAGGTCACCTCTCATTCTTCTATGTTCCAATGAGTGCAGGGCCAATCTACTCAACCTCCCCTCATGAGATAGTCCCTGAATGAACTTTCTCTGGACTGCCTGTAATGCCACAACATCTTTCCTTAGTTAAGGGCCCAAAACTGTACACAGTGTTTCAACTATGGTCTGATAATTGAATTGTATAATTATAGCAAAATCTCCCTTCTTTTCACTCCACTCCATTTGAGATAAAGGTCAATATTCCATTTGTCTACACTATTTCCTAATGTATTTGGATGCTAGCTTTTTTGT
Source organism: Rhincodon typus (assembly GCF_021869965.1). Lineage (NCBI taxonomy): Eukaryota > Metazoa > Chordata > Chondrichthyes > Orectolobiformes > Rhincodontidae > Rhincodon > Rhincodon typus. The sequence goes on along the minus strand of NC_063343.1, from coordinate 43,844,098 downwards.
GATTCAAGGAGTGTATCCCTAACATGAGTGCATGTTGTCTCGGGCATTTACACTGATGACCACTTCAACTTAAAAATGGTAAATGTCATGCAATCAGAGTGGTATGTCACCATGTCCACACTGGTCAACATCAATGCTCTGCAAACTATGGCTGTCTGATTACACAATATAGATCAAAGAATCACTTTGTCACTTGTAGACAAATGCTCTCATTTTCTTGGTTCGGAGGGAAAGTATGTTTTGACACTAAGAGGGAAGGGCTGATAGCAGTAGGGGGTTCTCCACAGTGCCTCGACTTTATGGCCCTTATCCTCATGCCTTCAGACAGAGTCATGTGTGCTGTCTTCTGTCTCAATGTCAGAGTCAGATCTTCACAGGTACAAATGGACCAGTCCTTGTCAGGACCATCAATTGTTTTGAAACTTAGGGACATCATGATGGGCATCTTATATGTAGCAGCAGGGGAGCCAGCAACCTACTTCTAGCTCTGCTGTAGCCACAGAAACTGAACGAAATAGAAGTGGTAGAACACATTGAGGAAAAGGTCTTTTGTTTAAACCATTGCTTCCTTATCATACTGTCATTTTTCATTGATGGTTTTAGTGAATAAAACCAAAATGCTCTTATTGCTATTTATTGTCATGATATCTACATTGTTGGAACCATTATTGATTCTGGTCAATTAAACACAGATTTGGATGAGGAGGTAAGACTATGAGGAAGTAGATGTTGACTGTAAGAAGAAAATTTGTTGATGGGGTCATGATGATGGAAGTTTGTATAGTGACCATGATGAGATGATTTCAATGCCACAAACAGGCTTCTTAAATGGCTGGTATGTCACATGCCTCTTGAACAGACAAGTCTGCAACCACTTATGGTACTGCAGAAGTTTTTTTCTCCTTGTCGTCATTCTCTTCTATCTTCTTTGAGGATACTAGGCACTCTCTCTCTTTCTTCCTCTGGTGCCAACTCTAGCCCTCTCTGCAGTGCCATGTCGCATTGGGTATCTCACACCTCTGCTATTTGAGAGGTCCTTGCTAAAGCATATTAAAGGACACTTCCACTTCAGTCAAGACAACGCAACCTCATTTTGTTAAGCTTATGGTACAGTCTATTGTCATCCTGGTAATAAAATGGGCCCTGGTAGTACCTGTCCAGCACCTTTGTTGTTGGGTTTCTCACTGGGGTCTTCAGCCATATCTTTGTTATTCATTGTCCCCTAGGACTAATCATTAAGATAATTTAATGGAAAGCCGAGCTGTGTACCTGTGATTGCTGAATGAGCCTTGGTAGCTCCATGATATTTAGAGCACAAGTGCATTATCCACCTACGGTGATCACATACCAATTGTACATTAAAGAAATTCTGAGAGGGAAGCAAAACTGACAATTCTATGGGTGTGACTGGCCTAATTAATGACAAAGTTGATACAGTTGGAGGCCCTCGCAAACAAGACATCGTTGAACTGGCTGATGGACCTAGTTTAAACTTAGCGCTGTTGTCACGTTGATTATTAAGGGCAAAGGCAGCCATTTTCTTCACTTGAGTGGAAGTTTTCTTCCATGAGATAAGACTGCTGAGGTTTGTGACTGTCTGCTATCATACCCTGTGACTTTTGAGGCTTTACTGTTTGGAAAGATCAAGAAAGTTGATATTTTGCCGATAGTTCTGTGCTTCCTTTGCGGTGCACCCTGTGTCTCCTCTGTTCCATCGAGTTACATGTGGCTGTGGCTACTGCTGCTACTCGCATTGCTACCCCTGTGGTTATAGCTGTGGAGCTGAAGTTCAGAGCAAGTAGATTCCATGTCACAGGGAAGACCCACTGCCAGCAAGGAGAGATTACCGTCAGAGGCATCGAAGGTAGTTGCATCTGTTGCACAGAGTAGTTGGTCTCAATAGAATCAGTGGGTTTAGATTGAAAAAAATGCTTCTGTCAGTGCAAGCCTTTGGTTGACCACATCATACTGTTCACCTTAGAGATAGTAAGAACTGCCGATGCTGGAGTCAGAGATAACACAGTGTGGAGCTGGAGGAGCATAGCAGGCCAGGCAGCATCAGAGGAGCAGGAAAGTTGACGTTTTCAGGTCGGGACTCTTCTTCAGAAAAAATCCTTCTGAAGAAGGTTCCTGACCCGAAACATCAACTTTCCTGCTCCCCTGATGTTGCCTGGCCTGCTGTGCTCCTCCAGCTCCACACTATACTTTTCACCTTATTTCAGTTTGACAGGACAGTGAGCTCCAACTGTGCCCTTCCCTTCTTTATTTTGTTGACTTACAGGCACATTTTGCAGCTCATGTGCTGTCAGCAAAAAATGAATTCTGTGTTTATAAAAGGCACATATAACTTCCTTGCTGGGCTTGGAAATTGCCCTGGGGAAAGCTACAGAATGTATATTGGAAGCCCAACCCAACATCCTTCTCTAGGTAATTTCCACCCAGTTCACTGCTGAATCTGCAGCCAAAAGCCTCAGAAAATTCTGCCCAATGGATGCAGACCCACAGCATAAACTTGCCTTTTTCGTCACGAATTTTCATTAACTAGGCAATCTCACACAGAGAGATCAAAATATGGTTGATGTAGGAAGTTGAAAACTGGGAGAATAGGTGCTTTTCTAAAGTAGGGTTTGAAGCAAAAATTGGTGGGATGGAAAAGTGAGATATTCTCACATTACACACTACGTTGTGCAACATGTGCCCTGCAAACAAAATAATGGAACAGTGTAGAGAAAGCTTCATTGTAAATGTAACCAATGTTATGCTCAAACAAGGAATCTAGTAGATTGCCATTGAATTGGTTATTGATATTAGACAAAAGATGAAAGCAGTTTACGTTTTATAGAATTGACTTCCTTTTCAAACTGAGTACAATTTAAGAGTAAATAAAACAATGTTAAGTACATGCCTATTTTACACATTTTATTATTAGATCAATATGCTCATAGACAGCTTACTTTTAACACAATATTGTGAAAAATCTAAACGTATTGTAAAACTCTCAAAACAAAATAAGAACATAAAACCAATCAGTTATGAATCTATTTATTATCATCTTAAAATAATATTGGCAAAATTATACCATAACATTTTCATGACAACATATAAAATTAATGTAGCAATATCATTAATACTAAGGTAATATTCTGTATCTATAGAAAATCATATAACTCTTTATATTGTGTGAAATATGATTGTACTCTTTATTCTATCTATATAATTAAAAATTTTGTGCCTGGCACATAACCTATATAATTGTAAAGTGTGATAAGCTATCTAAGGTCTGTATACCACACAAAGTATGTTGGCAGACTTGACGTTCACAATCACTAAAAAGCATCAATCAATGAAACATAAAATATTTACAAACAAAGTCTGATTCTTTCTAATAAAGACAAGTTTAGCATTATCTATGAAGTTGATATTTAATTAGCCCTGATTTTGCAAGTACAGTTTACAGTAGAAACTCACCTGCAGTAACCACTCATTGGATTAGCTAAGCTATGTTTTATTGGAGCAACTCCCCTAATTTGAGGAGGAAACCAGTCTTGAGATCTGTGGATTAGAAAATCTATTGAGAGAAGAAAAATTAAAGGCAGAAACTTACCGTCAGAGGGGAAATTGTGATGGTGCTAAAAAAGCAGACCGTTTAGTCACAATGAAAAAGTGGAGACATGTGCATAGTACTACCATTTATATTATTACTAAACTGTTGTTCATTTTGTTGTAAGAATTTCAGCAAAGAAGGTGGCTATTTTGGGCTCTATAGTAAAAACACAACTTTCAGTTACATGGAAGGAATTAGTGATTGAATCTTTTCAGTGATGTCATGGATGCAATAAAATCTACATTTAAAATGCATACGAAATACCTAATTTGATTTCTAAAATCATAATTAATTTAGATAAATTTACGACACATTAGGCCTGAATTGTGAACTTGAGTTGGCTTTTGAATGATTGTCAATAATCATAACAATGTCACATGATTTTCAATATTTCAATTAAAAGCATACAGGACTCATCATTTTTATTTTCTTTTGAGTTTTTAGATATGATTCATGATTGAACCTTAATTCTTTCCTGAAAACTAAATCACTGAAATGACTGTATACATTTATACATCTCAGGATATTCATACAACTGTACTTTCAAACACGAGATGCATACAATTTGAAAGTAATTAAATAGATTTATTTCAAAGTCAACTCTGAATTTTTAAATTTCCAGCAGGGGAACCTTCTATGACTGAAATTGGCTGTTTGTAAAGATTGAAACTTGCTGATAAGTCAGGATTTTCTTCATTTCCCTGGAACAATTTTGCTAAGGAATAGTCCACAGCTGGATCACTGAACTTTTCAATAGTTAAGTGGCAATATTAATCAAATAGCAATCACTTGTTTGTAAAATAACATTTCCCTATATTAACTGCAGGAAAATTGCATTGAGGCCTTAATTCAAATGAGAAAAATTAAAATCTAGCAGAGTTAGGATTGTTAACATATTTTTGTTGGAAAGTGCGCTCAATTTTCTTCATTTTGGCATTATCTTCATTGTACCATATTTAATATAAAACAAGTCTTTGTGCTCTCTCCTCAACATCAGAAAACCTTATTCTCAGATTACAACCATTTCATTCACGTACAACCATTTATTTTGTAATAAAATCTAATATTTTTAATCCTAAAGAGATTATGGATATTTACATAAAGAAGTACTGTATTTGTAATCTGTTGATTTGGCTAATCTTTTGCAGAGGTGGGAAAAGTATTGTATGGCATTTCCTTTATACATGCGTAATATAGTGACATATTTTCATAAGATTTACACCATTACATTGTACATTTGTAATCAAATGAATGTTTGCCAGACACTCCTCTATGAAGTTAACACCCCTTTAAAAGAGGTTTACTCTCCCTCAACACTCTTTAAATGACAATATTTACAAAGATTTCTAATTAGTTTAATGTCTTTTTCATTTTCTTTGTACCTGCTTCTCTTAACATTTTAAATATATCCATTTATACATGGAATACTGAAGACTTCACTGGTCTATCTCATTTGGAGGAGGTACCAGCATTTATGTTGCAGAATTAACGTCGGCAGGGAAGCAATCGTTAACCCCGGGTACTTTGGTGAGCCTACCATTTATACTGTGTGTTCATTCGATTTCCTTACACGGCAGGATTGAGTAATTGCTTTTTGTTGTTCTCTCAACACTCTTATCTGGACCCATTATTTAAACAGAAAAAATCTAGAAATAAACAGAAATGGACAGAAATAAACTAAAAGATGTGAAAATGAATCACAGTTCTTTGTAACCATTGTATTTTTTTAAAGGGGTCCTAATGGTTGGACTCCCTCTTCAAATGCCAGTTGCCATTCATTAGTACAACTGCTGAAGCTCTCCAGATCCTGCTAAACTAGTATCTGCCTTTGCTACACAATTCCCCCTCCTACGCATACTTATGTCAATGGCAAACATTGTAATACTGCTTCTGATCTCATCAAGGTCACTTGAGCAGTTTATGAACAGTATCAATTTGAGCAATAATCTCTGGAGAACCCTATGGCATTGCTACACCTCCGTTGATATCCATTTATAGTCATACTACATTCTTATTGTCAAGTCAGTCTCCTATTCACATGTCATCAATTCTGAACCCTCACCTCTCTGCAGTCAGGTATCTTTATATAACATTTACTGGATTGCTCCTGTCTACTGACATTTTAGTGTTCTCAGAAGAATCTAGTAAATTGGCAAGGTAAAATCATCTGCTCATAAATCCATATTGTCTTTCATGAATCATATTTGCTTTGGCTCAAATATGTGGGTTATATGTCTTAAAATAATCTTTAATTTTTTATTACTACTGATGGCTGTCTAACCAACTCATAATTTCCAGGGTCATGCCTGTGTCATTTCTGAACAAAATATTCAATATTTCCATTTATTGGATATTACCCCATTTGTCTCTGAGCTGTTAACTATTTCAATAGGATCTTTGTTACCCTATTCCTCACTTTCTAAATGGAAAACTATGATAACTCTAATAAATATATTGGTCAACATTAAACTGACTAACATGAACCCCCAAATAAAAAAGAAATAACAACATTTAGGCTATAAACTTTTTATTTTCTAAGTCCTTGGCATTTTGAAGATTGTGATGAAATGCTTTTACTATTTTAGACGCATATGTGGGATGAAGGAAAGAGAACTTGGATTGAACTGATGAAATAATTCAGTAATAGCGTATAATTAATTATTAAGTGGGCCCTTCCAACATTGAGTTCGGGATTCTTAAAAAAAAAGTTACGTGGGCGTTGCTGGCTAGGCCAACATTTATTGCCCATTCCTGATTGCCCAGAGGACAGTGAACTACATTGCTATAGTCTGGAGTCACATGGATTACTAATGGGATTGGAATAAAGGATGTCTATTTGAAAAATTCATTTTTGTTCTATACTTAGGATTCATTTTTGTTCTACACTTAAGTTCTATACTTAGGATGACAAATAATTATTGCCTTGCCTCATGAGAAGCTTAGCTTTATAAGACAAAATAAATCTATTATAGCCTTTTCTAAACAAAAACATCGGTACTTTAATTTTAAGACTGAGTATTCTGAGTTTCTTAGCCAGATATCAGTAACAATAAAAACAAAAAATTAAAGACTGTTGCTAAGAGTCATAATCTAGATATGATCAAAGATAGTCATGATTTATGAAAAGCAATATTGATTTACAAGCAGGGAATTGAACCTAGCCAGTTTACTGGATTTTTTTTGAGGATGTGCTATAGCTAATACATGAGTAACCCAATTAATGTACTAGCTTATGACAATACTTGATAAAGTTTAACCTATTTTTTTGAGTGCTGTACATACCCTCAGGCTCAAGGAGGGTGGCGTGGTGGCTCAGAGATTAGCACAACTATCTCACAGTGCTAGGGACCTGGGTGCAATTCCACCCTTGGGCAACTGTCGGTGTGAAGTTTACATGTTCTCCCTGTGTCTGCACGGGTTTCCACTGGGGGCTCTGGTTTCCTCCCACAATCCAAAGATGCGTAAGTTAGATGGATTGGCCATGCTAAATTGCTGATTGTGTTTAAGACTGTATAGGTTAGGTGTGTTAGCCATGGGAAATGCAGGGAAATGTTACGGGGAAAGGGGAGGGGGATGAGATGTTCTTTAGAGGCTCGGTGTGGACTTGTTGGGCTGAATGGCCTGTTTCCACATTGTATGGATACTATCATCTCCAGATCAGGTTTAACAAGATTGCCTACATGATACAGCCTAATTTCCAATGCCCAGTAAACTGTCTGTAGTCTTATTACGGAATAACATCTTTATGAAGTTTCCCTTTAGGAATCCCAAGGGCTGTCTTTTGTGCATTGTGGTGACCTGCCCATGAATGGAGCCAATATGATCATGTTGAGACAACTCAATTTCATCATCTTGCCTTAACTTTCCTTTGCCTTCTTGCCAGCAAGGGAAAATGCTTCCCACATATTGGCTCTGAAAACATTACAGCCCAGCATATGAAGAAATGAAATGTTTCTTTATGTTTTGACATTAATTATTAAAATGAACTATTACTGTAAATGCCATTAATGGTATGTGGGTGGTGCTGGCTACTCAGTATTTATTACTCATCCCTAATTGCCCTTGGAAAGATAGTGATGAATCACTTGCTTGAACCACTCCACACTGTGTGGTGAAGGTTGAGGCAGGGAGTGGAGTTTAGAATCGTTAGTAGTGACAATGAAGGAACAACAATATATTTCCAAGTCAGGATGCTGTGTGCCTACGAGAGAAATTTACAGGTGATGGTGCTCCATGTCTGTTGCTCTTGTCTTCCCAGCTGGTAGAGCTTGAGGGTTTGAAAGGTACTATTGAAGATGTCTTAGTGAGTACGTCTTGTAGATGGTACATGCTGCAAACCATGGTACATACTTAATAATGTAGATGGAGAGCAAATCACATGGGCTGCCTTGGCCTTGGAGGTTTGAACTTCTTAAGTGTTGTTGGAGCCACATTCACCCCACAAGTGGAGAAATCTCTATGTCTAAATTGCTCTTGTAGAATTTATGCAGCTAGTCCAGCTAAATCTTTGGTCATGGATGACCCCCCAAGGATATAGAAAATGGTGATTTCATTGTGGGTAATGCCATTGAGCATGAGATGATTAGATTGCCTTTCGTTGAAATAAGCATCACACTTGTGTGGCACAAATGTCACTTGCCTCTCAGTAGCCCAAGTTTGAATGTTGTTCAGGTCTTTTTGCATGAGTATATTGTTGATTGTTTCCTCTGATCAGGGAATCTAACATTTGGGAATCTCAGTACCTATTGTGCATGACTGAGATGAAGAGAAATTTCTCCATTCAGACGGTTGTGAATCATTGGGATGGTTGGCAGTGTTGCTTTTATTGAATACATGTAAGCGTTTGCGAGACAGATTTTTGGTCTGTCAGGGTATCAACCAATATGGAAATGGGTAAAAAAATGTGCAGTGATCATATTGAATAGTAGAACAAGGCTCAAAGGTCAGATAATTAACCGCTGTTTCATTTCTTGTGATCTTCTATACACGGACAGCTTCACTACTTAAAATTTGCATGAGGAACTGAACTCTGTGTAATCATCACGAAATATTCCAACTCCTGATATTATGATGGAGGGAAGGTCATTGACAAAGAAGCTGAAGATAATTGACCTTGACGTGAGAACTCCTGCAGTGACATCTATAGCTGAGATATTTTATTTTGAACAATCACAACCACTTTCCCTTGTGTTACATATAATTCTAACCAGTGTAGAAATCATCCTTGATTCCCAGTGACTGGTACTCCTCAATGTCACTCCAGGTAAAACTCTTCCCTAATGCAATGTCTGATTTCAGCCCTATCTTGCCAGGTTCTATTCCTGCAACAACTCGCCACTCAATGGATATCCTACAATTTGTATTGACTTACCTTGCACCCACAACATCTTTAAAAGGCCATTGGACATCACATGAACACTGTCAATCTGGACGTTCCCTGTATAGTTTGTGACATTTGCCCCAGACATGGCAATCATGGGGCAATGGTCGCCCAGCTTTGGAGGCAGTGACTCGGAGGTCCTGCTGGACAGGGTGCTGTAGAGGTGGGACTTCCTCTTCCCTGACGACCAGTACTGTTGACCACATAAATTAACAATGCCAGCTTGATTCATGGTTGCCACCAGGTCAGTTCAGTCTCAGTCATCTGGAGAAATACCCAGCACTGTAGGATGAAGGCCAATGACCTGAAAACAGCCCCAACATGGCTTAAAGAATGTAAAAGGGTAGCAGGCTGCCCAACAATCAGATCCTCAACTTTTCTGTGGCATTTTCTAAGAACTGCAAATAGTAAAAATTTCAAAATCATTCCCAGGTGCCTCTGCTTTTTACACTTGTCTAATTAAAGCTAATACCACTGATCTTTATCTTATATTTCATGTTATTTAGCCAATTTAATATCCTCATCATTTATCCCCATCACATTGGTTTCCTTTCACCCATAAGACTTCCATGAAGTCTGTTCTCAAATGTCTTCTTAAGTTATGGGGACCTAACATCCACTCTGTTGTTGTCTTTGTGCATTTCTGTTGCGTGCTCAAAGAATCCCAATAATTTTTACTCACATCCAGATATGGTTTTGCATATTTAAAATTCCTGATTCCTCTACTAATTCCTGGCTCTTAACTGATTACCAAGTATGCATTATTTTACCCATAAACCATGCTTATTCATGATGAATCACTTTTAACATACATTAAGTCAGCCTTGTATTTATCATATACCTTTCTCATCCTTAGGATGTCCCTGTTGTTTGGTTATGGCGGCCAATTTTCACAAAATAATGTTCCAAAAAATTAGCAATGAAATAAATGGCCAATTATTCTGTTTGTTTCTTTGAGAAATGAATCTTAAACAGGAAACTGGAGGAACTCTTTTGCTGTTCATTGAATATTTCAATAAGCCTATCCACCTAAGAGGGTAAACAGGGCCTTATTTCAACATACGAGCCAATAAAAAAAAAATCCTCTCAAAATGCAGTATTATTTCAGTCTCGAACTGTCAGCCTAGAATGTCTGCTCAGGTTCAGAATGGTATTCTACCTCGGATCAGTGGTTCTATCAATGTTCCACATAGAAAACAAAAGCTTCTTAATTTATTTGCTTTATTTATTTATTTTTTCTCTCCCTCTTTCTGACTTTCCAGTTTTATGAACCTTACTTGCAGGACATAATGTATGATGCACAGCCATCAGGCTTTATGCTAGCCTTGATGTTACGTTACTCTTTCTGAAAACGAATTGACAATCTTTGAGGCAAACATTGAACAGGATAGGTGAGAGCTCATTAGGAGCTTAAAATATGTACATACCTCTTCCACGGGACTTCATATTTTCTGCCCTGCTGATAAACTTGTCTAGATAACATGGATACATCATAAAAACTTGCTGTTGTTCATAAGTTTCTTGGTGGTGCAGAAGTTAAGTATTACTGAAAAAAGAGTCATCCTGTTCAAGCTTTGCATCTTCCATTGATCAGGACAGAATCACAAACAGACAAGTTTGAAAGGAAACAGTATATGTTGCATGACAATAGGATGCTGCTTGGTTGTGAGGAGGATACTAATTGGTAGAAGCTTAGCCATGGAGAATGTACCAAGCAAACCAACTCCGATTGGGGATAGCTTCTCTATGGGTAATGTTTTCCAAGCTTTTGTTTAGTTGAAAAAGATGCAATGTGGAGACAAGGTCTTTTTGTTGACAAAGAACAGGGGCTAATGCAACAGTGCCTCTAAGATATGTGGCTGCACATGCATACAACTGCTCTAAAGTTCCGTACATGGCAATTGGCATTGGCATGCCAATCACAGCATTGACTTCTGGTTTGGAGGTCAATGCAGTGCATAGGTCTTAGATGATCATGCAGCCAGGAAGAAAAATACAGGGAATGTTGGCCAAAGGTGTAAATATACGTAGCTTGTAACTTGAGTAAGTGAGCCATACAGTCAGTCTGCTGGTAATCTTAAATTGGCTGGCAGTTTGACTCTTAGCACAGTTGGAATTACTTAGGAAGTGCTGACAATGATGGAGTCACACCTTAGATTGGGCACTGTATTCTGAGCTTTGCATGCATAGGCTTGTTGAGTATAATCAGTACCCTGCCCTTTGGAAACAGCAGACGGGAAATGATTTGATATGATCTTCTAGTCATTGCTAATGTACATATCTAGCATCATGATGGTGCTGAATTTCATATTCCACGTGCTGGAAATTAATGCCCCCCCCCTCCCCAACGTGTGAGTTTTTAGTGCAGTGTACTAAAATCTGGCAGATGCCCAGTCCATCACCTTCCCACTTAAACTTGAGTTCATCCCCATTGTACGGGGAGCAGGCAGGTTCTGAAATTAGCAGTTTGCTCACCATATGTAAGTAAACAATTAAGGGTCAACTGAATGTGTTAAAAGATCAATTGATCCCAATATGCCCTTGCCAATGCTTTAATCCAATTGGCATTGCCAGGTGGGTGGGAGTGTGCAGCATTTTCTTATGCAAAGTTTTAAATATGTAGAAAAGAAAAGAGTACTATCTTCAGAAGGGTAGCGTATGCTTATCAGGGAATGATCTAGAAGATAGATTCCTTCCTTGCTTTTTATCCATGTAGAACTTAAAGCCAAACCCTCTATCCCCTTAATCCTCACCCTAGGTCATTAAGCTCTCCCTTCCCAATATCTCTACTTACCTGGGGTCTGCTGTTCCTTGGAGCTGTCATCCTGGGATTTCTTGTAGTCCCTGGGCACCAGCTACTGAGTTCTGTGCCACATTACTCATTTGTGTGGTAGGCTTCAGACTTTGTTCCAATTTGTGAGACAACGTATGCTTCTAGGGCAGGCTGAGGTAGACATGAGTGATGGCGGGCTTCACAGACAAGACCTCTGGGTTAGTTAGCTCAGTTAGCTGGATGTCTGGTCTGTAATGCAGAATGCTGCTGACAGCTTGGGTTCAATTCCAAGACTGGGTGAAGTTACCATAAAGGGCTCTCCTTTGTAATGTCATTTTGGCTCAGTGGTTAGCACTGTTGCCTCACAGTACCAGGGACCTGGGTTTGATTCCAGCCCGGTTAACTGTCTGTGTGGAGCTTGCACATTCTCCCCTTGTCTGCGTGGGTTTCCTCCAGGTTATTGGGTTTCTTCCCACAGTCCAAAGATGTGCAGGCTGGGTAGATTAGCCATTGGAAATGCAGGGATAAGGGAAGATGCTCTTTGGAGGGTCGCTGTGGACTTGATAGGATGAATGGCCTGCTTTCACACTGTAGGGATTCTATGATTCTCCTCTTATCTGCAGCGTGGTGACCCTCAGGTTATGCTGCCACAACCAATCATTTCTCTCTAATGAGAGAACAGCCCCCATTATCCATCCTTTAACTGGACTGGTGGTTGTTAAATAATATTTTTAAACTTTCTTTTTCAGATTTTGCTTCTTTTTTCGTAGACTTTGTTGTAGACAGTTTTTTGCAGTTTTGTGCACCACATTTGCATTTTGGGGAATGTTCTTGTCAGTACTGTACTTTCTATTTATTTGGTATAATTGGGTTAAATTTTTTGCTGCTCACTTAATGGACCAAAAATCTATTCTGACAAGCCTCTATAACTGCTGCTGTCCTGGTATCTACACATTTGTGTTGAAGTCTCTTGCAAAATCTTTGTAATTTAGACTTTAACTTCCTATTTTTATTTGTTTAACAGCAGTGATATTTAAAGGTAAACTTCATGATCAGAAAATTAACTGCTGCATGCTTATGATAATTGCGAGTACACTTCACAGAATAGATACAAAAAAATGTGCAGATGTATGTTAATCTGTGTTTTGTCTTTTCAGATGTTGGTGGACTTGCTTTGTATTTCCAGCATTTTTGCTTTCATATCTAAACCTGCAATCTGCCTAAATGTTTCCAGTGAAGGAGTAATCTGCTATGAACTAAAGTTGCTGTGGATTCAGTACAAATGACTGCATCTGTGTTTCTTTATCTAAGCAGCTGCTTGGATATGCAAATACAGCAAAGAAATCAAAGAACATAGGACAGCTAAAGGATCAACAGAAAACTCTCCATATTTACAGTTTTAATCCTTAGTTCCTCATTTCGGTCACATTCAAATAGTAAAACATTAGTTCAACTATCATTTTCCTCAGCAGTTTATCAGAGTTTGGAACATCAGACCCTTCAAAACTACAAATTTTATGTGGTGTAGTGGAGATCTTTCGCAAATGTTTTTTAAGCTGTATCTACGCTGCAGTTATCAGCAGACTGTAATTTACTGCCAGAAAATTCCCTGTTTACATTGCCTGACTAGAACTTCAATGTGTAGTTACATGCATATGCAGAGCTTTTGACCCAGCAGTTAAAATTTAAGTAGAGAATGTGGGTGGTAATGTCTACATGATTGAGTTAATTGCAGGTAAGTTTAAAAAATGACTGCAGTCTGTTATTGCTGTTAGTATGAAACACAGGCTTTGCCCAACCACTGATCAGCAGGAAATTAGACCTAATAGTATCAATCAAATAAGTGAAACCTTGAGAGATGATTTTCTATGAACTGGTGAAGGAGACAGTCCTCTTTCCTTTGGCCCACACAAGGCTTTTTTAAATCAAACTTGGCCATCATTAGCAGATGCTGGACTCTCTCTAACATTTTGTCACAGAGGTCTCTGCTAAAAATTGACTTGTAGCTGCCACAGACTCTCGCGTAGTAATGTTGCAAACTCATCAATCTTGATACTGTACATACTAGTAGGTGGACTCCTTCAATTAATTGGCCATCTACGGCACATTGTAAGAGATCAACCCCAATATTTGTGAATGGAGATGTCTAGGTACAGTGACAAGAAGGAGTCTATTTGCTGCTAGCAGCTATCAATACCACTTTTGTGTTAGAAGAGCAAAAATCTACTTCGGACATTTTCTGTGAAACAAAGAAATTTGACTATGCAAGATGAGTGACAGCACTTAAGGGAACTTGGAAAAAATTAATAAGTGGTCTAAGCATGGAAAATGAATACTGATAGGGATAGAAATGCAAAGTACTGAATCTTAAGTAATTTCCCATTAAAACAGGAAAAAGATGAACAAAATTTGGTTGTGATAATCTGCTCACTGAAGCAATTCTCAACAAAACTAAATAAATATAATGATACATCCTGAGCTTATTAAGTTAAACCAAGTTATTTTAACCTTTTGTAGCTCAATGTAATGGCATTTAGAATATTGTAGTCAATGTTATTTCTCCATTATTTCATTGGCAATATTGGATAAAATGTAGAGAAGAGCAACAAAGATGATTCTAGGACTTTTAAAGCTAAATTACAAACTTATAAAGGTAGATGAACAGGATTGGGCTTGTTCGTAATTAGAAAAAGAAACTAATGAAAGACAGACATTCATTTTTTAAAAAATCCTTGTCAAGTTATTCAACTTATACTGTGATCATAACACTGGTGGACAGGAGTACAAAATTGGCCAGAATCCAGTGAGACTGCAGGTTAGAAAAGATAAAGTCATAGTTTTATGCAATCTAAATTAGTTAAATTTACGTTCAATTACTCCATATGGAGTTAAAGAAGGATTGAATGATTACTATTCAATCCACCTTAGGAACTTAAATTTGAATCAAATCCATAAGCTTCAAAATCTCCCCTTCCCCACCGCATCCCAAAACCAGTCCAGCCTGTCCCCGCCTCCCTAACCTGTTCTTCCTCCCACCTATCCCCTCCTCCCACCTCAAGCCGCAGCCCCAACTCCTACCGACTAACCTCATCCCGTCCCCTTGACCTGTCCGTCCTCCCTGGACTGACCTATCCCCTCCCTAACTCCCCACCTACACTCACCTTTACTGGCTCCATCTCCACCTCTTCGACCTGTTTGTTTCCTCTCCACCTATCCTCTCCTCTATCCAGCTTCTATCCGCCTCCCACTCTCTCCCTATTTATTTCAGAACCCCCTTCCCCTCCCCCTTTTCTGATGAAGGGTCTAGGCCCGAAACGTCAGCCTGTCTGCTCCTATGATGCTGCTTGGCCTGCTGTGTTCATCCAGCCCTGCACCTTGTTGTCTGTGACAAATCAAAGTGCCTTCTGTGTACTAAGCCATAAAGGTCCTATATAAGTGCATTTTGTCACACCCAGTCTTTTGTCAGAAACAAATGCTTTGAAATTTGTACAAATTGTCTTGAAGTGGTCAATGTAGCCAGAAGAATGTTAATTGGGCAAACAATTGGGGCTAAGCCATATTTTTAGGGCACATTGGGAAAGCTTCATTTTGTAACATGTAATTAACTTGTGAGTGTCTCACGCTGGCACAGGGCAACCAAAATAAAACAAAATTCTGACACGTGGCCCTGATGAACACAAATTCACCAAAAATGTTCTAATAATAAAGATTATCAACAAATCAATGAGAATTTACCGTCAAATGTTTGAAAAACCTGGTACAGATCAATAAGGACACAGCTGACCTAAAACTGAACATGCGGCTTGGGTTTAGGAAAATTAGATGAAACCTCTTGAAGGTCTTAGTCCTATGTCCTCAAGTTTCAATTTTTATTAAATTATACCTTATTATTTTTGAACAGCCACCCTATTTGCTGTGGATCGGATTGAACTGTATAAAAATAGATCTAGTGGCCCAACTGATCTATGACATTTTTGAGACTGCACCTAAGTGTCCTGCTATTTTAATAACCTATTCCCACTATGATTTCAGTCTAGTCACTTCTTTCTCGTGTACATCAAGTCAACCCTTAAAAGCAACATTTTTATCTGCTTCAACTGTAGCAGGCAGCAGAAAGTTCCAAATTTTCACCAGAATATAAACTCATCCTAAATTTAATCAATTCACAGTTATATTTCTGTCCTCTTGTTTGCCCTGAAGTTCAAAGAATTTCACTGTCGCTCAAACTGCTCCATAATTTCAAAGATTGTTCTCAGGTCACAACATGGTGGGCTGAATTTTTGCCCCCTATTCCCACCATCCACCCTGAAGGCAGAAATGGAAATGATGGAGGGGGCCATAAAATTACTGGTACATGACAGTGAATCATTTTCATATCTCTGGTCCCTTGGCAATTACAGCCAAATCAGGGGAGGATGGGACAGGAATCCTGGTTTCCACTTAATTAATGTTTATTGACACTTGCAAAGCTGATTGAGAACTCTTAAGGCATTCAAGTTTAGGTTTAAGCTTGGAGCCAGTTATGGCTGCTCCATGGCATTATCCCATCCACGTAAGGTGGTTAACAGGGCTAAAGGAACTTGGGAAGGGTATATCTTTGCTGCTACAAAGGTGACTGGGAGAGTGAGTATGGTGTGAGAGCCTTGAACAGAGTTGATATCCCCTGGGCACCACAGGGCAGAAAGGACAATAAGGTGATCATGTGCTCAGAAGTAAGAAATCATAATGAAAATCAAATCCTCAACAGAAGATTTATCATTGAACATGGAGCTACTTGGAGATGATTGAGAAGTAAGCAGGTAGTTATTGACACCTGTGCTTTGTGAGTGAAAACCTTCAATCTCATAACCGATGATTAGTATGTTCTGTTAGTGAGCTCTCAAAATCAAACCTTGAACTGCTTCGTTTCCGGCTACCTCCAGAAATCAACTGCTCTCTTTACCAAAGGTGGGCACTCTCATGGCCTCACAGGATCAGAGAGGATTTCGCTGCCATTTCTGGATTCTGCTTGTGCAGAGCATTAACATTTCAGACATGTCGCCATCAAGGGATTGAGTGGCCCATCAGCAGGATATATGAAAAAGAAAGACTGTGACTCCGTCAATGTCCAACTGGTCCATGACCACAATTAGAGCCTCCTGCATTTGTGTACTTGCATTGCTGGTGACTGCCATGACTCCTTCATTCTCTGTCAGTCTAAGCCACCCTAAATTTTCACTCCAATTCCAAAGGTGAAAGAGCTAATCCTAGCGGGGAAGAGGTATCTCTTGAAGAGACAGAGACAAACTCCTGTAAAACAGGAAGACATCTAAGATAGAAGTGATAGGGTTGGCAGCATTTGGCTTATGATCCCAGGCTTTAGCCACTCATGGTCACCATGCAGTGGAACAGGCTACATCCACATCATCTCACACATCTTCATTGTTCGGTGCCATGGCAGTTTTGTTGTGTTTTCGTGGTCCTTTTTCCACGGGGGAGTTGGTTGGGACTGAGCCCTGCGCAACCCCAGATCCATTGCCGGCTCTGACTCTGGCGCTGAGGTTGCAGAGTCTTCAGTGTCATTGTTGAAGGGACCCGGAGCTAGAACCCTGGCGACTAATAACTGGTGGCAGCATCTGGAAGAGCATTGAGAGGGGGAGCAGGAGGCATGAGACCAAGTTCCCGGCTCCAGCTCGGGCCCCTAACTAAGACCTCAGAGCCTGTTACAGAGGACCAAGCCAATGTCAAACAACGAATGGAGGAGTAGCAGAGATAACAAGATGGAGAGGGAAAGATGAACTCTATTGCAGTAAAATCTTACATTACATTCAGTATTTCAAAATGGTTCCAGAGCATGGTGACACCGTATGTTTTGCATGCGAAAAATCACTTTTCACTATATTTTTATACATATGTGACAATAAATATAAATTTAAATCTAATGTAACACTAAGATGATAAAACCAATGTCACCTGCTCAGCAGAAGTTGCATTTCTGGTTCCTGGCCTAGCCAGGTAGGACCCTCAAAACCTCTCCTAACATTTCACAGGCATTGTGGTGATCTGCTCCACTTGCAGGAAAATGGGCCTCCAGAGGATCATATGGATGATGAGGGCCTGGAATGATACAGTTTATACAAGGAAGTTAGAGATGAGGCAGAGGAAAATGATACTGGATATAGACATGCCCATGTTTCCAGACAACATAGCCTCTTTCTGCTGCCCTTCAGGAAGAGAACTGCTCCTCTCATTTGTAATGTCCAGCATTAGCTCCATGTTGGCAATGGTGAAACAAACATCTGCCCTTCCCTAGATGCCAAGCTTCCAGCTGTTGTGACCTCTCACTTTTTTTCTGATGCCATGAGGCTTTGGCATCATGGGCAACTCTCTTCTTCAGGGCAAATAGCAGATTCAGTGATGACTGTCGTGCGTGTCCAAATGTGACCCACATTTTCTTCTGACCCACGATCATTTCATCACTGCCCACACTGGCTCTAAATCTCTAAATCAATTAAACCACTGAACCCTGCAACAATCAGTTTTCCACCGGATTCAGGTTTTTGACCCCAACAGAAATCTAACTCTTGATTCCTGCCTCCGTGACAGAAGTATCCTAGCCTACTTTTGTTTGTCAATTGTATCTTCTGAATCCTTTTGATGTCCTTGTAAACCATATCTGTTCATTATCAAGTGGTTAATATCCTTTTTGTAGAATGGAGACCACTACGGCATCAAATACACCACGTGCTACCTAATCAAAATACAATGCAAATTTAATGTTACTTTTGTACCTTGTTTTGTGTTCCTTTAGAAGTGTCACAGTGGATTGGAACATTAACAGGGGCCTAAGGTTAACCAATGATGGGGAAGCTATCCAAGTGTTAGGGGTAGAGCTCGGTTATGTGAAGGACATGGTAGCCTGGTGAAACCAGCAGATTTAATGATATGAGAACCAAAATCAGCATTTTTCCACCCATTTCCTCTACTGAAGTTCATTTGGCTGATCTTGCCTCTCCCACCCTCCATGTTGCTGATAAGTTTTTACTTCAGCTGGTTAGTTGCTGCTGTAGCTATTGGAGCTTTCTTTGCTAGGAGTCACATTAAGTACACACCGTTATTAAAGCGTGATCTAATTTTGGTATGTTGAGTCCTCAAAACACCTGCATAGGATTTATTCAAACCACCATAATCCTTTAATAAAAGTTCTTATTTATTTTCGAGTGAATGTTCAAATATCTTTTAAAAGATATTTAAAGCCCAGAATCATGAAGGAAGTGCAACATAAAGAGTTTAACAACAATCGTTGAAAATCATTAAAATAAAGTGGTGCTGTTTTGAATATGTAAATATTTACCTCGCACATTAATTGTTAATTCTGTGTTAGGATTATTAAACCTGGATTATTAAAGCTGCATTTATCATTTATTTGCACTTTCTGGAATTTAAAAACTTTAAGCTATCATAACTTCTGAAGAAAAATAATTTCTAGAAATGTATGAGTGAGTTTGCAGCTGAGGCAGATTAGCATTTTTCATTGTGTTCATTGAAGAGAAGGTTTTAGAGATCAGCTGCTTCTGTTTTATGATATAATCTGTGAATTAATAACATAATTATAAATAATTATTATATAGCAAATAATTTGTAACTTTTATGATGGCAGTTTTGTGAATCAGAATATGTTGATTAGCCTTTCTGGCTTCCAGACATGTGTAACTTGAAAAATATAATTTAAAGAAGGCATTATGCTAACAGTGACAGCTTTTTGAAAAAGTGAAAGAGAAAGTGGGAATTGTGTGCAATTTCATACATGTTGATAAAGCAGTAATTTGAAGTGAATGTAATTGACTAAAATTTGAAATATATGATTTACAGCTTAGATACACTATTAACTGTTAGTTTAATAAAGTTGTGCATTGTACATTAAAGTAAATTAATTTGGGTGTAAAATTAATGCAATTGTCACTGCTAGTGCAAGAAAAATTATGCAGACATTATGTGGTTACAATTGGAGTGGAATTTCTTGTAATTGTGTGAGAGACATGCATAATCAAAGCATAAAGCAAATACTCATTTTAAAAGATCATATCTAGAGCACATTGTTAGAGGAGAGAGAATGTCACAAATGTTAACACTGGGAAGAAAGCATATAACATCTATTTTCCTTTTTAATATAGATTGTGACTTTCATGTTTGATAATATGATATTTCAATAGAAAGTAGACATTGTATCAACCACAGGCCTGTGGAATGTGGTAGAACCTGGGAATCTGTAGACATAACGGGGAGAAATTCCAGGATTGGAAAAAAACAATGGGTGAGACAGGTGTGTCTACTGGCACCAGTTGAATTTCAAACAGTATATTGTTTCCTTACTACAGCATGAAAGACATTGAAGAACACGTGGGCAGAGATTTGGAAAAGAAAGATGAACAGACACCATGTCTATGTGGAATCTATTCATTTAGGGATGATTGCAAAAGAGATCTTGTAGCATATAAGCAAGTTCACAAGGCTAGTATACTTGTGGATACGAACTGCGCTATATGTTAAGCATTACAAACACAGGAAAAATAGTTGAAAAAAAGTGTCAGATGATAATTCCATATTTTTGTGGCCTTGAAGTTAGTTAGCTACCCTAGTTAAGGGAATGTCATTAGTAGATAACTGCATAACATAATAATTAACTGCCGAAGGTCTGTTTTGCAAATCTTCAATTTATCCTTACTTAAGATTCAACTAGGACAGTTCATCTCCAAATCTCATTATAGTCATGGTCCGAACAAAATGGCTGAATGCCAGAATTATAGTGAGAGAGATTGCCCTTGGTGTTGAAGTAGCATTTAAGCAAATGGGAGATCAACGAGACAGAATAGAATTGATGCAAACATTGCTGATGCTGAGAAGTTGAAATCGAGTTTAATTTTCCTTTCTGGCAGGATGTTTCTCCATGTGTTCACTGGTCAGGGATGTAAGATTGAGCTGGATCCTTCAGAATTTAATGTTTAATCTTCTTCAAATAATGTGAAATGTTTCATATTTGTAATTTTGATTTTGGATGATAATGTAAAATGCAACTCAGCCCTTGTCAAAGACAACTGATTTGTTTCTCCATTGAACTCAAATATTACAAAAGTTTAGTGCCACACAAATAAGTTGTGTGATGACAGTGATTCAATTATCTGACTTACAACAAACTGTCTGCAAGTATATGTAATGCCAGTGAGCCTTGCAAATTTAGAAATTTTGAATGCAATGTAATGATTTCCTTCAGTCTCTGCAACCTCAAAACCTTATACACTTTTCATCCCAAATAAATTAATGATAGTTTCTTCATTTGTAGTGATTTGTTATCCTGTAATTCTTTTGGCCATCGTATTCCTTTCCCTCTATGTGTTGTCTCCTGGCAGGGAGACAGCTCTGGTGTGTCCGTCTCCCTCTAATATGGAAGTGAATAAGATCATAAAATGTAGGCCATCTGGCCTATCAATTCTGCTCGGCCATTCAGTGAGATCATGTTGATCAATTAATTCTCAACTCCACTTTCTCGCTTTTCCACATAGTCTTATTGATTAAAGATATGTCTATCTCGGCCTTGAATATAATGAATGACCCAGCCTGTACAGCCCTCTGTGATAAAGACTTCTACAGATTTACTATCCTCTGAGAAGAAATTCCGCCTCATATCTGCCTTAATTGGGAGACATCTCACACAGAGATTATGCCCTTTGGTCCTCGACTTTTCCACAAGGGAACCAACCTCTCTGTATCTACCCTGTATCAAGCCTGTAAGAATCTTGTAATGTAACGATAAGACTGCCTCCCATTCTTCTAAACCCCAGTGAGCATAGGGCCAACTTACTGAATCTTACATAGAAAATCCCTTCATATCAGGAGTCAACCTATTGAATCTTTTCTGGACTGCCATCAATACTAAGATATCTTTCCTCAGAAAAGGGGACAAAACTATTGTAGTATTCTTGGTATGCTGTAACCAGTGCCTTGTATAATTTTACGAGGACTTCCCTATTTATACTGTATTTGAAATAAAAGCCAACATTCCATTTTCCTGCCCTGAATCTACAGGTCCCACAAAACCTCTAAAAAAGGAAACATATCATTTGGAGTGATGTTCAGTGTTCTTTCAAGACACTCATCTATGTCTGAAAATGTGGGGTTAGCATATTCTTCACATGCTCTGCAATTGCATTTTTAATCAGGGTATGTCCTGTTTTGGGTGGCACAGTGTGCCCAAAGCCATAACCAAACTAGACTAAACCAAACATGGAATGAGAGAATGTATGTCAGTGAATAATTTATCTTGACTTTATCCTACAAACTCAGCTCCTATGGACCCATACATACCTGATGTATTGGCAAGGGTGACTTTATGAAGTCTCATCTTCACAGTAAGTATACTCCTTCCTGTATTGTGTGCCAAACACTGCAGAAAGGGACAAAACAACTCCAAGGACCATGTTGTTTTTTGTTTTATACCAAGACCCTTAAATAATACATACAAGCTAATGAATACTGCCAACTAAGATATTAAAACATTGCATTCTCATGTTCCATGTCCTATTCAGTTTCCACAAAAGTCCAATTAAGTGCTATTGAACTAACCTGATTTTGCTTGAGGCTGAGGGTTTTGTAAAATCATGAGGAATGTAATAGGGTGAATAGCCAAGGTCTTTTTCCTGGGGTAGGGGAATCCAAAACTAGAGAGCATAGGTCTGAGGTGAGAGGGAAAAGATTTAAAAGGGACCTCAGGGGTAACCTTTTCACGCAGAGGGTGGTACATTTATGAAACAAGCTGCCAGAGGAAGTGGTGGATGCGGGTACAATTACAACATTTGAAAGGCATCTGGATGGGTATATGAATAGGAAAGGTTTAGAGGGATATGGGCTCAATGCTGGCTATTGAGACTAGGTCAGATTGGAATGTTTGATTGGCGCGGATGAGTTGGACCGGAGGATCTGTTTCTGTGCTGTATAACTCTATGACTCTATAAAGAGGGATGAATCAGACAAAATTGAGGCTGCATGAGTTACTGCTACTGCAATTTGTAACCTTGTGCCCCAGCATATCCCTGTTAATCAACAGCAAAGCAAAAAAAAATCAATTTAATGCTTTGTTTAAGATGAATTGAAGAGGGATACCAGAGATTCAAGCATAACTACAGTAAGGAATCAACTCTGTAAAGTGACAACTCAGGGTGGCCTGCATATTATGCAACAAAACCACCAGCTAAACACAGTCAAAGCTCTTAAGCCCTATCAAAATGAGAGGAGATGGACCATCAAGTAATAATGACCATGAATGTCAATATTAATCAATGTGGAGTCCTGAGAGTGAGTTTAACACATACGGTAAAGTGTTTATAGCATTATGAACCCAAAATCAATATGAGGCTGCTGTTTATGCAGTGTTCAGCTCAATTTACAAACATGTTGGTAATGTAATAGGTGATAGTAAACTTTATCAGGACCTTGGCAACATTCAGACATTGGTTGACAAGTCACAGTTTACATTCATGTAGCACGCTTGTTGGACAGTCACCATCTCTCATAAGAAAAGGCCAGTCATCTTTCAAAGCTATTCAAAAATGTGCCATTGGGTGAGTGCCAATCATTCATGTACTTTACGGGCACTTACAATATCTACAATGTAGTTATGAAACAGTAGTGATTTGGTAATCTGTGATGAGTACCCTACCTCCAGAATCTTTGAAGACTTTGTAGCATCTACAGGCAAGAGTGTGCTGGAATATTCATCAAACACATGGATAAATGCAGCAAAGCAAGAGTTGAGAAGCTCATCGCTCCATGATAAATCGTTCTGTTTTTTATTGTCCCAGCCACTGAACAGAATATTCACTCCATCTATCAGCAGCACAACATGTCAGCTGCATGTACATTCTACAAGATGCACTGCAGAAACTCATCAACTTCATTTGACATCAGCTCACAGCCCAGAGACCTTCACTATCAAGAAGGACAAGACCAGTATTATTATCTGAACAACATCATCTCCAAGTTCTCTTCGGTGTATCACACCATCTTGACTTGAACATATATCAATGTAACTTTATCTTTGCTGGGTCAAAACCCTGGAATTCCATTACCACATCAGTGAGCCAGCAATGTATTATGGAAACAAAGGTAGTTATTCTTGTGACAAAAAGAGCATTTACCAACAAAATTCAACATTAATGTTGCGCTACATTTTGAAACACACTCCAGGTTATGTATTCACGGAATTTTTGCCGTAAAAAAACACTATTGCATACAATACAGCTGTTACCTTATAAGTCTATTGACTACAAAGTATGAATTTTTAAAAAATGAAGCAATAAATAATAAAAATGGTTGCAGTTGACTACTGATCATCTCACAACTCAGCCTTCATTCATTCAGAAATTGCATTTGGCTCAATATATCATTGCATGTACGTAGAGCTGAATTTTCTAAATTTTTGGCAATATTTTTTCCAGTGTGATTCACAGTCTGTCATGGTCTATGGTGACTCTTTTCACACAATCTTCAGCACTTATTAATAATGGATCAAGGCTCTACAGCCACTGACTCATGGAATTGTGCTGTAAGGGAAGCAGAGGTGCCTACTATTTTTGGGACTTCGTGACTTTCATGAAGTTGGTGCCATATTTAAATCCCCTAGCTCAAAAGGACTTGAGATGCTGCAAGCTAGGAAAAGTCTTTTACATTGTGATCCTGGGATTTATCCCCAAGGTAATCTTTGAGAAAGGTACGTTAGCTCCCTGGCTTGCTGACAGGGATCTGGAGGTGTTAGTGAACAGGATGGTGGAAAGGAGGACAGTGCTTTTTATCTGCTGACCAGCAAAGGATGTCACACCACCAGACTCAGTCAAATGATACTGAGATAACTGTCCAGGTCAGTGCAATACCCTGGGTGAAACAGAATGTGCACCAATGCAGAAAGAAGTTTAATGATCTGCTGCATTCTGCAAGGATAAATGCCATCTTCTTCTATCTCCCCCCTCACACATATATGGCCACTAGTTACTCTCCACCACACGTGTAACCATGGCTTATGAACTATAACTCGTAATATTTTGTGCATCATTTTCATTCAACACCTCTCAGTCACTTCATCCTCCCAAATTACTGACCCATCCTGCCATTTCTGTTCTGACTTACTCATTGTGTACACTTCACCACCTCTCCTGCTCATGCATGACTGCTAGTGGCTCTTCCATCTACTTCCATCATACTCAATACCCCCTTTTGATTCATTGTAGGAATGAATGTCTCGCAATGAGGCCAAGAGGGTGAAGGCCAGTGTGGGTGGGATGGGTGGGGTTGGGGGTTGCAGGTGGACATACAGCTCCTCATGCATATGAGGAAAAAATATTGGATTTAGCTGGAGAAGGGCACAATCACTCATGGGGACACTGAGATCTCCATGGGCAACCAACCCGTTAAGCTTCAATGTGTTGTGCTGTGCTGGTCTCTCATTACCACCAATGCTAACTCATTCTTAACCCACACAAGATGTTAATTGTCTCATGCAGTTAATGTCCTCTATTCTCTGATAGAGACACGAGTAGCACCCAGCAAAACTCTGCCCCAGAGAGGTCAGTACGAGAGACTCTCAGCTTCAAGTGCAACTCTGAGGAAGAAGCCTTTCACTGCATGCTTAACCATCTCAGAGCCTTTAGATACTCTATGCAGGTTAGACTCATGAGTATAATCTGGTGAGTGCATCAGTGACTCATCTCTGCAGTTGGTCGTGGAAGAAGAGTCCTAGGTCTTGGATGCTGAGAGAACTGTTGGAGACCAGGTACCTGCTCAACAATAGGTAGGGAGTGAACCCATGGTTTTAGCTGTTAATCATGTTATCAAAATGCACAGACAGGCATAGGAATAGCAGGAAAGTTTGTCAGAGGCAGTCAATAAACTGGATCAAAGGATAGAGGAGTCCACCAACATTACCAGCTGGTGCTGGCTTTGGTGTATGTGCATCTGGCCGTCTCCATGGACAGGTTGGTGACTGTCATGGAGACCCAGGTCCAGAAAACTGAGTGTCCACTGCATATGCACACAGAGCTGCACCCCATCATTGTAACCATGGGTGCTCAATAGCAACTGAAAGATGAGAGGGGGACAAAGGACATTGACCTGACTCTGGGTGCCCCTTCCTCACTGGTACCCTGGATGGTATGGTTAGGCACCGAAAGGAGGAGGAGCCTGAAGCACACATCCATATGCTTCTGGTTAGGAAATTCCAGAAGTTTTTGACTCTGCCATCTCCCTACCCGTGTGATGCTATATCCTGCAGAAATTCAAGTTGAGGAGTGTGAACCTACATTTGGGCAGGACACTCTCAGGAGCTGTCAAGGCACAAATTCTCCAGGGGACAACCATCCAAGTCTTCAAAGTCAACAGGGCCATCCACAGAGTAGGTTCATTCCATCCCAGCTTCAGATGTTGGGGGTGCGCTTAGATATATTGGGAGGAAAAGGAAGAGAAAAAGCATTTTCTGAGATGGCATGGAAAACATGTTGCAAAATTTGTTGCACTTTTATAAATATATGCTCGCTTGCACGCTTAAAATGTCTGCTCCAGTGTCTTTGTCATAGTTGGTCCTAGTGAAGATGGTTGCATGTGAGAGATGAGCAGCCTTTACAGACATCTCAAGAATGAAAGAAATTGGAATGACCGAGCATTGCTCATCTCTCACAAGCAACTGACTCCTGGAGTGTCAATTGCATCACATGTCACAGATCCTTGAACCATGATGATGATGACTACAACCAAGGCATTGCACTTTAACGTGGACAACGGTGAGTTAGATACAAAAATCAGAGAGCATGTCTGTGCCTGCTCAGCACACATCATCCACACTGAACTGCTTGACTCTGCTTGTCATGGGGGAAGGACATAAACAGATGTGATCTGGTGAAAATAACGTCAGTAACATGCCAATACATTTATGGGACAGAAATTACAACACGCTGCGGAGGTCCCCAGGTACTCCTTGAAACAAACTACGGGAATAAAAACCAAAGGTACCTGTAACTTTCATGGTGACTGGGATGAGATTGTCACCCCGTCCTTCGAAGCATAAATCAAACTCAAGCAGATGACACCATTCAGTGATGGTAGCTTGGAATATCATTCATATATGGCTGCACAGGGTTTCAGAGAGCTGTAGAAAATTACAGTGAGGACTGTGTTATTCTGATATCTCATCATTCTCGTTCACCTCTTTGGGGTCCCTTACCTGCTACTTCACCCTCTGGAGGCTGTGTGGGAGGCACTGGATCTAACAGTTCTTGCTTGCTTTGCTGATAAATTTGTAATTGTGTTTTCTTCTACCCCTACTTTGTCTGTGAACCAAGGCCACAAAGACTTGCAACTCCATGTCCATGTTGAATGAGTGAGCTGGTGATCTGTGAAGAATGTCAGAAAGAGAACACCATTTCAGTAATGGAACTCAGCAGCCCACAATCATAATTAAGTGTTGTGTTAGTATGCACCATGGAAGATTCACAAAGATGTCGATGTCATGCCTTCATAAGGATGTCTGAAGTAAATTACCTTATCTGGATAAATGTTGCAGAACCAGGGTGTTCATGCCCAAATGGGAAAGTGTTACAATAGTGCTAACAATGTAATCCGTAATTTGTCATGTTCATTCTTGGAAAATGAATGACCTGCCAATTCAGTATAATTTGATGGATGGAATTGCTGAATCAGTGAATACAAGATTCAAGCAATTGTCCCTAGGAGAGCTTCAAATTCGAACAGTTTTACTCTGCCTTCAAAGAGAAAAACAGTGTGCCGTGACAACTCAGCATGTGGTTTCAGCCATTTTGTCTCATTTTTGCACAGTAACTTTTGATCAGAGATGGCAGGGCCTCAACTTCATATCCCCATGAGTTACTTATAGGCTCCATCTGAGCCACAGGATGATTTCTCCCATCTGTCACGTTCCCTTTGTGTTGCAGTCCCTGTGAACCTGTGACTCATACAGCAACATGTGCATCCCTCACAGAGCATTGAACAGTGACAAGCTGCTTGTCTTTCCCTCAATGCTAAAAAAGCAAGGCACTCCATAAGGATGACAGGGTGTAACCTAGCACTGAAGAGCCTATAAATTAGACCACAGTGCGAAGCAAAAAGGCTGGCAGTTTCCAAGAAAGCACAAAGCAAGCTAAGAAAGGAAGCTAAGAACCATCAGATGCATTTTGTGTAAATGCACGAGATATGTGTATGAGCAGCAAATGTACCTGAGAACTGCAATCAACCTCCTATGACTGACACAGACCACCAATTTTCATATTTAAACTGTGTTCCTCAAGAAGTGCTGCTTTTACATTTATAGGACAGACTGAAAATTGCATCCAACAGGTCTTTGGTGCCAAAGTCCAATGAGCTGTGCAATGCTCACTGATGAGCGGCCAGGTGCCTGCGTTTTAGGGTCAGAATAGGTAGCTGTCAATTGAAGGTTGTTCCAACAAATACTTTGAATCAAAGGTTTAATCAATTTCATGAACACAGAAAACTTGAATTGAGCTATTTTACATAATGGACTGAGATTCTGTTCTGTTTCATCAAACTATTAATTGGCTCCTCACTATCACCTGGCACTTTCCAAAGCAGGCACATCTTTATGGAAAATAAAGTCACGTTTATATTATTTGATGCCGTTCCTGACCCCAGTACATCCTAAATCACTTTAAAGATATTGACGTATATTTGAGGTTTAGTCATGGCTCTAACATAGGAAACATGTAAAAACCAAAAGAACTGCGGATGCTGTAAATCAGGAACAAAAACAAAGTTGCTGGAAAAGCTCAGCAGGTCTGGCAGCATCTGTGGAGGAGAAAACAGAGTTAACGTTTTGGGTCCGGTGGCCCTTCCTCAGAACTGAGAAAACATGTAACCAGTTTGTGTGTAGTGAACTCTCACAAACAGCTATGTGATAATTGTTAGATAATTGGTTTTGGTGTGTTAGTTGAGAAATAAATATTGACTAAGAAACCTCGGAAAATTCTCTTTACTCTTCTACAAATTGGTACTGTGGGAACTTTATATCTTCCTCAGCGAGCAGACAGGCCCTTGGTTTAATACCATATTCTAAAGAAAATTCCTTTAGAACTACAATAACGAGAATATACACTCAAATCTATGGAGTGGGAGCTGAAGTTCTAATCATTTGTCTTTGAGGTGAGTTGCCATGATTGACACCATAAAATTAGACTCCAAATGTGTAGAAGCTATAAAAAAGATACTACTAGGTCTCTGATTTACTATTTGGATTAGTAACATGTAATATCTGGTGTCAAACAATTTTACGTTAAAATTACGCAGTATTTTGATAATGAAGTTATTCTTAAACTGCACCTGATAACTTTAGCACATGTTGAAAATGATCCTCCAGCAGATGTTCTTGGGTCAGTGGTAGAAGGTTAAGCTCTCATCTGAGGTATGAACATGCACACACAGGGATGATGATCTGGTTATGTGAGCATGTTAACGCAGCACTTGTGTTTAGACTCAAACAGAATTTTAGCAGCCCATTTTATTTTATATGATATCCAAGTTTGACTACAATAATTTATCAATAACTTGTCCAGAAAGCCTTCAAGTTTTTTTAAAAGGCACTGACTTTAACAGATAAATATTTTTAAGCTATTTGATGATACTTTAGTTCATCATCTGCTTTTTCTTGTCACTGGCATTGAAACTTAAATGAGTCATTTATTGATTCAATTGTCACTTGTACTTATTTTGTTCTTAGTTCCCTTTTCTAATACCAATAAATTTGACAATTAGAGTCCTCCAGGCTGATATGTTTGGAAGAGAGAGGGAACCTAAGAAGAGGTGCCAGGTTTTCATAGTTACTCCATGTCCTCCTACAGCCCCACACATTGGAATCTGTGGAGAAAATTGATATGAATTCACTTTGACAGATGATATGCTGGTGCAGGCTCTGTTGTAAACATGTTCTTTGGGACCCTTACTGGGCCTCTTCTGCCTGAGGTCCTCCCTTCACCATTCCCATCCACCTGCTTGCCAACAAGCCCCCTGCTCCCCCAATCCTCGATGATCATTATCCTTCTTTCCAGTCCCTGGAGAGCGCGTCCAGCTGCTCAAAATCCTCCTGCCAAGCACTCACTGCTGCCAGGTTCAGATGAGAGGCAGCATTCCAAAACTTAAATGAGGCCATGGGGCAAAATGACTCCAGCTTTTTGGTGGCGTAAATGTGTGACTCTAATGTTTTCTTGAGCTGCTGCGCACCACACTCACATGTCCAGATGAATTCAGGATTGAGAAATTAAATAAACAGGACAAAACTACTTTAGCATTCACAATAGTCTGCACAACACTACTTCAGACATTTTCTTGCTTAATTTATTTATTTAAAATATTGGCTATTGCATCTTCAAAGAAAAATTTGAAATATCGTAAGTTCCAGGACCATGGGGAGAAAGTGGGCAGTGGAACTAGTTTTTCTTTAGCAATGGGCCAGCACAGATGTGTTGTAAACTTCTATGGATTCTTGGTTTGTAATTAATGTATTTGATAGTTCAGGAAAAAATCAAATTAATAAAACCTTAGCTAATTTTATAAGGAAGAGAAGAAAATAGACAGGATATAACTACAATATTAGCCAGCCTGGTGTTTTAAGAAAACCTATTCATTTACTGGTTTGAATTGATGTCCTTACTTGTCCCTTGTTTATACTGTTAGCCTTTAGTTTGGGTCAGGATTCCTCAAAGTTTATACTGAGCTGTGCTCCCAAGTCAGCTCAAGCATTAGAAGGTTATAAAATACCTGCCTGAATACACGTGCTGACAGCTTTTCTGGGCTAAATCTGGTTAGGGATTCAAAGAAGTTGTTTACACCCGGCTTATATGAAGCTCTGGTTAAATGGTCATTGAGGCCAGAAGCTGGAACTTTTAAATGTCACATGGGAGTGATTGAGAATTGGTTGCTTTTATCATTGCTCTGCTGTAGAAAAACAGCATTTTACTGAATTTCATAATCCAGAAGGGAGGGCTTTCTACTCCAGTAAAACAGTTCAGCGATGCTGTGCAGGATTTTACTATTGGCCACAGGACCCTGACATGAGGACCAAATTCCCCTTCAAGCCTCACTGCCCTGACTTGGAACTATACCGCCATTCCTTCTCTGTCACTGTATCAAAAGCCTGCAACTCCCTCCCTAATGGTACTCTGGTATCCCTGCACCTCAAGGACAGCAGCACTCAAAGAAGGCAGCTGACCACTACCTTCTGGGGGATAGGTCATAAATTCTGACCTGGCCAGTGACACCCATATCCCACAATGAATTTCAAAAAGGGCAACCACAGTGTACGTTTGGTGGGAGCTAGGCCAGAACAATGATATGCCCAGAGGTAGTTTCTTAATGAGTATTTCTGAGCTCATTATCCTGAGTGAATGGGATACAGAAAGCCCAGTCAGAGAGCTGGCAGTTCATAAGCTTCAGCAGCCCTAATAGGAAAGGTGAACACTACTGACCCACCTCAGTGATTGAAGGAACGCCTCACCAGGGAGGCACCTAAGAGTATTTAGTATAACTGAAAAATATTGGGTTGTTCTGGGTGGAAAGACCCCCAGAGCGGAGGGGAAAGCTTTCTGAGGGAATGTTTGGCCTTGAGTGGTGGGCTATCCATGAATGAACCATGGAGTTTTCAGCTTTGATGGCCATTAGGACTGCTGTTGGGAGTCTGTCTCCATGGAGTTGGCAGTCTCTGCAAGTGCTGGGTGAAAACTCTTTGCTGTTGATAAAATACTTAAAAGCCTTCCAATAGAGGTGTTAATTATTCAAATTAGCTTCCCAATTCTGTTTGACTGGAAGCAAATCTTTGTGCAGTTCATCGCTGGGAAACTTCGACAATAACCAGAATGCATTAGGAAGTACCCCTAAGTAGTTTGTGATAAAATCCATGATTTCATAGTTTTCTTTAAGACAGATTCTATTTCAAAAGAGAAATTGGGAAAGGAAACTAAGCCTTCCAGTTTCTGAGGACCAAAGAGTGAAATTGAGGTTAAAATTCAAAATTTCAGGGGAGACTAAAATGGTTGAAACTATATAAAAGAATAGAGAGCCATCAGGGCTCAGGTGATGATCTCAGTGGTGCAGTACAGGCAGGGTGGATGAGACTGAAGCTAGATTCACGAGCTGAAAATAGGTAAATATACAATGGTTGCAGTTGTTTCTGTCACTTGAAGATAATGTTGGTGCATCAATGTCATTCAGAGTACCGTAGGTAGAATTGAGGAGGCTCTGCAGACATAGGACATTTTTGATGATGACTGTGCAAGTGAAATTGGGGTTGGTTATGCACTGTTGTGGGCTGGGGTTCAGGCTTAATCCCGGAAGAAGAGAAACTGAAATTCTTTGTGAAGAAAACAATAATTAGAAGGACTTTGTGACTGAGATTGATGATAAATCGGTTACTGGGTTACTGAGCCAAGCCAAAATTATATTTGCCATTTGTAGTTTATAATCAACCACAATTTGCCAGTTAATTCATGCTTAGCCAAGTGACAATAAAATCTAAATCTAAAATCTGATCCTGGGTTCTAGGGCATGACTGCTTACCCAAGAAATATTTAATGTTTGCTTTGTTTCGTTTTTGTACTGGTATTTTTTTTACACCAGGGAATCATGTGGCTTGTTCAGTAAGTAACTGTAACTTCAGATCTCCTTTTTCTAAAAATGGTTGCATATCCTGATTTAGATTATAACAGGCTGCCAATTACCTCTATAGCTCACCTGCTGCCCAGCCTACCACCCTGGGTCTGGGCAAATTCTGAACTCTAATTCATACAATTTTATTTGGAGAGAATAATTCCTTGATTTTAACACAGGGTAAGAATTGGGTGGATGGCTAGAGGTAGAAAGCGGTGGCTTGAAAAAGAAACACCTAAGCTGCTGTTTGGCTGAACTCTATCTTCTGGGTCTTATTTTGGTACGATCAATGAGCTGCCCAATGAATCACTTCACGAAATACGTAGCCGATCCCAATTTGCTGCAAAGTCTCTGGACAATTTAAAGTGGGAATTCGCCTCTTAAATGAATGTTCTATTCCCTGATGCTGTTCCACAGCTTGCAGTAGGTCTGAGGATTCCCTCTGGCATCCTGATGCTGCATTAGAGATGGCCACTGGTAGGAAGGAGGTACTATTCACAACAGTTATAGGAGTAGGGCCAGTGCTAGTCACATCATCCCAGGTTTGCTCCAGTATAGGAAGAGATTCAATAGGTCACAAAAGAGCAGCAAAGGTAAATGAAGCTCCTAAACTTTCCACCTTTCTCATCAGTACCTAATAACGCATCTTTCATCGCATTCATTATCATCAATATGAACAATGTCCTACTCTTCATTATGTCCTTCAATTTGATCACAAAACATATTGCAGAACCCCTCTTTGTCATTGCTAACTCCTTCTTTGTGCCTCACATAAACAGCATTCCCTTCTCAAAGCATAAAACATTTTAACAATGAACTAATCCAGGACTATTTCCTCATTTACATTCTGCACACTTAGATTTGCATTCATCCTTTGCTCATCTTCAATATTATGACCAGCCCCTGAGCAAGGTTCCAAGTTATTATGGCTCCTGATGGGTACCTAAAACGTTGAGTTGCTGGATGAGGAGTGATGAACCGGATGAACTCCTCTCTTTATGTACTGATTGGTCACAACAAGGTTAATTTTAAAAAGATCCCTCCTTAATGAATGCCTTTCCCCAGACCAACTGAATTTGCATTTTAAAATGAACCAATTTAACTGGACATTCTTGAATTAGGGCAAGTATGAGTTCATGCATTGCATAACGCAGAAAGGGCCAATAATGCAGAATACATACACACATTAGGAAAATGAAGAGTCTAAAAACAAGTTAAAAAATATACTGATTAGTCCCTCTGGATCATTCATGAAGAGCAGGTTAGTGGAATGTTGATATTTGAACAGTTGATTTCTGAATTCCTGTATTTTATCATTTTTTTTCCTTTTGGCAGAGGTCAAGCTGACAGTACTCAGAACAAGAGAATCCTTCAGTCATCCTATTCCATTTTGACTGGCTTGTTAGCTAGCTGGCTCCAAGCACTCAGAACAAGAAAGTAACTTTACTTGCAATGCAGGAGTGACTTATGAATGGTTGTTTGACTGTTACCATCACAGCACGTTAGCACTTGAACCCAGGCTAGTAAGCACAAACCTCAGTTTACTAGCACACCTTCTCCCATTAACCCGCACAGACAAGGTTGCTGCTGGCTTTTAACCCCTTTATTTGTGCATTCCTGGAAGGAAAATACAAAATGTGCCTGCAACAGGTAGCTTTCTGCTCAGAGGTGTAAAATAATCAGCCATTGTTTCGTCTTGTTAGATCACTTTCTCTGTTTGAAGATTCCCTGATATTTTACAGCTTTACAGACATTCCATGGGTACCACAAAGACTTTGCCATGCCGCACTAAATTAACATTTATCAGACAGTTTTGTCTGTAGCAGCTCTCTTCAAAAAAAGCACTCATTTTGGAACTAGAAGTTACATACCTGAAATACTTGAGAGTTCTGATCCATTGTAATGACGCTTTTCCCAAATGACAGCCAGTCTCATTTCATTACAGAGGAAAAATAGTTAAATATATGAAACAACAAACATATTCACATAGACACAATCATTCTCTCAGCCTTGATCAATACTATCCTTTCAGTTCTAACTTGATTTCTCTAGGTTCTGGACAGAACCTTGACAATCACATTTATTTTTCTTCCAATGTGGGTGATTTTTAGTTGGTACAACTAAAGACAAACTCCAATGGACTAACATTGTGTTCTGAGTCCTATGACAATATGGAAAATGCTAATGGCTTGTGGTCAGTATAGATTGTGTTCACTTTATTTTGGGTATATATCTCAAAATGTTTCAGAATCACTAATAAACCAAAACTTTGTTCCCTACTGTCTCTGATGTTTGTTTATTTGTTTGGAGAAGTATCCAATTGGACTCACTATGCTGGATTCATCTTTCTGAAGGAGGACAGCACCAACATCTGCTCTGACGTCACTGGCATTGATGTCCACTTTAAACGCTGGTTAAAGCTTGGAGCTGCAAGCACAGGCTCACTGTTTAAAATGACCTTCAGCTTTTCCAAAACTGTTTGGCATTTCTCAGTCCATACTACCTTTGCTTTTGTCTGTTGTAAATCAGTCAGCAGTGCAGCTACTGTGCTAATGCTTGGGATGAAAATTTGGGTGCTCCGAAAGATGCCCAAGAAACTCACAATTTCCTGTTTTGTTGTGGAAATGGGGAACTTTGTAATTACTTCAACCTTTGCAACTCTGGGCAGTACTTTCACCACATACCCTGGATCAGTCAGAAATTGCTGGAGAAACTCAGGAGGTCTGGCAACATCTGTGAAGAAAAAGTAGAGTTAATGTTTGAGACCAGTGACAATTCTTCAAAAATCCTTCAAACGAGCAGTTAATGCAATTTGCCAAAACTTCTCGTGTAAAACTATCTTGGTAATCAAGGCAGCTGATGCAACCAGGTTATTGAGTGGGAGTCAGCTGTCATCATTGCAATAACTTCTCGATAGTCAATGTAGGGCCTTATGAACCTGTCAACTTTGGACATGAGCATAACTGGTGGCTGCTGTGTTCTTTTGGTTGGTACTCCAGCATGCAGTTAATCTCTTCTTGAAACTGGGACCTAGCCAATAAAAATGTTGTCTTATGAGAGGGACCACTCCCATTTCCACAACATGTAAAGCTTTGGTGGTGCAGTTTGGCCTGTCTCCTTATTAACTCGGCACTGCATAATCACAGCGAGCAGCCTTAACAAGCTCATTAAGACTGCTCACTCTCCTGCACTTAAGTGGACAAATAAAGAGTTTAAGTTTGCTTGTACTTCTGTATTGGTTAGCCAGGTAGGATGGGATTCAATGAGGGCCTCAGGCATGTATCTCTTGAGTTTACTCCCATTGATACTCTTGTTATATAGGTTGGTGGAAATTGGACAGACCATGACTTTCCTGGTTCCTTTGTGGTGTAGTATTGCTTTGTCAGGTTGAGAGAACTTAACTTTTGCTTTTTACCTCAATCTGTGGTATCAGTCAGATAATTCACTGTCCAAACTTCTATACTACTCCACATCTGCCAATGCACTCAGTTTTAATGGTTTACCTGATATTGGTTGGAGTTGTGATACATATGGTCTTAGATGAAATGTTGGGGTCATGGCACACATGTTGTCTTTTATTTCATCACTGTTTGGGAGATTTTGCACCTTGATACCTACTGCACTCACTTGTGGAAAGGGCATGCCTTTTTACAGCTGTAGAATTTGATTGGGTGGTCCCAGTATCCCTTCATACCACAGGAGGCTTATTGCCTCACCCTGGGGAAATGTGGCCATCTTACATTTGGACATAAAAACTTGGTAACCTGCGGGGATTTGTTTAAATTCATCTGCACTCTCAGGAGTACCTTTAGAGGCATTTTCAGTTGCAGAATGCCAGAACCATAACCTGGTCTGCTGTGATCTTTGACTGACTCCCATTCTCTGTCTAAGGTGTACGTCCCATGGTTGATCCCATGAGCTTTTCCTGTAGTTTCTATCCATTGGCCTGCACTTACTGTTCAGCAGATGACAGGCACAGGTTTCTTGGTCTCACCTCTCACTTTACTATCACTTTCCTTTTGTCCTGAGGAGGGTACCGGGGTAACAGGAATCTGTCAATTACTGTATGTTCATCAGCCAGTGTGGCTGTCTAGCTGGACCCAGTCATTCTCTTTTCTTCCAGGTTTATTCTTATTGGGAGGGTTAAGAATTTTTTGAATTCCTCAAAGAGAATTATTTCACAGAGGTTTTTATAAGTGGCTTTTGTTTGAAGTGCCAGGACTGATTTAAGCCTTTCAAATGCCAAGTATGTCTGGTCAGGCCTTTTCCTGAGACTACAGAATTTTTGATGGTATGCCTCTGGAACCAACTGGCACGTATTCAAGATAGCCTTTTTTTACTGCTTTGTAATGAATGTCACCTTCCTCAGCAAGAGTCAGTAAAGCTTGCATCCTGTCCCAAATTCCTACTTTGCAGTAATAGGTTCCATTGGTGGACTGGTCGTGGCACCCACTCGAACAAGAGAAAGACAGCTTCAACTTCTGCTTTGTCAATCTTGGGAATTAGATGAGTAAACTGAGTTGTGTCCACCCTTAAGTCTAAATCGTTGGTGTTTTCGCAGTAGTGTTTCTGTTCCTCAGACCGAGCTGTCTTAGCACAAACCTCTCCTGCCGTTTTCCCTGAAATTGTTTCTGTTCCCTGCTTGCTCTTTTCTTCCTTTCCCATTATTCTCTTTGTCTCTCCTTTTTCTGTCCGCCCTCTTTGCCTTTCCTTGCCTTTTTCTTGAAATTCTATTTTCCGCTGCTCCAATTTTAAACTCTTTGCCATTACAGTATTGATTTAATTGCCTTTAATTTCCATTTGTTAGTCATTAGCCATCATTTTTAAAGTTTTGGTTTTCTAGCTTTCGGGTGAAATTCTAATCCCAAGTGCCTTGCTAAATCCTTATACCTTGTTTGTGGGACAGAACTTTTACATCATCAAAATTAATTCCCTTAATTCTGCGGATGGTATTTGGTTGTAGTTAGCATTCAGCAATCTTAATGAGAAAAGGCCTTAAATGAGTGGTACTTTATTGCATTATAGCTATCAGATGGAAGTGTAATTAGTAAGATAAAGATCGTTACTAACACTATATAGAGATTTGTTGATATATGTCATCACTCCATGAGATCCTAAAATATTTTGCCTCATCTTCCACCCAAGCCTGTAAGACATCATCACATTGGGTGAAGCTTAATGCTGTCTCCAACATTAACCCTTTTAGGACCATTACCTTATACAACAATCCCTTCATATTCTGGATTAAGTTACTCTTCACCATAAAATTTCAAAGGAATACGGGACAAGTGGTCATGGCACCTGTGCAGAAAATTCAACTTGTTGCCATTCTGATTAATTTGCTCTGTGCTTCATCCAAGACCATTATCTGTTTAGTGGGCAATAGATTGTTACAGCTTGTACTTCAATGAGAATGTATCTGACTCATCTGCTAACCATGCCAAAATGGTGATAACACCCATGCAAATACTACAATTTACTACAGTAGCTTGAGTGGAGCATTAACATCCATGTAGACCATTCAGGTCCTGTGGTCTTGTTTCTGTGTTGTATGCCCTATGTAATCCTATATGTTACATCTCTCAGTTTGCCATTCACTGCTGGATCATAAAGATGACGGATGCTTTTTAAGCCAGGCAGGTGAATTCATTACATTCTCAATAGAAAACAGATGGAGCATGCATGTGGCTATGTCAGAATTATAGGTTTCTCTGGTGTATGCCACCATTGACTGCACACACGTGGTTTTGCAGAAGCAGTGTCTCAATGCTCAGACGTACTGCAACTACAAAGATTATCATTAGTTGAGTGTACTGTTGGCGTGCTTTCATTATGCAGCAATCCACTATTCTTTCTGTTTTTCAGTCACTGCATTGAACCTAACAGTAGCTGTATTCTGAAAAAAAATTTACACTGATTCGTGACTCCACTTTGCAACACAACTTCACATGTCCTGGGTGAACACAGTGAGAGCTATTCTGCCATTTGAAATGTCATAATACTGAAGCAATGGTTCTGCTGCTGGGATCCTTCTGGAGCCCTTTGGTACTCATTGGGAATATGTTAGATTTATGCCGTAAGATTTAGTGCATGTGTTTACTACTGAAAATCACCCTCATCATTTTCACATTATGGAGCATAAACTTATTTTGATGTTTTGCCATTCTGATTTTGTGCATTTATGGGTATAGGAACCAAATTTCCTGTTTCTTTGGTGGCCCTCATTGATTCAGAACAGATGAAAAGTAGGTGATTGGCTTTGGGTCAAATGGTAAGTGTACGCTGCATTTATTATAAAATGTGTTATAACACCTTGTAACACAGTCTTATGAACTAGGTTCCTCATGCCAGAGACAATAAAGTCCACAATGTGGTTTTTGTTTCAAGAAGTGAAGACTTGGCTGCTACATTTCAAAAACATTAATTTTCAATTTTCATCCAATGTTACTCCCAACAAGTCATTGAGTACATGATGAAAGTTTTGTGATCTTCCCTCAATTTGAGGAACTGTGTGGATGGCAACTAACAACAGCCTATTCCTTCACAACTCTGCAGCTCTGTACACATTAAATTTAATGATTTCAGACTTTTGTTTCTTTTCCTTTTTAAAATCCCACTTTGTCCAATTATATTCTATTATGCTTCATTCAACTTTGGAGTTACAGTACTTTATTCATCTCTTTTCTGATTTAGCCCACCAATGGCTTAGACTTAGGCTATCACGTACCACTAGTGTCTGAGTCGCTGTTGGGTTTGCTGGATGTAGTAGAAGTTGTGCCGCATACACATTCAAGACAGTTGATGCAAATCTTTAAATATTTTTTAAGGCAGAGATGGATTCTTGATTGCCAAGGGGATAAAATATGATAGAACACAATTTATTTTCATGCTTGTTAAATTTGCATAAAGAAAGTGTCAAAAATTTATGTCTTTTATATTTGAGAGATAGTAGGAACTGCAGATGCTGAAGAATCTGAGATAACAAG
>NC_063343.1:43760743-43804270 GCF_021869965.1 Rhincodon typus | reverse complement strand
ATTGTGACTGATATCATGTATGCACAATGTAATGGCTTTGATACATTGGCTTTTTGTTCCATGAAAGTGGACAGAACAATGAGTTTAATATTTAATATTTTCTTTGTCTTTCCCAGTGTTAGTCCAATAAAATATACGTGAGTTTTTTTGTTTGTTAACTTTGCACTGGCTGCATAGGAAACCAAATAAAAATCTGTGCAGATACAATATTTGGAAAAAAAAGCATTTGGTATTATTTCACCACCATTTAACATTATTATGGAAAGTAGTGCTGGTAACAAAATTTAGATTTTAATGTCTGAATAGTTTTGGATCACTGCACAAGACACCTAGTATAACTGAAAACCAGCCTGTGAAAATCACAGTGCATTGCACTGTTGATTGTGAAATTTACCTGGAGTTCCCATGGTAACCATCTCCCATTGACTATTTCTTGCAACTGAGCAAAGGTCTTTTGCGAGGGACCTGTGCTGTATAAAATTTTGTGTTCTTCAGCTGTGATATCTTTTGAATTTACATAGGATTCTTTGCCAAAGCAATTTGTGCTGTTCACATGAATTAGTGACATTTCTCCAGATCTTGTCAATTTTCAAAATTTATTTGAAAGTTTTTGGTATAGAATTAATATTTTGCTTAAATAAAAGTTGACTGAACTGAGGTTTGAATCCAGTGAAATTTGTAGCATTAAAACTCAGCATATAGTTAAATGAAGACGTTTTAAATTGGTCTTTTTCAGGTTGGCAGGATGTCATGATTGTTGTGCCACAGGGGTGGGTGCTGGGACTTCAACTCTTTACAATTTATATAAATGATTTGGCTGAAGGCATGGTAGCTAAATTTGCTGATGATATAGAATCCCTACAGTGTGGAAACAGGCCCTTCGGCCCAACAAGTCCATATCAACCCATTGCCCTGTTATCCACCTAATCTCAAAATCCTTGAACACTATGGGCAATTTAGCACGGCCAATCCACCTAGCCTGCACATCTTTGGAGTGTGGGAGGAAACCCATGCAGACAGGGAGAATGTGCAAACTCCACACAGACAGTCGCCCGAGAGTGGATTTGAACCTGGATCGCTGGCGCTGTGAGACAGCAGTGCTAATCACTGAGCCACCATAAAGATAGTGAATTGTGAAGAGAATGTAAGGAGGCTACAAAAGGATACAGAATAGGATGAGTGACTGAGAAACATGGAGTATAATGTGGGAAGGTGTGAAATTGTTAATATTGGCAGAAATAATAGAGAAGGAGCATATTTTCTAAGTGGGGAGAGATTGCAGAACTCTGAGATCCCTAGAGATCTAGGTGTCCTGGTGCATGAATTAGAAAAAATTAGTATGCAGGTACAACAAGTACTTCTAACATTCATGCCGTGGACGACATATTTAAACTGCACAACACTTCAAACTGTTCAGACCAGGAACTGACATTCAGAGTCTCTTGCCTGACTGTTATTGCACAGAAGATGGCCAGGTAAGGGAAGTCAGAATACTGATTTTTGGACCTGGGTGGTTGAGAGGGCATTGATCCTCTTTCCTCTGGACTGGCACAGAAGGTCATGGCACTCACTACTGTCAGTATGGAATGAGATAGCCATGAAGTCAGTTTAGAGTTTATAATGAGGAGAAACTGTGAGCAATGCCTTAAAATGGTCAATGATCTTCTGTGCTCCAAATGGATAAGTGGCACCATCTTTTCTGCACTACCTCACATTCGTGCTAATCCTGTCATTGCATTCACCTCCTAACAAGGCCAATGGTCTACTGCTCTCACTCTTGCATGCAGAATTTTCACTTATTGGCGATCACCCAATGCATCTTCCCAGACTACTAAGACTTCTTGATCTCTGTCCTTGCTAGTTACTCATGGGAGACACATCACTGCCTTTCTTGCACCGCCACGAACAGCTTTTCCAGCCATTTTCATTTCATTCAGTCCCTCTCTTTGTCTCACTGCAGGAAAAAAATTTCCATAATAAGTCTGAAAGGGCAACAATGTATGGCAGAGTGTTACTGTTTTCACTCCCTATAAGGAAAAAACCCTTGAACTTGTGGAAGCAGTTTAAGACCACTCATGTGTTGATATTGAGACCTCCATTTCAATGCAATAAAGCAAGGTGCATTGTGATTAGTTGCTCTGTCCTCCCATTGCCATCACTTTCATTTTATTCTTCACATGCACAAAATTTTATGCTTATTGTACAACTAATTCCCTCTGTTTCTCTTATGTAAGCACCAGCAGATCCATACAGCCTCCACCCTAAAGAGTCCAGCCCTTCATCCCATCAGCTCCTCACCCCTGAAGAAGCTACATATTCCTCAGAGGATGAACCTAGAATGCTTATCCTGCACCCTCTGCCAGATCAGAGACTTTTACCTCGAACGTTTCTCTTTCTAGACTAGGCTTAGGGCCACAAATGTGATAATTCACTGGCACATCTCTGCAGCTGTTCAAGGAAAAAACACCCAGGTCACTGGTACTTGGAGGGCTGGCTTAGCTTTGACTCTATCATGTTGGCCATTAATATCTTTGTTCAAATACAAAGACAGATATAAGAGCAATAGAAAGGTTTGTCAGAGACAGTTGGTGAATTGTATCAAAGATTGAAGGAGCCCACAATGGACTGTTGAAGTGGCAAGCAACTGGGTTGACTACCTGATAATTATTTGGAGACAGGGTTGTGGTGGAATGGTAGCGGGAATGAAATACTGAAGATTATGGACCAAATTGGAATGTTCAAATACAACGGGCAATCATTATCTTTTTGCTTCTGGGTTTCTCACCACCATTGTGTGTGCTAGGGTGTGCATGACTACTGGATGAGTTGGGTAGATTTCCAGTAGAAAGGACAAAATTAACAATGGAGTCAGAACAGTGAAATGCTCTGCTTGGATTCAACAACTTTTCTCATATATTGCTGTGTACAAGAGAAGGGTAACAATTATAAAAGTTTACTTCATAGAATTTTGCTGCTCTGGGTGAAATCAGAATTGTGGCTTCTCCATTGTACTGGGTGCATGTGTACCTGAGAGTCTAAGCAGCAGGAGTCGAGTGCCCTGTTCCTGCATTCTGAGCATGAAATGGTTATTGAATTAAATGGTTCAGGGAAGTATGTACATTGCTGATTTACCTACATTTGATATCATGTATAATCTCTCCACTCCCAATTCTGTTTTATCAAGAGTACGCCATCACATCACAGCTTACAGACACTTGGCTTTCAAGACCACCCATTCTTCACTGTCTTTACACTTCTATAGATCCCCATTTATTGATTCACCACTGCCACTTATCCCAATGCTTATGCAATTTGATTCCTCTGTTAGCTCACCCAATAATAAACACATATTGCCAATTGGAACAGGTACACATCTAATCCGATAGTCGCTCTAATCTGCATGTATCCAACAGATGAACACATGTCTTACAGACGTTTAGAGGTATCTGTTGTTCCTCACAGAAAAGGGCAGTGTACATTGCAAGGCACTAGCAAAATACAGTCACTTCAGTGGGTGCTATAAGGCAATAGATTTTCATTTCTGAGCCACATTTAACAAGTGATGCAAGCAGAATTATGACAGAGAAAACAAAAACAAAATACTGCTGATGGCAAAAATCTGAAATAAATAGATAAAATGCTGGAAATGCTGGGTAGTTCTGGCAGCTGCATGAGAGAGAAACAAGGTCAATACTTCAGATTTCCTTTCTGTTAACTCTGTTTTGCATTCCATAAAGTCTACATAAGTATAGGGGACCAACAGTAAATTTGTGGCAAGCATACAGTATTGTTGCACACTGTCTACAATGATAGTATGCATGAAGGAGTCCAGCTCAAGA
The DNA here is from genome assembly GCF_021869965.1 of Rhincodon typus. Classification (NCBI taxonomy): domain Eukaryota; kingdom Metazoa; phylum Chordata; class Chondrichthyes; order Orectolobiformes; family Rhincodontidae; genus Rhincodon; species Rhincodon typus. The sequence goes on along the minus strand of NC_063343.1, from coordinate 43,800,431 downwards.
ATTGATGTTATGTGTCATTAAGCGGCTGTCATCCATGACAAGCTAATCCACCCTTGTGGGTTCTGGCAAAGACTGTGCAAACTATGGTTATCTTGCCTGCCACCTTAAACAATAGGACAAATGTTGTAACAACGGTGTTACAGTGCAACACCGATCTGCAGAGAAGTAGAAATGATGTATTTCTCACCCAGGAGAGGGATGAAGTCTCAAGTGGAATTGCAAATGGAACTACCACTCAACACACTTCCAGATCTCATTCCTTTGCTCAGTCCTTGCCCATTGGTTGACTCACAGTGCCCTTAGGGAGGGAATTCCAGGATTTTGACCCAAAACAGTGAGGGAATGGTGATATATTTCCAACTTAGGATGGTGAGTGGCTTGGAGGAGAATGGGCAGGTGGTGGTGTTCCTGTGCATCTGCTGTCCTTGTCCTTCTTGATGGAAGTGGTTGTGGGTTTGGAAGGTGCTGTCGAAGAATCTTTAGCAAATTTTTGCAGTTCATCTTGCAGATAGTATACACTGCTGCTACTGAGTGTAACTAAGTCTATCCATGCACATGTACAAATGGAGCAGTCTTTGGAGTCCTCATGGTCTACAATGCTACGTTCTTCGGCCAAGAGCATCACAAAAGTCAAAGTAAGGATCAAAGGACAGCAGAAGTATCATGCATAACCATTTGGCAAAGGAAAATAAAAGTTTTGTAGTTTACCAGGGCATTTATGAAGCTGTTATATTATAAAGTTTCCATATCTTATCAACTCATTTAGTATGTTTTACTTTGCCCTTTTTCCTGTGTTGCCTGTTGTTGTCTGCTATGTACAAACTTGCCCTTTTAGTTGCTTGAATACGAAGGTATGGTATGACGTGAACCAGTTGGTGCATATACAATGGGTGCTTGGTTACTTACAGATTTGCTTTGTGCCAATGCTGGTCAGCTGTGTTACGTTGAGGTTGTGAATGTTTGGATCAGTGTGAGTGACTATTGGGGTGTCCTTACCATCCCAAACAATAATTTGAGAGGATTCCCTGTCTTCATTTAATTCTTCTATCTTCTTCTCCTCCTCTCCTGTGCAACCCTTATCAGATGATGAGTGACTTGTACTGCCCCCATCTGCAGTCCTTGTTGCTGTGATAAGGTTTGCAGAAGGCAGTACACAATAATTATCGTAGAGACCACTTTCGCTGACCTGTACTGAAATCTCCAGTCCTGGCAGATATCTGAACTATATTTTGAACTTGCCATTGGCTTGCTCAATGACACATCTGGTATCAATTTCACTGTCTTTGAAGTTCATTTTCGGTGTTCTTTCATAGGTGTCATTAGTAAGGTTTGAAGTGGAAATCCTTTAATGTCTGGCAGTTATCCCTAAAGGTCTTCCAGTTATAAGGTGTGACAAGGGAATTCCAGTATAAATTGCCTACTTGAACTTCATAATCCTTTGAGGAGGCATCTCCGTTGTGGTTTACTCTACAAGACAAAACCTTGTGATATTAATGATGAGCTTTCACAATGGCCGAGGTAGAAGGTTTAGCCTAATGGCTGGGGGTATACTTGCAAGACAAGTTACTGATCACGTCCTGCAGGGATTAATCTTTGACCTGGCATTTTGCTATTTCCATAAATGACTAGGATGTAGTTGTTGGGAGAAGGTTACAAGTTTGCAGATTATACCAATATTTACGTGTGTCTGTTTTGTGCAAGGAAAAGGAATTTCTACAAGTTAGTTTTAATGAGCTGGAAGAATCAGCCAAACTCTGTTAATTAACGCAAACTTAAACTAGAGTGATGTTAGCATCAATATCAAGGGTGCCTACAGACTATGTTAACAAATTAAAATCAACTGAAAGAGAGAAAAGAATTTTGGATCAGAGAAAAGAATTTTGGAGTTAAGCTCATAACTTTCTAAAGCATTAAACCAGTACTGTGACATTAGCCAAAGCAAATGTGTTATTAGGTTGCATAAATAAAACTATTTAATATAAAACAAAGCAAATTTGATTTTATTGAGACATATAAGATCCTGAATGGGCTTTACAGGATGATGCTGAGAGGAGTGGATGAGTCCAGAACTAAAGGACATGTTGAAAATTAAGAGTCTCCCATTTAAGAGTGAGATTGGAAGAAAGGTGTCAGACAGTAAAGTAGAATTAAGCCACAATCAGATCCACCTTGATCCTGTTATGTGGCGGTGTCAGCTTGAGTTGCCAAATAGCTTACTTCTCCTTTTGTGTATTTTTGTAGTGATGATTGTACTTGTTATTTGCTGAATCCAAAGTGGCCATGGTGTGTCACTTTCTAAGATTCTGAATGTGAAAACCTCCAAATTGCATGAAGAGTGCTCTCACAAATGCTCTCACAAATTAATTTTTAGAGGAATCCTGACTGAACTTCTATTAATCAAAATTTGATTTGATTTATTATAGTCACGTGTACCTAAGTACAGTGAAAAGTTTTGTTTGCAAGCAGTATGGGCAGATCAGAGTAATCAAGGATGTACAAACATTAGGGTGCTTAGACAGAGTGAGACATACATGTTAGACTACAAGTAGGTGTGTGAAGCAAGATCAACATTAACAAGATCAACATTATTTGAAGTTAAAGAGTCCATTTATCAGTCTAATAATGGCAGGGAAGAAGCTGTTCTTTAACCTGTTGATGCATGTGCTTAACCTTCTGCATCTTCTGCAGAACGGAGGAGGTTGTAAGAGAGCATTACCAGGGTGGGAGGGGTCTGTGATGATGTTGGCAGCCTTTTGGCACCAAAAACTGTAAATGGAGCCCGTTGGTGGATGGTTGGCTTTGTAAATGGTCTGGGCTGTTGCACACAACCTTCCATAGTTTCTTACTGTACTGGGCAGAGCAGTTGTCATACCAGGCCATTATACACCCAGATAGTATACCTTCTATTGTGCATCTGTAGAAGGTGGTGAGGGTCCTTATGGACATGCCGAATTTCCTAAGCTGACTGAGAAGAAGAGGCATTGTTGTGTCTTCTTGACCGTCACATCTAGATGGGAAGTCCAGAACAGGTTATCAGTTATTGGAACTTCTATTAATCAAGATTTGATTTGATTTATTATAGCCACGTGTACCTAAGTACAGTGAAAAGGAACTTAATGCTCTCAACCCTCTCGAACTCTGCTCCGCTGATGTAAATGGGGTCGTATTCTCTTCCTTTCTTTCTGAAGTTAATGATCAGTTCTTTTGTTTTGCCAATCATGAGAGAGAGTTTGCTATGACAGCAAGCCCTCCATCTCCCCTCTGTATTCCTAACCATTGTTGTTTGATATCCGTCCTACCATGGTGGTGTTGTAAGTAAACTTGCAGATAGTGTTTGTTTGGAATTTGGCTACACAGTCATGGGTGTGCAGGGAGTACAGTAGGAGGCTGAGGATGCATCCTTGGGGGGCTCCAGTGTTGAGCGTTATCGTGGAGGAGGTGCAGTTACCTATCTTCACTGATTGCAGTTTATGGGTCAGGAAGCTGAAGATCCAATTGCAGAGATGGAGCTGAGACCTAGGTTTCAGAGTTTTGAGATCAGTCTGGAGGGGATTATAGTGTTGAAAACTGAGTTGTAGTCGATGTATGGGAGTCTGATATAGGTGTCCTTGTTGTCCAGATATTCCAGGGCTGAGTGCAGGGCTAGTGAAATGGCGTCCACTGTGGACCTTGTTATGTAAGTAGGCAAATTGCAGGGGATTGGGGCAGGCTGGAAGGCTTGAGTTGATATGGGCCATGACCAGCCTCTCGAAGCACTTCATGATTACGGCAGTCAGAGCCACTGGACGGTAGTTATTAAGGCATGTTGCATGTGCTTTCTTAGGTATGGGGATGATGGTGGTATTCTTGATGCAGGTAGGAACTTCAGTTTGTAGGAGGGAGAGGTTGAAGATGTTAGTGAATACCTCCTCCAGCTGGTCTGCACAGGATCTAAGCACACTGCCAGGGACACTGTCCAGGCCCATTGCTTTCCTAGGGTTGACTCCCAGGAAGACCGATCTGACTTCTGCAGCAATAATGGAAGGAACAAGTGCATCCGGGCTGTCAGAGTAGGTGACAAAGCGCCACTGACGTTCTGCTCGAACCGAGCATAGAAAACATTGAGCATATCAGGGAGGAATGTATCTTTATCCATAATCTTGCTCTGCTTCATTTTGTATCCTGTTGTGTTTTGTTTAGGACTGGCCACAGGCGGTGGGCGTCTGTATGGTTGGTTTGGACCTCTAACTTGGTCCAGTACTGCGTATTGGCATCTCTGTTGGCTTTGCGGAGGTCATATCTGGATTTTCTGCATAGGTCTGATTGAATGCTGCACACCTGGTCTTCAGTAGGCAGTGGATTTTCCAGTTCATCCAAGGTTTCCAGTTGGAGAACACCTGAAATGACTTCTTCAGGAGTCCTGACCTGTAACTAATTATGTGAAGTGTTGATAGGTTTCATATCTGACTTAGTGCAAAGTTTTCCAACTCCTGGAAAAATCTTCTGGGAACCATTAACTTTAAACTGAAAGTGAACACTTTTTTTGGCCTTGCCCAAGACCCTGGTTGGATACTATTCAAAATGTCATAAAAACTGAAAGAGCAGCGAATGCTATAAATCAGGAAAAAAAACAATGTTGCTGGAAAAGCTCAGCAGGTCTGGCAGCATCTGTGAAGAAAAAAACAGAGTTAACTGAGGATACTGCCAGACCTGCTGTGCTTTTTCACTCAAAATGTCATGTTTGGATTTGGTCTCCTGAAATAATGGGGATAAGGAAACCTTGGAAAGAAGGAACATGGCATTAGTTTATAAAATCTTCACATTTATTGAGTATGTTCTTTCTAGAAATGAGAAGACTTCAGCGTAGTTCCATAGATGTACACAAAATTGTTAAAAAGGATTATGTCCAGTTAGGAGACTAATTTAGTTGGGTAATTTGGAAAAGGTATAGATCTTGTTTTTTATGATTCTAAAACGTAGAGTTAGGTTAAATATTAAATGGATATTTTACTAAATGATAGTAGGTCAATAGGAAAAGTTATTGCTTGATATGTTGAGTGCTGACCCTGTGTTCAACAGATTGCTGAACTAGTTTCTGATTGGCAAAAAAAGCATGCCTTATGAGGAGGAAGATAAAATATTAGATGTATGTCGTCTTCATGGTCCCCTAGGTGAGTTCAGATTATGTAAGGAATTGGACAGTGATATATCGGAGTTTCTTTACCATGAGCGATTTTGTATTTTTTATCTGCCTCTCTCAAGAGAATTTTATAAGCAGTGGTGGGCAGGTGATATGTACGCTGGTGAGCTTAGATGCCTAATCTTCAAACTTCAGGCACTGCAATTATGTGGAGTCTCAACGGGCAGTCTGTGTTGTCCTGTAATACCCTTCATTTTTGACAGAGTCTGGAAATACATGGCTACTAAGTTGTCTCTAACTCTGGAGTTGAAGCTCCTAAAGCAAAATCGTAAGCCCCAATTTGTTGACAATATGGATAAAGTATTGCAGGGAATACAGATCTTCAAATGCAAAACTTCTGCTGGATGAATCAAGCCGACAACTTTCTTATTTGCTTATCTGAGAATGAAAATTTTAGTGATCTTTGCAATAGTTGGCTCATTTCTATACGTGGTCTGACAAAGAAGTAGATGTTGGAAATGACTCATTCTCCAGAACTGGAAATATTTCTGCAACAAAGTTGATTGATTATCACAGAAAAATGGGTGCAATCCAAAATTCCAGTCCCTAGGAATTACACCCTTATCCGAGAGAAGAACATTTGAGGATTAATTACCACTGAGCCTTGTGTACATTCATAGGTACTAAAGCAATTTGCTACCATACATGTAATTCTCCCATAACATGATAATGCAACCTCGTGCTATGGAAAACCTCGTTATAGAAAATCGCGTTATAGTGAAATCGCTATAAAAAACTGCTATACTGTACAGTAGAAAGTTCACGTTATCCAAACAATGTCCACTATTCATCAATCATGTTACAGCCAATTTGTGTTAAAGAAATACACATTATTGCAGAAATACCTGTAATTGTTATCTTATGCACATCTGAAGCAACACAACCTCCATGGGTGATAATACATCACTTCACTGTTCATATTACTATTTGACTCGATACCCGATGCATAGCTTTTCATCCAGGAAGACAAAATTTTGGAAAAAGTGAACTCCATGACTAATGTCAAATTTTCTTTCCCAGGGCAAGGGGTTTTGTAGTCCATCCCCTACAAACTCAGCCTCAAAAGTAGTATTGCCAGCACAATCCTCTCTTTTGTCTGAGCCTCAATATTAAGTACTTCAAAACAAGTACAAAGAGATAAGTGAGAGCTACAGAATAACTACTTTCTGTGACTATTCACTTTGATTCACTTCAAACACAGGCCTCATTTAAAGGTGACTCTTAAAGATGCCTGAGGGAAGGAAATGTTCATTCCCTCTATCAAGATATGGGACCAAACTTGATTTTTTTTGGAGAAGAGAGCTTTAAATGTTTTAATGTTCAACAAAATCCAGAACTAACTCAATTTCTAAACTGATGTGACGGAGCCGTGTCAAGCAGCCATCAAGCTGCTTTTATCTTATGGCTGTTTGTCATCCTTAGTTTCTCATTCATGGTGAAAGTTTGTGTTCTACAGAGATTTGTGCCTGCTGCAGCTCAGACAGTGTATGCCTGATCTTAAACAGACCACATTATCAGTTGCTCAACAGGGGCTAGATGTTTCTCTCCACCTAGGGAAAGAATAATCAGTTCTCTTGGGTTGTTCCTGTGGATAGTTTATAGTGGATGGCTACAGAATGGAATTAACATAGACTTGGCAGTTGGTTCACTGCTCTTTTTGCTAAAGAAAGGTGTAAAAGGGGCTGTAAAACGAGCAATTAAAAACAGAGTATTATGGTTATTGTGACACAGAGGCCATTCAGCACTGAGTCCATGCTGGGTCTCTGTAGATTAACCTGCCCATCCCAGTTCCGTGCTCTAGCTCCACTGCCCTTCAATTTTCTTCCCCACTTTACTTTTTGAAATGATTTATCATCCGTGTATTCATCTGGCACATCGACGGCAAGTCCTCGCTTGTCACCATCTGTTGCATGCAAACATTCCTACCTTGCATCTCTTGCCCCAAACTTTAAATTGGTGTTCCCTAGTCCTTGCACCCTCAGCTAACGGGAATGGCTTTTCTTTGTCTATCTTATCTAAACCTGTCATAATCTTGTACACCACTATGAAATCTCCCCTCAATCTTCTTTACTCTAAGGAAAACATTCTCAGCTTCTCCCATTTAATCTCATAGCTAAAATCACTCTTCCTTGGAATCATTGTGGTAATTACCCTCTATATCCTCTGACTTCCATATTGTGTGGTCAGAAATGAACACAACCCTAGTTGTAACATAACCAAAAGACTTAGCATACCTCACCTGATTTTCTACTCAATACCTTTAGATATGGAGACCAAGATCCTATATGATTTACTAACTGATTTCTTAATGTGTCTTGCAACCTTCAATGGTTTATGTGCACAAATCCTATGCACCATTTCCCTCATGTGTACTTTAAAACTGTGCCATTGAATCCATATTACCTCTCCCTTCTGCCAAAATATATTATCTCTCAATTCTCTGTATTAAATTCCAGTCTTCCCGTATCTAACTTTTCTGCTAGTCTACTTACATCCTGCAGCTTTTGATTGATACCATCCTAATTGTCAAACCTCTGTGGTTCTTTTTAGAAAATTGTCTTGTTTAATCTGAGGAAGGGTCACCAGACCTGAAATGTTAACTCTGATTTCTCTTTACAGATGCTGCCAGATCTGCTGAGACTTTCTAGCAACTTCTGTTTTTTTGTTTCTGATTTACAGCATCTGCAGTTTTTTTCAGTTTTTATCTTGTTTATTATTTGGTTTAGCTACTCTGCTATCTCTATACATTGTAAGCAATATTACTTTGTCTAATTTAAGTCCAATTTCCAACAGTTTGAGGCTACAGCACTCTTTGCACGAATTTACTCGGAATTACATAGAGCACAGAAACTCGTTGTTTGACTAACTACTTGGTATTCATGTTTATTCTTCACACAAGCAGTAATCCTAATTTCAAGTTCCTGTGCCTCTTCATTCCTCCTTTCTTTTAAATGCCTATTGAATTTATTCTTACATTCTGATGATCTCCAGTTCAGTACTGACTCTGATAATGCATTCCACAGCCTTATTAACACCTTCGTTGAAATTGGCAATAGGTGACGCAAAATTACAGTTTGATGAAAGGCCATTGACTTGAAATGTTAACTGTTTTATTTCTCCACAGGTGTTGCCTGGTCTGTTGAGTGTTTCCAAGATATTTTGATTGCTTACTTCACTCGGCGAAGACAAAAAGAAGGGATCTATTTTGGATACCCTACTGAGGTGAAGCTGAAAGCATATTGTTTTGCAGAACAGAGGGAGTTTATTATGCATACTTGGCTCAGGTTTGTGTGACACTGGACGCTGAGGGGAAAAGTTTTCCAGTTTTAGTATCAGAAAAAAAATAGTTTGCGAAAAGAAATAATGAAATTTATGATCATGGAATGCAGCCAAAGTGCACTTATGTAAGTACATTTTGGGAGCTACTACAAATAAACTCCCATTAAAATTCTAGACTTAAGAAAGCTATTGTGTAATCTAAAACTCTTAACCTCACCTCACTACTCCACAGCCAATTCAGGCATGATACAGGTCCTTCATGTGTCACTTTGGGAAGTTACTCGCACGCTTACTTCTGAGTCAAAGGTTGTGGCCCATGTCCTGTTAAATGAGAATGTTTATCACACAGGAAAAAAGGTATTCAGCCTGTCAGTTTGAGCCCAGGTGTAGAGTTTTTAGATGGAGATTTGGAGAAAGGGAATTGTCTCAAACACTTGGATAATGGAAAAAGTTGGAAGTATGGAAATGGAAATGATGATCATCGGTTGAAGTAATTATAAGAGGTGCTGTGAAGTGTTGTGTAATACAAAAGTTTTGTGGAAACTGAAAGGAAGAATCTGCAAGACAGTTGTAAGACTGGCTTTATTGTATAGTGCAACAACAAGAAGTGAGGAAAAAACTGGATACTTGTGAACTGAGGACAACAATTTGGATGTGTGGAGTGATGAGAATGGAAAATGTCAACAACCAGCACATTAGTTGGCCAGTAAAGATTATGGATTGGAGGAGCATCAAAGAATGTATCTTAGAAGAGATTAAAGTGATATGGTAATCTGTTAGAGAGAGCGAGTGGAAATGTGGTGAGTCAAGTGCTGGAAAATGGGACTGCCAAGAAAAAGGAGAAGATGAAGCCCTAAGATAAGACGGAAAGATGTTGTGATGAGAGACTTAAATGCAGCAGGATTGAGAGAGGAATCTGTGATTGAAAGTAAGAGAAGGAGAAAGTGGAAAGAGCAAAATAGAAGAGAAACAAAAATTCTTGCCAGCTTTTTTTTCTTTTTTCTTTTTCTTCTTTTTTTCTTCTTTTTCCCATAATCCTGAAAAGCTTTTTCTTTTCAGATGCGTATCTAGTTTACTTCTGAAAGTCATGATTAAAACTGCTTCCAACATATTCTGAGGCAATACGTTATGGATCCTAAACACTAACAGCATGAAATGAAGTTTTCCTTATATTTTCTTTTGGCTCTTCTGGAAATCACCTTAAATCTGTGTTTTCCGGTTCTCCATCCTTCTGCCAATGGGAACAGTTTCTGCCTACCTAAACACCACATGATTTTGCTGACTGTCACCAAATCTCCTCTCATGCTTTTCTTCCTGAAGAAGAACACTCCAGCTTCTCCAGTTGATCTGTGTTATTGCCTTCTCATACATCCTTTGTGGTTTTAGGTCAAAAGCTATAGGTCATACTTTTAGGCCACGGAGTGGCAGATTTAAAATGGAGATGAGGAGGAATTACTTCTCACAAAGGCTCACGAATTTGTGCAATTCACTGCCCTAGACTGCGGCAGATGCTGAATACTTTTAAGGAGCAGATAGACAGATTTCAAATTAGTAATGGATTAAGAGTTATGGGAAGGCAGACAGGAAAATGGAGATGAGGCTGAGATGAAATGAGCCATGACCACGTTAAACACAAAGCAAGCTCAGGGAGCTGAGTTGCCTACTCCACCTCCTAGTTCTTCTGTTTTTTTGTTTTTATTTTCACTCTCCCTATAGCCTTCACATCCTTTCCTTATATGGTGCCCAGGATTGAACTCAACACTCCAGATGAGGTGGACCCAGTGTTTGTAAAAGCTCATTACAATGTTTCTGCTTTTGTACTACATGCTTCTATTTAGAAAGTCCAAGATCCTGCATGTCTTTTGATTCACTTTCTCTATTTTCCATGTCACCTTCAATGATTTTCCATGGAGATCAGCAATCATAAAACTAATTTTAATCTTGTCAATACAGGCAGAAGTCTTACCTACAGCCACTGTTTAGGTACCAACACCCATCAGGTTCAGAGGGAGTCCAATTTGAATTGTGTAAATGATTCTGAGGAATTAAATACTTTCCAGCTGTCTTGCTGTGAGTGGCTGGGTGGTTTGTGACCTGTCCCTGGCAATTTTTAAAAAAGAAGTTATTTTAAGAGACATGGACATTGTTGGCTGGGCCAGGATTTATGGCTTATCCCGAGTTGATCTTCAGAATGTTGTAGTGAGGTGTCTTCTTGAATCACTGCTGTTCCACAATTTTGACAGAGTGGCAGCGAAGGAACACATTTAGTTCCAAGTCATGATTGTATGTGTCTTGGAGGGGAACTTGCAGGTGGTAATGCATCTGTGCATCTAATCCTTTGTCCCTCTAGGTGTTCGAGGTCATGGGTTTTAAAAGTGCTATCAAAGGAGCCTTGATGAGTTGCTGAAGTGCAATTGGAGCTGGTACACCCTACTGCTAATGTGCGTCAATGGTGAAGGGCGAGAATATGGTGGATTGGGTGTCACGTAAGTTGGATGTTTTGTCCTGGATGCAGTAGAGCAGTGTGTGTGTTGCTGGAGCTTACTCATTTGGCTAAGTGGGATGTATTTAATCACACTCCTGACTTGTGCATTGTAGATAGTGGACATGATTTGGGGAATAAGGAAGTGAGTTAGTTGCTTCAGCATTGCAAGCATTTCATTTGCTGTTGTAGCCATTGTATTTATATGGCTGGTCCAGTTCAACTTTTGGTCAATCCAGCCAGCTTCATAAAACATAAGACTTTATTTCAAATTATGGTATCACTAATTGTGGTTATACCAAGCATAAAGGAAGGTGGTTGTTGGAATTCACTCAACTCAAGATATTGCACATGTGTGGCAATTGTTATTTGTCAATTATCAGCCCAAGGCTGGATGTTGTCCAAATCTTGCTACATGTGGCCATGGACTATTTCAGTATCTGAGGAGTTCTGAATGTTACAGGACATTGTGAACTCATCAGAAAGCATTCCCAATTGTCACCTTACAATACAGGAAAGGTAATCGATAGAACAACTAGTGACAGCTCTGTCTAGGGCACTACTTGAAGAATTTCTGCAGTAATATCCTGAGACTGAGATGATTGACTTCTCAACAACTGCAACCATCTTCATTTGTGCTTGGTATGACTCTAACTAGTGAATGCCATACCTGCACCCCAATTATATGTAGGGTCTTATAAAGTGTTTTACTGGCCAAATAGCTGAATGATTAAATAGAAATATTGTCTGAAGAAAAGCCACGAGTTGACTGAACTTAAGCCATGGTAATCCTTTCTAACTTCTCTTCCTATCACGAATCTTCATGAATGGAGCAATCCATCTGAAAAAAATAGGTGTAATATTTTTGCAGATCTTCTAATTTGCAGTGATTCAAGTTGGAAATAATGAAGTGAATTTCTAATTTCACCAAATATGACACAATCGGAAATAGACCAATATTACCATGTTAGTAGGGCTTCTGCTTCATGATATGCTTGAATCCTGTGTTGCTGCACTGTCTCCCAAAGTTTATACCTTTAAACTTTGTCCAAGATTCTTATCATGAAAAAGATAGATGACTTATGAATGGCTGCCCTATGAGAAAAGGCTGACCAGCATAGATCTAAAGTTGAAAAGAACGAGATGTTATCTTTTGAAACATAAAAGATCCTGAGAAACGTTGACAGGGTGGATGCTGAGAGGATGTTTCCTCTTGTAGGGAAATCTACAACTCAGGGATACAGTTTTAAAAAATTCGGGATTTTCCATTTAAAATGAGATGAGAAGGAATTATTTCTCTGCAAATAGTTTTGGTCTTTAGAATTCTCTTCCCAAAGAAGAGTGCAAGATGACTCATTGAATAGATTCAAGGCCAAGTTAGATTTTTGATTGACAAGCAAGTCAAGGCTTATGGGGAACAGGCAGGGAAACAGAGTTAAAACAAAAGTCACAATCTTATTGAACGGCACAGGAATTGAGGGGCTGAATGGCCTATTCCTGCACCTATTTCTTAGTGCTTGATTTAGTTTATCATTCTACTCACTCACTTCAACATCACGTGAACATGTTGCATGTTATTGAGAATTGTACATCTCAGCTTAACCATGTCAGACCAGTCCGATGCAGAGACCATGAATCAACTATGATTAAAGGGGGAGAGGTTGCGAGCCTTTCATTTACTCCTTAGTAATTGATTGCAAAATAGCATTGGTAATGACCTAGAATTTGACCTATTCTTCAAGAAATAGTACACAACTTTGAGATTCACAGAAGATCAAAACACTTAAATTGAGGCATTCGATATAGAAAAATAGTCTGCTTGACAAACTATTCTTTGGAGTGGGAGAGGAAACTGAAGATTGATTCATCAGTTTTCCTACAATGCCATTGTTGGTGATATGATGCATTTTGAGATGTGTCTTTTAAATGAAAACAGGATTTCAAACACTTTTTTTTCATAAGATGAATTAAAATTAAAGTGTTGTGAAGGGAACGAAAAACACTCAAATAACTGCAAAACATTTATAAACAGTTGCAATAGACTTTTACACCAGATGCTATTATTGATCCTCTCCCAGTATAGTTTAATGTATGGCCTGAGGCTTCTACACCAGTGTTGCCTTTACCAACTGTAACCTGATGACATATTTCAGTTTTGTTGGAATCTGCTTGACTTCTTGAGATGTCTGTGGTGTGGATTAGAATTTCGAGGTGTTGAAAATGATATTTATTGAAGTAGTTGCTCTAGCTATAAAACCTGATGACCTTTCCTGGACTAATGGCAGAGTTTCTAGATCAAATTTAAAAATCAGGTCAACGTGAGAAATAAAGTATTAGTTTGTTCTGCACTTATTTATGAAAGGAATGCACTGCTTAGAAACTGGAGATACGGTGATGCATTAACACAGCTGTAAAAGGGACATTTACGACAGCACATGCAATGCAGATTCCTTAATAACTATCCTGAGAACGAGGGGACCAGACAGCAGCTACTCGTAGAGATGGCAGTCTTATCTGATATAGAGATAAAACGTAGTCTGTTCCCAGAAAGTTGTCCACTTCAGCTTTAGTGAGAAGCCAGCTACTCATACCTTGCTCATTTTGCTTATTCGAGGCCAGCTGATAAAGCTGGAGTGGCTGAACGCTGCAATAAAAAATAAAAGAAATGCCAGCACTGATGTCTTATCAGACACCATCTGGGTAAATCTACCAGTTCAGCCACTAGACATTAATTTTATTCTCTTGCACTCTGGTTAACCTCTGAAAATGTCATATAAATAGTAAAGATAGCTAAATAGAGGAAATTTGAAAACAGCTTTCATCTCAGCATTTTCTTTATTGCAGAGTGACAGTGAAGAATCACAATTAAAATTTGGGCGTGGCAAAAACAACTTTTCCAGCAGCTTAATTGTACTTTTAACTGTGTTTAAGTGTGTCACAGTCAATCTATTTTCATCAGGCAATTAGCCAAGAAGATGATACCCACATTTGTAAACAGTGTGACTGAATTCAGCACTGAATAAAAAAAACAAAACTCTGAAGGCTTTCAAGTCAGGCTTAGCATATGTGGAGAGAAGTGCCAAGTTAGCTTTTCAGGCATATCCCTTCATGTAAGTGAATGAAAATTCATTGCTAGGATAAGGAACCATACTAACTCTAGGGATTATGCAGTAATGACTGGCAAAATCCTCCTTCCAACATGTTAAATAATGATGACACATGACATTAAACTCAGAGTATGCACTGTAAAATCTCAAGACTAATAACTGCAGCAAGTTCGGTATTTCGAACAAGGCTGGCTCAAAGGTTTAGACTTTTGCAAGAACTAATCTGTGAACTCCCATCCAGAACATTAAGTGAAATAATGAAGATGTGGTCAGTAATTTCAGAACAGCTTGCAGCACATCTCCCCCATCCCCCCAGAAGTTTCAGAAACTCAGGGCAGAGAATTATTGTTGTGAAACGGGTGGACTGATTCCAAATCTGGAAGGAAAGTTGGTGGTAGTCCAATGGACCAGAAAGAAATCCTTAATACAGCTATAGTGTGCTGCAGGCAGGTTGAAGTTCTGGAGGTTTGGGCTTCCACTATCACTGGGGAGAAAGCCCCATCCACTGAAACTGTGACCAAAATACCTTGGAATGCCAAAATTCTGGAGTGGCTGCTGCAGGGATTGTAAACAGATCATAAGACCATAAAATAAAGGAGCAGGATTAGGCCATTTGTCCCAAAGAGTCTGTTCCTCCATTCAATCATGGCTGGTACGTTTGTCAACCCTATTCTCCTGCCATCTGCCCATAATTTGTGACTCTCTTATTAATCAAGAGCCATTCTAACTCTGTCTTAAATGTACTCAATAACTTGACCTCCACAGCCCTCTATGGCAATGAGTTGCACAGATTCACATCCTCTAATTGAAGAAATTCATCCTCATGTCATTTCTAAGGGGCTGACACATCACTCTGTGGCTGTGCCCTTGGGTCCTGGTCTCTCCTACTTGTGGAAACATCTTTTCCAATCCACTGTATCCAGGACTCTCAATATTCTGAAATGTCAATGAGATCGCTCCTCATCCTTCTAACCTCCATCAAGTACGGACCCAGAATCCTCAATGCTCCTCACGTGACCATCCCTTCATCCCCAGAATATTCTTGTAAACTTCCTCTGGACCCTCTCCATGGCCAACATATCCTTCCTTAGATACAGGGCCAGAAACTGCTTACAATATTCCAAACGTGGTCTGACCAGATGCTTATACAGCTTCAGCAGTACATCACTGCTCTTGTATTTGAACCCCCTCGGAATGAATACTAAAATTGCATTTACCTCCTACCTGCTGTCTGAACCTGCATGTCAAACTTTATGCGAATCCTGAACCAGGGCTCCCAAGTCCTCTTGTGCTTTAGAAAATAGCTTATGCTTCTATTCTTCCTGCCTTAGTGCATAACCTAACTTGGCTCACTTGGTGTGCTTGGCTTGTCTCTGCATTAGCATCATTGTTCTGCATTTAGGTGGGTGGATAAGGAGTCTATGTTTCTTCCTCTTTCTGTATTATTTAGGTAATTATTGAGGTGGTTCAACATTGGCCTTACCCACATTTCCTTTGTATTCATCCCCACTGCTTTCCTTGTTCTCTAGCTTGGTGGCAATAGGACAGACCATTTCCTGATTGCACCCTTGAAGGTATTGCTTTATCATGTTGACATGACAGGCCCTTTGTTTTATGCCATTTTCATGGGCCTCAAATCAAGCCACTGAACTGGGCTTTTAAAGGTGCACCTGATACTGTAGGAGGACTAATACGTTGTCTATAGTGTGACTGGTTTGTGTCATGGCGTGTTTGTCTGCCTATTTTTACATCACTCTCTGGGAAAATTTCAAGTGTCTTTGGGCCATTTCACATGCTCATGTGAGTCACTCATAGAACTGTGCTATGTAGTTTAACATGAAGATTTCCTCCCACTAAAAACCACTCCTGATTATTTTCAGAGGTCCATTCACTAGGTGCCTGTAAACTATTTCAAATGGAATAAAGCCAATGAACTCTTTGAGATTTTCATGTCAGAAGACCCTGATCATTATCTCTGGCATCTGACAGTACCATTGTAGTGCCCCTTTGACTGTGGGTGATATGCTGAAGATTTCAGCTAAGCCACACCCAAGTCATTCATGACTTCCTGGAATAATTTAGAATTAAAATTTGAGCTATGATCTGACTGGATCTTGGTGGGCAGAGTATACTGGGTGAAAAATAGAGTTATTTACCTTTGTCACTTTTTTGGCAGATATATTCTTGGGCAAAAGCCGCTGGGAAATGAGTAGCCATGCCCATAGTGCTTTTGGTCAACCATGTTTTTGTGTTTAGCAAGTGTCCCAAACATTCCACTAACATTTTCCGACTAGCTGCCTACATCTTGGCACTGGAATCATAGGTGTGGCTCTTACTGAGATTTGGAGTTTTCCCACATGCTGGCAGGTGCGACATGTTGTGGAAATTCTTCCTACATCCTCGTAGAGCTGTGACCACTAAAGATGCAGGCTGACGTGGGCTTCGATTTGCACATACAAACATGTACAGCCATTGGAATTTTGTGCGTTTGCCGTAATATTTTTCCACAGTACCTCAGTGACACTATTACCTGATAGAGCATTGTTCACTCTCATTTGCAGGTCATAATGGGGCTTTCCCCTTAATATTAATGTAGGTGCACTCAGGGAATATTTCTGCCTCTTACTTCAGAGTGAGCAGTGTCATTAATGTTTATTACAGTGGATTGGTTTGTTGGGCTGTGACCATGGAAGTTCAATTTATTACCTTCTTGTGATCTTTTAGACGCCTGAGAAACAAAAGACCAGATAACCAGACTGGAAGGCCTTCTGTCTGCTGTGTCATGTCAGCCTGTACTGGCTGAGCTGGTCCGGCCATAGACTGTATGACCACACAGTCAGTGACAATACCAGCTGTTCAGTCTCAATGGGCTTCTGAGAGACCACTGGCGATGTGATTAGCTTTGATCCTTTCAGGTCATCACCAGGAGGAATCCACCAGCAGAGTTGGGTACCACACCCAAGGCCACTGGTCATGACAAATGTTACACTCCAGATGCAATCCTGGTTCCCAGAAAAAGGGAATGGGCCTGTACCTGACTTCAATCACTTTTACCAGCCACACCAGTCCCAGGACCTCAATTATCTACTATCTATATTAATAACTTGGAGGTAGGGGCACAGTGTTATGCATCCAAACTTACCGACACAAAAATAAGTGGTAGGGCTTGTTGTGTTGAGGACATGAGGTGTGTGCAAAGGTCTATAGATAGCTTGAAGGAGTGGGCAAAAATTTGGCAGGTGAGGTTTAATGCTGAAAGTATGAGGTCTTGCACTTTGGTGGGAAGAATCAAAAGGCAGATGATATCAAAGGAGCGAACTAAGGAGTGCATGGGAAGGTGGTATGCTAACCACCTATGTGTCTCGAAGCCTGAAAACACACTCATTCGAGACTTGTAATATCTAGTTCTTATATACTGCAGCCTTGCTCATTCTCAGGCGTTTCGCCCTTGCTCCTGTAGCAAATCCATTTTATGTGTGTGATAACATTTTTGTGTTGCAGTTCTCACTGAGGCTGCTTGTCCCATTGATCTGTGCACGTCCTAGTACATGAATGGAGTGTGTCAAGTTTCAAAGTTCCTCTTGACAGCTTTGCTAGGAGATTTCAAAAACTGGAACTGTGGCAATTCCTTCCATAACTAGTTGTTGCCAAATCTCTAGCAATTACTTACTAAAGATGAAAATTCGCAACATTCCTTTTATATATATTGATTCTTGTTAGGCAGTTGAAAGAGATAGTCAGTGCCCTTTGAAATCTATTAGAATTTTGGAAGTCTGAAGAATGCCCAATTTGACAATTTAACTGTGTTGAATCCCAAAAAACACAAATACAGTACAAATACTGACATTAAACTGTGATAAAAACGGAGCACAAATCCACCAAGTACAACTCAATGACTGGTGCTGGCAAGATTTCAATTCTAGTCCTAGGGCTCACTGAGATTGAGGAAATTGTATTTAAACTGCATAGATATATAGTCGTACTATCATAGACCATCTTCAATAACGAGTCTCTGCCTCAGTTTCAATTGGTGTGCCTGGAATTCTGTCCCTGATCAAACTAAAATAGACATTTTAATGCCATTTGAATTGAAATTTATAATTATTACAATAAACAGAGAATTATAGTATGATATGAATTAATTGGCAACATGATGCCATCTAGTAATGATTTCTGTTCACTGCCACAATTACTGATCTGCATTGATGGTAGTTAAAATACAAGCTTTTTCAAAAAAAATTGAAACCATAATGTGGCATCAATTTCACTGTGGACACATATGGAAAAGTGGCAGTTAGGGATTATTTGCCTGTTACATGTGCTATCCATTTGCCTTACCACTGACTTCAATTATCCCCAATAATTCTGTGCAATAGCCAATATATGTTTGGTCTGTCAACCATTGGAATCTGCCAAGTGGATAACAACATGGTGGACTCTTAAATGCCCTCTGAAATGGGTAAAAAACCATTCAACTGTATCTAAATGTGACAAAGTCTAAAATAAAGAATGAAACTGAATGGACATTGACTGAGACACCAGAAATGACAATATCAAAGCTCTATCATAGAACACAGTCCCTACAACACAGAACAGTACAGCACAGGAACAGGCCCTTCAACCTACCATGATACCATTCTATCCTAATCCCATCTGCCTTCACATGGCGGCCTGTATACCTCTATTCCCTGCTTGTTCATGTGTCTGTCTAAATGTCTCTTAAGCATATTATTGTATCTGCTTCTGACATCTCTCCTGTCAGGGTATTCCAGGCACCTATGTTTAAAAATCTCGCCTTGCACATCTACTTTAAACTTTCCCCCTCTCACCTTAAACCTATGTCCCTAAGTATTTGACATTTCCATGCTGGGAAGAAGACTGCGAATATCCATTATTCTCAAAATTTATATATTTCTATCAGGTCCCCCTTCAGCTCTAGTGAAAACAATCCAAATTTGTTCACCTCTTCCTTATAGCTAATACACTCCAATCCAGGCAACCAGTAAATCTTGATTGCACCTTCTCCAAAGGCTCCACATCCTTCCTATAATGCGGCATCCTCAACTGCACAGAATACTCCATATGTAGCTTAACTAAAATTTTATACGGCTGCCACATAACCTGTTAACCTTTGCACTTAATTTCCTGACTGATGAAGGCAAACATGCCGTAAACCTTCTTCAGCGACTTATCCACTTTAGTTGCCACTTTCAGGAAACAATAGGCCCCAAGCTCCCTCTGTATAACAGTGCTCCTAAAGCTCCTGCAATTTACTCTATTCTTTTCTCATTCATTTGACATCTCTAAATACCTTGTCTTGATTAAACTCCATCTACCAATTCTCCGCCCACCTTTTCCACTGATCTATATCCTACTGTACCGTTTGTCAACCTTCCGCAGTATCCACACCTCCACAATATTTTGTGTCTTTTGCCAACTTACTAATAAAACCACCTACATTTTCGTCCAAATCATTTATATATACATATTACAAACAACAGAGGTCACAGTTCAGATCCCTATAGAATATCACTAGTCACAGACATCCAGATCTAACCCTGCACATCGAGAAGTGACTTTTGTGCTGAAAAAGCTATTCAGGAAGTCAAGTCTGGTAATGGAGAGGTCCAGTTGCTTTTTGCGTTCTGGCCTTGGTTGTCTCCAAAACACTTTGCGGCATAGCTTGTTCTAAAAAAAAAGTCTTAGTTATACACAAATCCTGGCAGCAACAAAGGTCAAGTAGTATCTGGCCTATTTCATTTATCTTTCCCAGGCCATATAATCTGAGAATGGTTGACTAGGCCTAAATGTCCACATCAAGACTTGCATTAAAATTCTGGGTAGGTAAAAATAGTCAGTCTTTTGAAGTTTTGCCCCTGCATCATTGGCAGCAGAACTCAGGTAGAACTCACAAGAGGGGAAGTAATTGTGAATTTGCTGGAGAGATGTGGGGAGGATGCTGACCTGGAAAGAAGGAGGGGTTACTCAATGGGATGCTGATAGAACAATTGGGATTTACTGTCCAATAGATTAACATGTTGTGTACAGAGTGTGGATGAAGAGGATTTGCATGCATTTTGTGCACTATCTCCTCATATTTACAGTCAACAGCATTGACAAGTAGCCATTGACAAGAGCTGAAGTTGTAAGTCTCTCCTTGTCAGCACACAGAGTTTGCATCAGCAAGTCCTCTGTTGTGTTTTCTCATGGTGATACACAGAAAATGGGTGTTTCGTGCCTTCATTAAAGCTTCAGTTTGGCCCCCAAACATTTAGTGTGCATGCCCGCCAGCATTTGGACACACATGGACCAAAAACTCAGGTTTGAGCTATTGTTTCCGTACCTCGTGGAAACCTTGGAAGAGTTAAAGGATAGAAGAATGAATTTCTGACCAAAGGAAAAACTGCAATGGAGTCCAAAGATGGACTGATGTTTAAACTTTTAAGAGGCATTTAGACAGACATGTGAACTGGCAGAGAACAGAGGGATACAGACCATGTGCAAGCAGATGGGATTAGTTTGGAATAGCATCATGGTTGGCACAGACTTGGTGGGCTGAAATGCCTATTCCTGTACTGTTCTTTGTTCAATATTTGCCATCTTTCCAACAAGAAATCTAATGCCAAATGCTGTACTCTGTAATTTTGGACCGAATCAAGGAGATTGAGAAGGGAATGCTTACATTTGTGCAGGACCCCATAAAGTTTGACCAGGCATGCACCCTGAGAAGACATGTTGGTTTTGCTACACACCATTAACAGCATGCAGGAAACAGCTGTTATGAGTGAAAAGTCCAACTTGATAGATGTTGAGAATGGGTACTACAGGCTGTCTCCAGTATTGGGGAGCATACCACTGATCAGTCACTGCCCAGCTCAAATCAGGTAAATCCTGAATAGTAGCATCTTGATTTAATTTAATGCATTGGCTTCAATAGGGGGCTCGGACCTTAGGCTCTCTGCTCAACAAAGGAATCAAAATTATCATAGCGGACAATGTTCTCTAAGGAGCTTAATATTCAAATCGACATATTCCTTAAGCCTCAGGACAGCCAGTGTGTCGATAATTCAACACAGTAATTTAACTGAGGTTCATGACCCAATATCTGGTTTCCTCTGCTTAGCCATCACAATACAATGTCTCAGCCATATTCCCATCTTTTTTAAAGGATGTAAAGGACCTTTGTCGATGAGTACGTGGCAAAATTATGATCTCAGCTGATAGTTATACTGAATAAGTCAGATCTCAGAAAGAAATGTGGATTGTTTGTTCATATATTTAATTTTTGTAGTTGGTTCCTTTGGTAGTTAGTAGCAGAAACATATTTAAATGAGGTTGTGGATCTGTATCAGATTAAAGGAAAAAAAACAAATAAAGCTGTGTATGAAGAAAACAGTTTAGGAAGATCGTAACACAAACAGAAAAACAATGTTTCAATCAGCTTCCCATTGCTATCAAATAGTTAATATCAGAGAAATGTCACTCATATCTCAAATCTTTAATTTCTCAGTAAACTGATTCTTCTCAGTTTCTTTTTCTTCTGCTGTTGAGATAGTTTTACAATTTCTTTCCAAGTCTGCAAGCATGAACATTTTTTAATTTTCAGTTCACCTCTTTTCAGTTCAGATATCTGGAAAACTTGTATACATTCTCACAACTTTGAGACTCCACATACTGCTCCTTAGGATGACTAGCTTCCCTGAACTGAATCCCATGATTCTTCTGAACTGAAGTTAAATGGCATCTGGTCTGTATTTAAATTCAGCAAAAGTATGTTTCACCATTAACATCACAAATGCCCTGCCAGGCACTTGACTGAAGTCACACTCCTTCTCAGAAATGATATGTTTAGGTCAGTGTTCCAAATGACTTTCTGACCCTTTTTTTAAGAAAACAAGTACCTCACAGAACTGACCAAAATTCCATCTGTTTCTATTTTTAAAAAAATAAATCTCAAATCAAATGCATTTATATACTTTTTAATCAGAGCAGATTAAAGCACCTATCAGTGGACAAAAGTAAGCACAAAATGCTTCCAGTCTTTTTTTTCCCATATTAGTCAGTTTTATGAGCGAAAATAACAATGTGGAAGTTGAAATCCTACAGTGGGAGAAGTAATTTCAAATTTTGTTGTTGATATTCAGGAACATTATTGAGGCAAAGGGAACTTTACCCCATGTCCAATATATTCTAGTACAGGATGCCAAGTTGGAGCACCCCTTACCAAGGATCATTACAATAAGCTGGCTGTGGAAGTGTTGCTGGTGTCTTAATGGACAATAAATAGGTGGCAGAATTATTTAGCTTGTATCCTTGTCTGTTTTGCTGAGAAGGTGCAACTATTTCTTAAATCTCAGATTTCTTCCTAGTACTCATTTGTGGGATGTGGGCATCGCTGGTTGACCAGCATTTATTGCCTGTCCCTAGCTGCCCTTGAGAAGGTGGTGGTGAGCTATCTTCTTGAACTGCTGTAGTCCACCTGCTGTGGGTGGATACACAATACCATGAGGGAGGGAATTCCATATATCTGTTGCCCTTATCCTTCTGGATGCAAGTGGCCATGGGTTTGGGAGGTGCTGGCTAAGGATCTTTGGTGAATTTCTGCAGTGCATCTTCTAGATAGTACATAATGCAGCTACTGAACGTTGGCGGTGGAGGGAGTGGATGCTTGTGGATGTAGTGCCAATCAAGTGGCTGCTTTGTACTGGATGGTGTGAAGCTTCTTGAGTGTTGTTGGAGCTGCACTCACCCAGGCAAGTGGGGAGTATTCCATCACACTCCTGACTTAAGCCTTATAAATAGTCAACAGGCTTTGAGGAGTCAGGAAGTGTGTTACTCACTGCAGTATTCCTAGCCTCTGACCAGTTCTTGTAGCCACTGTGTTTACGTGGTGAGTCCAGTTGAGTTTCTAGTCAATGATAACCTCCAGGATGTTGATAGTGGGGGATTCAGTGATGGTAACACCATTGAATGTCAAGGGGTGGTGGTTAGATTGTCTGTTATTGGTGATGGTCATAGCTTGGCATTTGTGAGGCACAAATGTTACTTGCGACTGGTCAGCCCAAGCCTGGATATTGTCCAGATCTTGTTGCATTTGAACATGGACTGTTTCAGTATCTGAGGAGTTGCGAACGGTGCTGAACATCGTGCAATTATCGACGAATATCCCCACTTCTGACCTTATGATGGATGGAAGGTCATTGATGAAGCAGCTGAAGATGGTTGGGCCTAGGACACTACCCTGAGGAACTCCTGCAGAGATGCCCTGGAGCTGAAATAACTGACCTCCAACAACCACGACCATCTTCCTAAGTATCACGTATGCCTCTAACCACCGGAGAGTTCACCCCCTGATAACCATTGATTCCAGTTTTTCTAGGGCTCCTTGAAGCCACACTCGATCACATGCAGCCTTGGTGTCAAGAGCTGTCACTTTCACCTCAACTCTGGAATTCAACTCTTTTGTCCATGTTTGAACCAAGGCAGTAATGAGGTCAGAATGGAATGGCCCTGACGGAACCCAAACTGGGTGTCACTGAGCAGGTCATTGCTGAGCAGGTGTTGCTTGATAGCATTGTTGGTGACACCTTCCATCACTTTACTGATGATCAAGAGGAGGCTGATGCAGCGGTAATTGGCTGGTTTGGATTTGTCCTGCTTTTTTATGTACAGTGCATACCTGGGCAATTTTCCACATTATTGGGTAGATGCCTATGTTGTAACTGTCCTGGAACAGCTTGGCTAGGGGAGCGACTAGTTCTGGAACACAAGTCTTCAGTACTAATGCTGGAATGCTATCAGGGCTCATAGCTTTTACAGTATCCAGTGTCTCCAACTGTTTCTTGATTTCATGAAGAGTGAATCGACCGAAGACTGGTATGTGCAATACTGGAGACCACTAGTGGAGGCTGAGATGGATCATTGACTTGGCATTTCTGCCTGAAGGATAGCTGCAAAAGTTTCAGCCTTATCTTTTGCACTGATGTGCTGTGCTCTTCCATCATTGAGGATGGGATATGCATGGAACCTTCTCCTTCAGTGAGTTGTTTAATCCATTGGTTGAGGGATCGCTTAGCTCTGTCTATCCGTTGCTGCTTATGCTATTTGGCATGCTGGTAGTCCTGTTTGATAGCTTCACCAGGTTGACACCTCATCTTTAGATATGCCCAGTGCTGCTCCTGTTATGCTCTTCTGCACTATCCATTGAACCAATGTTGATTCCCTGGTTTGATGCTTATGGTTGAGTGGGGAATATGCTGGGGCATGAGGTTACAGGTTGTGCCGGAGTACAATTCTGCTACTGTTGATGGCCCACGTTGCTGTCCAGTCTTGGGTTGCTAGATCTGTTTGGTCTGTCCCATTTGGCATGGTGGTAGTGCCATGCAACACAATGGAGGGTATTCTCAATGAGAAGGCAGGATCATGTCTCCACAAAGACTGTGCAGTGGTTGCTTTTACTGATACAGTCACAAACAGTGGCATCTGCAGCTGGGAGATTGGTCAGGATTATTTCAAGTATGTTTTTCCCTCTTGTTGATTCCCTCACAAACTACTGCAGACCCAGTCTAGCAACTATGTCCTTTAGGATCTGACCAGCTCAATCGGTAGTACTGCTGCTGAGCAACTCTTGGTGGTGGACATTGAAACCCCCTCCCAGAGTACATTTTGTGTCCTTACCAATCCTCAGTGCTTCCTTCAAGTGTTGTTCAACATGGAGGAGTACCGATTCATCAGCTGAGGGAGGATGGTACGTGATAATCTGGAGGGGGTTTCCTTGCCTAAGTTTAAACTGAAGCCATGAGACTTCATGAAGTCTGGAGTCAATACTGAGGACTCCCAGGACAACTCCCTCTCGACTGTATACCACTGTACCGCCATCTCTGCTGGATCTGTCCCTCTGTGGGACAGGGCATATCCAGGGACGGTGATGATGGTGTCTGGGACATTTTCTGTAAGGTGTGATTCTGTGAGTATGACTATGTCAGATTGTTGCTTGACTGGTCTGTGAGACAGCTCTCCCAAATTTAGCACTAGTCCCCAGATATTAGCAAAGATGATCTCACAGGATCAACAGGGCTATTTCTGCTGTTGTCTTTTCCAGTGCCTCGGTGGATGCCAGGTGATCTGTCTGGTTAGTTAGGGGAGTTAGTAGCTTTTGCTTGTTCCACCTCTGAAATAATTGTGGGTAACTTGGTATAATTCATGCAATGTCTGTTGATCCTGCCTTCTCCATCTCGAAGGAGGGCTTGAGATTCGAATGAGTGAAATTGTCCATTCTTTAAACCTGGTTGGACTAAGATGGCATTTGACTATTCTTAACTCTGTCCTCTACAATAAAAACATTACTGAAACATGCAGTAGAGTAACTTAAGAGAAGAGTAAAAAAGAGCCAAGTCTCTTTTTGTTTCTCAGAGCTCTTTCTAAGATGCAGGCTGAACAATGCAAACCAAACCTGCTCAAAAAGTTGCTTCAGAGATAGTGGGAACTGCCGATGCTGGAGAATCTGAGATAACAATGTGTAGAGCTGGATGAACACAGCAGGCCAAGCAGCATCAGAGGAGCAGGAAAGCTGCCTTTTCGGGTCTGGGTCCTTCTTCTGAAGAAGAGTCCAGACCCAAAATGTCTAAAACCATAAGATATAGGTGCAGAATTAGGCCATTCAGCCCATCAAGTCTGCTTCATCATTTGATCATGGCTGATATGTTTCTTAACGCCATTCTTTGTCTTCTCTGCATAATTCTTGATCCCTTTACTCGTCAAGAGCCTATTTATCACCATCTTAAATACAGCCAATGCCTTGGCCTCCACAGCCTTCTGCAGTAATGAGCTCCACAGATTCACCACCCTCTGGCTGAAGAAATTCCTTCTCATCTCAGTTCTAAAGGGTCACCCCTTCACTCTATGGCTATGCACTTGGGTCCTAGTCTCTCCTGCTCATGGAAACATCCTTTTCGTGTCCACTCTGTCGTGTTCACTGTGTGTTTCCAGATGCTTCGATATTGTACCCAAGCTTCTAACAAAACCTTCTTTCTACCAAATAAAAACCAAAAGAACTGCGGATGCTGTAAATCAGGAACAAAAACAAAGTTGCTGGAAAAGCTCAGCAGGTTTGGCGCATCTGAAGGGGTCCTGAGGAAGGGTCACTGGACCCGAAACGTTAACTCTGTTTTCTCCTTCACAGATGCTGCCAGACCTGCTGAGCTTTTCCAGCAATTTTGTTTTTGTTTCTTTCTATCACTTTTGCCCTTGTCCCTCAGGCTTTGCTCAACTTGATCCCACACATTCCTCCGGTTCACTCACCCCTTTTCCTCAGTAAAGTAACTTGTCATTTTGTCAAAGTGACTCTTCTTCAGGTTGTGTAGAAGATGACCCATATTGGACTTGAGATATTAAGTCTGTTTTTCTCTCTCCAGCGCTTTCCATTTGTATCTCAGATCTCCAGTATCCGGGTATCTTTCTTTTCCAGGTACTCACTTTCCGTTTTCCCAGTTTTGACTACAGAGAATTGCAAAACAAAAAAGTACTGTGTTACAGATTATGCAAAATTGTACTCTTAATTTATGTGTTTTAGCTAACCAAAAGTGTATTACATGGATTGAATGTTATATTTGAGGCTAGTTAAAACTTGCTCGGCATATTTACTGTAATGTAAAGTCATAGAAGTAAATATTTCAGCGTGAAACTTTTTCTGCTTGAAAATACCACATAAAAGCTGAATCAAAAACAAAAATCAGATTGCACAGCTTTTAAATATTAATTAAACATACCTTTCGTAATAAACTTCTAAAATTCACTCTGGAAAGATGTTCCAAATATTGTCATCTTGAAAAGCTGCACAACCTGTGAATCTCTGAGATGCCATTTATCTTGATTCTCTAATATTACAATGATCCTTGATCCTGTAAAGTAATTGCACACAGTAATATGAAACTTAGATCAGGATTACGATTTAAAATTAGATCCGCTACATGAAATGGAAAAGGAAATAGCCTTAAAACAAAGCAAGTAGTTTTGACAGCTGCAAAGGCAGAATGGCACAGACATTATAACACAAATCAATCAATATGGTTGAGCTTGTTCTTGAGTGCACTCTTCGTTTGTAGACAGCTGTTCTCTGTGTGAATAGTGCAAGACTGATGATATCAGTATGAGACCTCAGGAAACTGTGAAAGTTTATGCCAGTACAAGAAAGCACATCTCAAAGCATATGTCTCTTAGGGGGAAAGCTTTTGTATAACTTGTTCCGACCCAGTCCACCACATGCATTGGTGAATAGGCTAAATCGTTCTGGTTCATTAGCACATTTTTATAATATTTTGCATCATTGTTGTTCGGTGCATGATGAGGGAACATTATATCACAATATCCTGTTGTGTGGAAACACTTCCATTGTTATTACCTGTGCATAAATCATTTGCAGCATTCAAGGCCACTCAAATTTGTTAAATTCTTATGAACATAGAAAAAGACACTTGAACAGGAGTCAGTCAGTCCCTCAAAATTGTTCTGCCATTCAGTTAGATCATAGTTTATCTTTAGCTTGACTCCATCTATACACCTTGTTTCCATGATTGTTAATTGTCTAATGAAAACCTATCAATCGCAGTTCTGAAATTTTCAATTGATCTAGGCCAAACAATGTTTTTATAGAGATTCAGATTTCTGCTGCCATTTGTGTGAAGAGTTACTTTCTGATATCACTCAGAGCAGTTTAGCTTTAACTTTTGCCTTCTAATCCTAGACTTTCCTACTAGACTGCACTCAACATATTGAGGGTCCCCCCAAAGGCTCTCATGTTTCCTGGGAATACACTAAGAAGAGAGAGATGGCTCAGAATATGAGAATCTTGCAAATATTGACAAAGAGATTAGACCACTGGAGATTCTGAGTATTTTATCATAAGAGGGAAGTATTTCTTTATGGTTCAAATCAAGGAATTAAACCAATAAAGATAGTAGACTGAATTTTACTTTTTTTGTTACACCAGATGCTTCTGAGTTTCTCTGATATTTTCTATTTTAAGTTTAAACTTTGTAATCTTCTTTCTGTCCATGCGTACCATGCATTATCTTCTTTGTAAACTTATTACCGATGTGTGTGTGTGTGTTTAATATTACATTTTATTATTTTTCCTTGGAGTTAATAGGTATGAAATTCCTCTTGATATTGTTCATGTAAATCTTGTAATTAGCTGCATCATTTTGATCTAGTTAACTACATCTTTAATTGAAATATGATAGTTGCTTACTCAAAAGAAATAATACTTGTTGCAACTGACAAACAGTGTGGTGAAAAAGAGGAGAGCCAATTCCCCCTCCTCACCACAATTCCCTCCAAACTTCTGTTTATACTCCCAGACAATGCTGTTGATGGACATGCAGTAAAATC
Organism: Rhincodon typus; assembly: GCF_021869965.1. Taxonomy (NCBI): domain Eukaryota; kingdom Metazoa; phylum Chordata; class Chondrichthyes; order Orectolobiformes; family Rhincodontidae; genus Rhincodon; species Rhincodon typus. The sequence continues at coordinate 43,771,996 of NC_063343.1, read as the reverse complement.
ACAACGTGCTGTTATTGCACAGGCTCTAGACAAAGTATACAAAAAGGAGGATTAGTGGCAACAAGCTACTTCAAATTTCCCTTACTCTGATCTATCCATGGTCAGAGGTGACAGATACCATGAGGTGTCAGTAGTGGAAAATAGGATGAAAATACAGCAAAGTCTAGGTTGCATTCTCAATCAAGGAACTCAAGAGGAGAAAAGAGGACATGTTTTCACAAAAGGTCCAAAAACCCCAAAGCAAATCCTGAAAGGAATGGATGGTGATGATTTGACAGGTGAATTACTTTAGATTGACCCTAAGAACCTGGCCCCAGTGCTGGAAAATATTCAATGACCACATGTGAGTGATTAAGTTCAGTTAATCTATCATCAAATTCAACAACCTCTCATCCTGCTCAATGTACCATTGCCTTCATCACTCACACAACAGAAAGCTCGTTAGTATGTAACACTGAGATACTCCATCTCATGTCAGCCTTACATCCACCTCTTGCAATTTCCACATGCTTCCTACTATTTTATCTCTGATGGAGCATCACCCAAACATTTGCATTATATTGACTAACATTGTTGTATCTCCTGCTATAACAAGCCATATATGACCACAAAAAATGCAGAGAATTGATGGCAGAAGTTGGCTTGCATTTCCTGAACCCTTTGGAGGAGACAGTCCTCTGCATTAAACAACAGCATTCATACAGACTATTACCTCCAGTGTCATTTGAAACATTCAGGCTTACAGTATATCCCTGCCTCATTCAACTTCTCAAATTCTATTTTGCTGCTATCTTGCTAACTGGTGTGAGGTACAAACGGCAGCTGATACATCCATGCACCTCTACCTTTCCACTAAACACAGCTTTTCTCAATCCAACCTTCCCCTTCTGCATTTTGCTTTCAGCAACTACATCCCCGGCCAGAAGTGCAGCGTCACCATGACATTTACAAGTAACAGCACACCTCTGCTGAAAATGCACCTTCGTTTAACCTGATATTTGCAGCCAATGGCTCAGATTGTGCTGCTGTGAGAGCTTCAAATGACAGTGTAAAATGGGAAAAACACGTTGTGAATCACTAGGCATGAATGTGCTGCAACTGGGGCATAGTGTAAGGACAGTTCATGTGCACATGCCAATGCCCCAGAGGGTGAGGGGTTGCAGGTATGTAGAGTTGCAGGGGACTCAGATGAGGGCGTTAATGGGAAAGTGCACATGAGATTCCTTATCGCACACACACAAAGATGATTGGTGCATTGGTAGATCTTCATGGAGTCTGATGAGACAGTTGAGGAACATGGAGTCCATGGCAGTGGACTTTGAGAAGAGCTTAGAGTTCTTTAGAATCCTTTCTATCTGAGTGGTGGCCAACTCCATTATACTACTTTACAGCCAGCCATGATACAGGGTCTGGTGACTGATGTCTTTGCTTGCATAAGAGCACAGTTGAAGCCATGCCACACCTCAGTGCTGCAGTGGAAGCTGTCCTAAATCTATGAGATCTCTGCTGATCACCATGCAATCTCAGCTTGGTGCCATTGCAGGATCAAATTGCTACCATTATAGCCAGGAACGCCAATGCTTAACAGGCATGCAGGATCTCACAGAAACTCTCCTCTTACAGCGGTTCCTCAAACTATCCTCCAGCAGGTTGCTTGGATTGCTGAGAGGCTCGGAGACAAACCTGCTCACATTTATCAGGATGGTAGAGTTTGTGCTTCTACCACAGTGTTTGCACTTGCCTTTCCCAAGCATTCTGAAGTGGTGCAGTATGGATTGCCTGTCACAGGCCAACGTACCCAGAGTGAAAGAATCTGAAAGTAATTTTCCTTCATCCTCTTCTCCTCCTTCTTCTCTTTTATCTCCTTCTCCTTATGCATCTTTCTGGTAAGGTGAATGTCTAGAGAAAAGGCTGTTCCCTCATTAGAACAAGGTTGTGAAGAATGCAGCAGACCACCTCAGATTTGGAGCCATGTTCTGCAGAGTGTGGAAGCATTTGCCAAGAGTGACTCGTGCAGCAAAAATGTTGTTTGAGAAAGACCATTGTTACGGCAAATTGGGAGAACTACACAGATTCATTTTGAGCCCCACTCTTTCATTGGTTGTCACGCAGACTGTGCAGTGAAGAAGGTGTTTGATATGTTTGCATTTGTTGGTGAGCACATTGTGTATAGGAGTTGGGATGTCATTTTGCAGCTGTACAGGATATTGGTTAGGCCAGTTTTGGAATACTGTCTCCCTGTTTTAGGAAAGATGTTGTTAAACTTGAAATGATTAAAAAAAAAAGTTACAATGTTGCCAGGGTTGGAGGGTTTGAGCTATAGGGAGAGGCTGAATGGGCTGGGGCTTTTTTCCCCAGAGTGTTAGAGGCTGAGGCATGATCTTGTAGAAGTTTATAAAATCATGAGGAGCGTGGGTAGGGTGAATTGCCAAGGTCCTTTTCCGAGGGTAGGGGAGTTCAAAACTGGAGGGCATAGATTTAAGGTGAGAGAGGAAATATATAAAGGGTTCCTAAGGGGAACTTTTTCACGCAGAGGGTGGTGTGTGTTGCAATGAGTTGCCAGAGGAAGCAATGGAGGCTGGTACAATCACAACATTTAAAAGCATCTGGATGGGTACATGAATAGGTGGGTTTAGAGGGATATGGGCCAAATGCTGTCAAATGGGACTAGATTAATTTAGAATATCTGGTCAGCATGGATGAGTTGGACCAAAGTTGCCGTACAACTCTATGACTCTAGGTTGTAGATCTGGTTGTAGGAGTGTACAGATCAGTGACCATCTCCTTCGTGAAACATTAACACCTCAGGTACTTTTGGCTGATGTGGAGATAAGGGCAATTTGAAGACCCTTAGTGTGTGAGCTCTTCCATTCAAAGATCTCCTCCTTCTCACTGTGCACAGCTTCTCCTTTTTGCTGCCTGTGCTCCATGTCCCCGTCATGCTGTAGCCCAAGAGGGACTGCAATTATTATCCCAAATAGCCAAAGTGGATTTTCTGGCTATACGCTCCTCTGTGTCAAAGTCCAGCAGCAATCCCTCCAAATTATTATTTTTCTTTTAAATTCTTAAAACAACACTGAACAGAATACTTCTACTCACTGAACAGAAACAAAAGAAACTTAAAAAGTTTCTGACCTGGAAGATCCAAGGTGATTCTTTTAATTTGCACGAGTTTGTGTCCCTCATGCAGCTAAACACATGTTCAAGTTAGATGTCTTCCCCAGGGGCTGTGCTGAAAATGAACGGAAGTGATAAGACTGCCATTTTATAAGATTCCAGTTTCTGTAGCACTGGCAAAGGCGGGGCTATGGAACTGAATTTTACAGCCTGACATTTTGACAGGAATAACCCCTCTTGCTGAATTTAAACTGCCATGTATTATATACTTGAGTCCTTCCTGGAATAACACATCAGATTTTTTTTTATATATCCCACTATATTGCTCTGCAAATTTACTTTGATTATTTTAATCCATCAAACAAAAACTAGTAATCTGCAAATCATAATCTGAGTTAGTGTACCTTTTTAATATCTTTGTAGTAAAGTCTTTGCACTAACTTACCAGAGATCATATTATGAGAATAATCACACATTCATTTTGTGAGAATAAAGGTATAAAAGAGTACGCATTGTGTGAGAGAGGTTGTGGTATTTCAGAGAGCTTTACAATGAAGGGCTACAATGCTTTGAGCTTTACTAAGGATAGTGATAGGACTGTTCAGCTTAGACTTATTTATGTTCCAGACCAGTTGCTTTAATAGCTTGACACATTTTGCAGTTCTATATCATGAAGAACATTTCAACTGATAAAATCAAACAGATGGCAACAAAAGATCTCTGTGTCAAAGGAATTTCTTATCAATTGACATCCGTAATCATTTATCTTGAAATATTATGGCATTATCTAAAGGATTTCGAAGTCTGTTTGTCAAGCAACTTGATCAGCTCAAAGGCAGAACAAGAATACCATGTAAGGCCGTGACAGAGAAGCTACAGTGTGATTTATGTTCAATATAACTCTTTTGGTGGTCCTTACTGGCATATATCTATAGAAGTCTCATGAGCCATACTTAAAATTGTTATATTCAATTTAGCAGTTTATTTTATCAGCTTTAAGTATCATAACAATACCTTTCAGATTATCCACGCTACAGAAACAGCTTTTGATTCTTAATTTGCTTGATGTTTCTTCTTCTTAATTGATGAAATTATAGGTGAGAGAGTTTTAGTGAGAATAAGTTTCTTAAAATGTACGTCTTAAAATTTTAATTTTGACATGACTGTGATATCCTTCTGGGCACCGACTGATGAGAAAAAGGTAGGACAAAACAAAATGCTGAGGTTGTAGACATGCTCGCTGATCCGGTGGGTTTGGTTGCAAATGTTTCATCACCCTTCTAGGTAACGTCATCAGTGCGCCTCCAGTGAAGTGTCCCACTTGTTATTTGTATGCCTCGGTTTGCTGGGGTGGTTGGTATTACCTCCGGTTCTGTTTCTCAGTGGTTTGTACACTGGGTCTAATCCAATGTGTTTGTTGATGGAGTTCCAGTTGGAATACCAGGCCTCCAGGAATTCCCTGGCATGTCTCTGTTTGGCTTGTGCAATTATGGATGTGTCAACCCAGTCAAATTTGTGTCCCTTTTTGTCCGTGTGTAGTGAGACAAGTGAGAATTGGTTGTGTCTCTTGGTGACTTGTTAGTGTTTGTGTATCCTTATTGTCAGTTTCCTTCCAGTTTGGCCTTTGTAGTGTTTCTCTCAGTCCTTACATGGTATTTTGTATATTACCCCAGTTTTGCTGGTTTTGGGTATGTCAGTAGCTGTGGTAAGGTGGTTGACACCTATACGGAGTCTTCGAAAGGAATGGATATCCAAAAAGCACAATCTGCTGTTACGTCCAAGACAGACCACAAGGAGGACACAACACGACCAGACTCACTAATTACTCTACCGTACATCAAGGACATTTCAGAGATAACCACAAGACTACTCAGGCTCCTAGGTATCAGTGTAGCCACAAAACAACAACCACCCTACGGCAGTTACTGACAAACATAAAGGATCCGATACCTAAAATTAGCAAAACTGGTGTAATATACAAAATACCACGCAAAGACTGTGAGAAACACTACGTAGACCAAACCAGAAAAAAACTGACAATAAGGATACACGAACACCAACAAGCTACCAAGAGACACGACCAATTCCCACTTGTCTCACTACACACGGACAACGAAGGACATGAATTTGACTGGGACAACACATCCATAATCGCATAAGCCAAACAGAGACACGCCAGGGAATTCCTGGAGGCATGGCATTCCAACCAGAACTCCATCAACAAACACGTTGGATTAGACCCTGTATACAAACCACTGAGAAACAGAACCACCCCAGCAAACCGAGGCATATAAATAACAAGCGGGACAGAGTACCAACGCTTCACCGGAGGCACACTGATGACATTACCTAGCAGGGTGATGAAACATTTGCATTCAAACCCACCAGCTCAGCGAGCATGTCTGCAATCTCATCCATAACCCGAGCTGCAAATCTCGAAAATTTTAAAACCAACTGGTGTTAATCATTGCTGAAATTTGTAGCTATGGCAAGACCACCAGGAAGGAACGGCCTTGCACTGTTAATAAAACTCATCAATTGCAGTCAATAAGCAGCCATAGAAAATCCATACAAAAAAAAGTTGCTGCAATTAATTTTGCCACCCCTTGGTACAACACTTCACATTATAAAAGTTGAAATGAATCTATAGGATTGTTTTCATTTTCCAAGCATTTGAAGTGTTTCGCTGGAGCTGGGAAGAGGAGTGAATAATAAGCAGAGTTCAGCAGGTCTGGCAGCATCTGTGAAGAAAAAATCAGAGTTAACCTTCCTTGGGTCACCGGTCCTGAAACGTTAACTCTGATTTTCTTCTCCAGAGATGCTGCCAGACCTGCTGAGCTTTTCCAGCAAGTTCTGTTTTTTGTTCCTGATTTTCACATCTGCAGTTCTTTCGGTTTTTATTTAATAAGCAGAGTTCCCTCGTTATATTTCAATATGGATTTTGAGAACTTGTCTTTCCTTAAAATCACAGCTATGCAGGCCCTACAGTACAAATTCAAACTCCTCACATGCACTGCTGTTTGGAACTTAGCCAATATCACACCGCCTGATTTATTTTACAAGGTAATATTGTTTTGCTGATATGTGTTGGAACTGTTGTATTCCTGAGGCAATTCGTGGGTCACCATTCATTAAAATTTATGTTGGGAAATTGCATTTCTGAGTAAACCTGAGCAAGTCTAAATTATGTTGATATTGCATCAGGGCATCACTTTTGGACTAAAATGCAAAGAGAGAGTTTGTGCATATTTTCAGAGCACATATTTCCCTGAACTTTTGAAAGATTTTAAACAAATAAGAGTATCAAGTTGCAAGTTGCAAATTTGACTTGCAGTTTAAAATCTTAGATAAAAGTATGCTAAATATCAAATAAGTTTTAAGGTTTTAATATGTTTTTATGCTCAAGTTGGCAATATCAAGAATGTGCTCTATATGATGCAGGACACCGTTTTGTTTGTAAGATTTAATTTAATTTTATTGACTCTCATGGGACACTTTCATAGCTTTTCTCTCTTCACTACCATAATTTTTGTATGGGCTTGGTAGAAACTGTATGGGCAGAGAGCAGGATAACAAATGGGTGGACACATAAAATAACTTCTAGAATACACCACCCCTCACCCACTTTCCTGCAAAAAGGCCATCCCCTATTCACAATTCCTTCGCCTCCGCCACATCTGGTCCCAAGATGAGGCATTCCACTTCCGGACAAACTGATGTCCTCGTTTTTCAAGGACCGCAACTTCCCCGCCACAGTGGTCAAAAATGCCCTCAACTGTGTCTCTCGTATTTCCCGCAACTCATCCATCACACCCACTCCCTGCAATAACAGCCAAAACAGAATCCCCCTCGTCCTCACGTACCACCCCACCAACCTCCGGATCCAATGCATCATCCTCCGACACTTCCGCCATCTGCAATCTGACCCCACCACCAAAGACATTTTTCCCTCCCCACCCTTATCTGCTTTCCGGAGGGACCACTCTCTCCATGACTCCCTTGTCCACTCCACACTCCCCACCAGCCCCACCACACCCGGCACTTTTCCCTGCAACCGCAGGAAGTGCTACACCTGCCCCTACACCTCCCCCATCATCCCCATCCCAGGCCCTAAGAAGACCTTCCACATCAAACAGATGTTCACCTGCACATCTGCTAATATGGTATACTGTATCCACTGTTCCCGATGTGGCCTCCTCTACATCGGGGAAACCAAGCAGAGGCTTGGAGACCGCTTTGTGGAACACCTACGCTCAGTTCGCAACAAACAACTGCACCTCCCAGTCGCGAATCATTTCAACTCCCCCTCCCACTCCTTGGACGACATGTCCATCCTGGGTCTCCTGCAGTGCCATGACGATGCCACCGGAAGCTTGCAGGAACAGTACCTCATATTCCGCTTGGGAACCCTGCAGCCCAATGGTATCAATGTGGACTTCACAAGCTTCAAAATCTCCTCTCCCCTGACCGCATCCCAAAACCAGTCCAGCTCGTCCCCGCCTCCCTAACCTGTCCTCCCACCTATCCACTCCTCCCACCTCAAGCCCCACCCCGATCTCCTACCTACGAGCTTCATCCCGCCTCCCTGACCTGTCCATCCTCCCTGGACCGATCTATCCCCTCCCTAACTCCCCACCTACACTCACCTTTACTGGCTCCAACCCCGCCTCTTTGACCTGTCTGTCTCCTCTCCACCTATCTTCTCCTTTTCCATCTTCTATCCGCCTCCCCCTCTCTCCCTATTTATTTCAGAAACCCCTTCCCCTCCCCCAGTTCTGAAGAAGGGTCTAGACCCGAAACGTCAGCCCTCCTGCTCCTCTGATGCTGCTTGGCCTGCTGTGTTCATCCAGCTCTACACCTTGTTATCTCAGATTCTCCAGCATCGGCAGTTCCTACTATCTCCATAAAATAACTTGACAGGTTTGACCTTGTGGATTGCTGGACAGTGAAAGGGGTGTGAACTTAATGGCCACTGCACCTCTTGTTGTTGCTTTTCTCTTAATGACTTCAATCTGTGTCCACTGCCATAATACGTGAAGCTGAGGGAGATGGAAGGAAAGGAACAAGGTTGGCAGATTTCACTGAATGAGCTAAAGTTTAGCAGGAAGTGGGGTTTTAACATTTTTGGGGATCCAGTTTGCCCATCAGGGGACCACTGTACCCAAGATCGTATTCCCCATTTGTGCCACCCTTTTGTCCTTGGAAAACCTCCCCACAAATCCTCTCCTCCAATTTTCTCCGTCTCCATCACTACGGCCTCGCCAAGTTGGGGTCACTAGACTTGAAATGTTAACTCTGTTTTCTCTCCACAGATTTTGCCAGACCTGCTGAGTTTCTCCAGCAATTTCTGTTTTTGTTTGTACCCATGAATAAGAGCCCATTTCTAACCCATCAGTCTTTGAGCTAGACAACATTTCTCTGATCTTATTTTCCCTTTGACAATTTGCATGTGGCTCAGGAAAGAATTCTGAAATTATTACCTTTGAGTTTCAGGTTTTTAATTTGGTGTCAATTTCCTTATGATGATTACTAAAAATGCAGAATCACTTTCCGTGTCATAGAAATGAGAAACTACAGCAAATAAGAGCTGAAGCAGGCCATTCAGCCCTTCAAGCTTGCTCTGCCATTGAATATGGTTTCTCAGCCAAACCAGCACCCTGTTCCTTCTTTCTCCCATATCATTTGATCCATTTAGCTCTAAGAACTATATCTAACTTCTTCTTGAAAGCATTCAATGTTTTGGTCTAAAGCAATTTCTATGGTAGTAAAACCAACAGCCTCACCAATTTCTAGCTGAAGAAATGTCTCCCTATCTAAGTCCTAACTGGCCTATACTGTGTCTTTAAACTGTGACCCCTAGTTCTGGGCTCCCCTGTCATTGAGACCATGTTTAATCATTTATATGCTCTCTCTCTGCTAGAGTAATTCATCTGGTACCACTCCCTCACCTTGACCCTGTATCTTTGCAAATATTTCCTCTTTAAATAATTATTTAATTCCCTTGTGAAATAATTGTGTCTCCTTTCATCATGTCCACAGGTCGTGTATTCCAGATCCCAACTAGTTCATAGAATCCTACAGTGCGGAAACAGGCCTTTCAGACATTGAGTCCACACTGACCCTCTGAACAGCATCCCACCCAGACCTACACCCCCCTACCCTATCCCTGAAACCCTGCATTTCCCATGGCTAACCCACTTAGGCTGCATATCCCTGGACACTACAGGCAATTTAGCATGGCCAATTCAACTAACCTGCACATCTTTGGACTGTGGGACGAAACCGGAGCATCCAGAGGAAACCCATGCAGACACAGGGAGAATGTGCAAACTCCACACAGATAGTTGCCCGAGGGTGGAATCAGAGTTATTGCCATAAAATGTCTTTCCTCAAGTCATTGTTTCTTCATTTGCCATTTGCCTCAAATCAGTGTGCTCTGGTTCTAAAACCTTGCACTAATGGAACAGTTTTCCTTATGCACTCAGTCTATAGTACTCGTAGTTTTGAATCCCTTTATTAAATGTCCTTGCAACTTTTTTCTTCTATAAGGAGAACAGTTACAGCTTCATAGTCTGTGTAACTAAAATTCCTCATCCTGGAATCAGTTTTGTGAATCTTTTCTTTGCACTGTTTAATGCCTTCACAGATTTCCTAAAGTGTGCTGCTCAGAACTAGATGCAATACCTTATTTGTGGTTAAATCATTTTCTGTTTTCTTCACTAAAGCAAAGTGAATGGTCTATTCCATGTTCACCATCTCTGAATAAAGAACTCAGGCCAAACTGAAATAGATTTTTGCTATAATTGTATAGATCTGATTTGAAATCAAACAATAAAATAGCATATCAACAGTTTTATTGTAATTGATGCCAATTAAATATAAAAAAAGCTTTTGTGTTGATCTATTGTATTTGTGATGTGCTAATTAAGTAGTGCAGTTTCACCGTGGGGACAGATAATTTTGTAGAATCTAAGCCTTAAACAGAAAGTAGACCTCAGCATGTCTTGAGCATTTTGGTCTGACTGTAATGACTCAGTAAAATTTCACCCTGGGTCTGTCATCAAATTTTGTTTTTTTTTTGAACTATTGGGGGCACATTCCTAATTCCAACTAGTAATTGTCAAAAAATGTCTTTCCTTAAATCATCTCCCCATAACTTTCCTTAAATTATGAGGAGGCAATGGCCTAGTGGTGTTATCACTGGATTATTAATCCAGAGACCCAGGTTCAAATCCTCCAATGGCAGCTGGTGGAATTTGAATTTAATAAATTCTGGAATTAAGAATCTATTGATGACTATAATTCCATTGTTGATTGTCAGGAAAAACCCATTGGTTTCACTAATGTTGAAGGAAACTGCCATTCTTACATGGTCTGGCCTACGTTTGACTCCAGACCCACAGCAATGTGGTTGACTCTTAAATACCCTCTGGAATGGGCAATAAACACTAGCATAGCCAACAATGCCTTCATTCTGTAAATGCATTAAAAATAACACACATGTTTACGTGGGCTACTGTCTCTTTAAGCAGACAGATTTGACTTATACCTGAAAAATATAGATGGCAAGTTGGTGCAGTCATTGCTGTGGATTAGTCCATGCCAGCCTAAGACTCCAAAAAAAAAAATTGCCTTTGGATCTCATTTAGTAAGAAATATCAAGCTGCAAACACAAAATGCTCCTGATGTAGCTGTTTGGGTGTAGTCCTTGCTGAATTTTATTGGAGTCAATACAGTGTGGAACTAGAGAAACACAGCAGATTAGGCAGCATCAGGGTCCCGATCTGAAACGTTGACTTGCCTGCTCCTCTGATACTACTTGACTTGCTGTGTTCCTCCAGCTCCACACTGTATTGACTCCAGCATCTGCAGTTCTTGTTATTTCTGAAGTTTAGTGGACTCTATTAAAGGACTAGACTGCTATAAGGTCATGGGAGGGAGATTAGGCAGTCAGCATAGGCAAGAAAAGTGAATATATGCTGACAAGAGACCTGCAGTACTTTAGCGAACGTGAGAAGAGTATTTCGATTTCACCCAGTTCCATCTAAAATAAGAGATAACAAGATGTAGAGCTGGATGAACACAGCAAGCCAAGCAGCATCAGAGGAGCAGGAAGGCTGATGATTCAGGCCTAGA
>NC_063343.1:43731473-43760343 GCF_021869965.1 Rhincodon typus | reverse complement strand
TTTCTGAAGAAAGGTCTAGGCCTGAAACGTCAGCCTTCCTGCTCCTCTGATGCTGCTTGGCCTGCTGTGTTCATCCAGCTCTACACCTTGTTATCTCAGATTCTCCAGCATCTGCAGTTCCTACTATCTCTCCATCTAAAATATATGTTTTGTGATTGTCTTTGGAGTGGTTGCCATTGGCCTCTTTGAAAACTGCTGGATAGGCCCCTCCAGACTTAAAAGACCCAACTAGGTTGAGTTTACACTGCACAATTCCTCCTGGTTCTTGCATTGGTGTCTTATAATGGCACTGATCTCTGAAATGCATAGAAAAGCAGCATTATATCCACTACAGGCTGCAATGCATTTACAGGCTAACCAGAACAAAAAAGTGTTGGACCTCAATTCAGGCCAATTGAAGATTTCAAAGCCGTGACTGTTATACTTTTGTTGGCAATGGTATTAAGAGATAGGGAGCCATGGCATGTAGATGGAGATTAGATAGAGATTAGGCATAATCAGATTGAATGACAAAATTAGCCCAAGGGACTGATTGGCCTAACATTCTGGTCCAATATTCCGAAAAGTGAATCGTATGGAGTTTGTGAAAGATTAAGGACTCCCGTGCAATTCTTCAACATATGTTCCACCATTTTACACATACAATGTAAATGGCCAGTTGTCAACATGTTTTAAGTTCTCTTCCTTCCTTCGTTTACTATCATGTAAATTTAGCACACGTACACAACATTTCAATTAAGAATTTTTATTTTGGAATTGTATTATCAGGCACAATGTGCTGCTGCAGATTGTGAAGAAGACAGGAAGTGATTTGGCAGATGGGAGAGTGGTGATTTGATGACACAGTAATAACTATTTCCCTTTTATATACATGCATACTAATGATCGATACTTTAGATGAGATTTTACATTTTTGTCTACATGTTTCACAGTTCATCATAAATATTTTTCATTGAGATTATACCTTGTCAAAATCAACCTTATTTGGTCTGTGTTTTCCCGAATATTAGCCTGCATCACAAGTACCACATAGAGTCTGTTCTTGTTGAGATAGATGTCTTGAGATTTATTTACAACTCTAACTATATCCATGATACAATATCGCAAACATATAGGTGGATATAGGCTGGATTTTCTGAGAAGTAGCATTCACAGTCAGATTGCGTTACACTTCTTTTTAGCATTCTGAAAGAATGGGTATTCTAACTACAGCTCCATCAGAAATGCAGAGTACACTTTAACTCTGACAGGAGTCTCTTGGTGTAGGATATCTGGTGAAGCCAAACCACCACTCCTGTTTTCACAGCAGTAATTACCATCTCATGAAATTTTAAATGTCCAGCAGCCCAGATAGCTACTCCGATCCTCCCATGAAAGTGTAGGTATATAAGATAAGTGTGAGTGAAGTTAAGGTGCCAAGTCAGTAGGGTACCAGCAGTGTGTCATGTAAGTGTGTTGCTAGATAAACATGGTGCCAGGTAAGTTGGGTGCCAGGTGAGTACGATGTTGTGCTGCCAGTGGGTCGAGTGCTAGAGCACAAAGTTAGAACATTACGAGGTAAGGGATGAAGTGTCTGGGAAAGGTCAGGTTGCATAAGTATTGATTTTGTGCAGACAGGAATGTTGTTGGGTTCAGGGGCAGTGTTGCAAGACAGGATGTTTTGTACATCAGTGGGGGCTGTGTCAGATCCGTGAGCAGGCAAGGGAATTTGTTGGATATATGACATAAGAAGGGGCTGTCAGGTCCAGCGCCAGGGGAATGGGCAAGTGTTGGATCCCGGGAGGAGGTGGGGTGTGGGGTCAGGGTGCCAGGATGTAAGGGGCCAGAAGTGTAAGTGGAGATTTTTGAGGTAGTTTGGTGTATCAGCTTAATATCTATCCAGCAGTTGAACTATGTTTAAATTGTCTCATTTTTCCTGGGTAAGTATTAAATGCAGTAGAAGTCTCCCAATTCTTCAATTTAAAAGAGTACTTTTGGAGGGTTTCAGGTATGGGGCTACTGCCAAATAGAATCTTCAATTTCTTGGGCAAGTCCCTTGGAATCTGCTATATTGGGGATTCCGTAGGGTCCCAATATACAACGCCCATCTACACTACAAAAATGACTATTGGCCATCAGAAAATCCAAGCTTATAGTCTGTTCTGTTTTCTGAGCTCTGTGTTTATTGATATTACTATACACTACATATTATGTACTACATAGCTAATTGACTGAAGGCGCTCCACTGACTTCACCACACAGAGAGTTTCGTATGTAGTTTTGTTATGCAACTATTTTAAAGGTATGGCCCATATGGTCTGGAATTTATGCCATTATATAACATCTAACCTCTCTTTCTTTAAAGAATGGGAACTTTTTTCTGCTAACATATCTATATGCATCCTTGTGCATGTTATTTCAATACACTCAGATAATGACTTGGTAGGCCTATGACATGACTAGATTTAGTTCTTATACAGTTATCATAATTTGCCTGTGCAGCTTCTCTTTGCAGTGTGCTATCTGTCATTGTTGATGATTGTGTACCATTTGATATAGATGTGGATGTTTTCTAGCCGAACAGTTTCTGTATCTGATTCATCATCCAAACTGATGGGTAGTTGATTATTTGTAGTTCAGTTATGTCGTCTTATTTCTTGTTGTTTGACCATTGGTAACTATAACATCATGTGACCTTTCCTGGATATAATGACATGGTGTCTTTTGGCAAATCTATATGTTCAAATAAATATCTCAAACTCTGATACGTTATCCTGGTTCAAGTTGGGAGAACTATCTGGATCTTTTTTGGTCATGCTCATGTTCCATTTCCTACCTTCTTTCCAACAATATAATATGTACTTGTGATTGGGTGGTGACAATATGTGGGGGAAGAAGTGTGTGGATTTGACTTCAAACTTGAGGGTTGACAGCGAGGGTAAAAGTTTAGTCCAGAGGAGTAGCTCATAGATTTAACATCGCTAAATGAAAATCTTGGTAAATTGCTTTAGATTTAATTATCATGGGTTTTACATTATCAGCATTGCATTCTGTGAGACCATTTGACTGAGGCCGGTGAAGAGAGAAGTTGAACACCCTGTTTCCTATACAAGTCTTGGAAGGGTGCATTTCATATTTTTGTCAGGGAAAATTTGCATAGGTAGACTAAACAACTAAATATGGCAGTTAATGGTGTAAGAATCCTTGCATTAATAGTATCTTTACTATTTGGTGGAATTTGGTGGAATTTGGTGGAATAGTTAGTCACCCAGAATGTAACCACATTCATTGACATGGAATATTTCAGTGGCGATCTTGCACCACTTGTGTTGAAGGAAAGCATCTCTTGATTGCTGAAGTTGATAGAAGTTGATAGAATTACCACATAGCCTGCCATTACACACCCCCTGTTGTTAGTCACTAACAGTCCCCATTTACAACTACTCACCCTCCCAGACTGATTGTTAGCAACTCCTTTGCCTGTCCAGCTGTTTTTCTCTTTCTTTGGGCTCTATCCTATCGTTTACTCCCTACCCCACCCACCTCCCTATTTTCTGCATATGAACTGATGTTTTCTCAGCCACCATCAGTTCTGAGGAAGGGTCACCGGACTCAAACTATTAACTCCTTCACAGATGCTGCCAGACCTGCTGAGCTTTTCCAGCAACTTTGTTTTTGTTCTAGATAGAATTGACATGTTTTACTTTTAGTTCATTTATGTCCTTAACAAGGTTGAGCCAGTGTATGGATTTACATACCATGCTCTTAGTTTATTTATGTGCTCTTGTGACATATATATACATGTTCTAGCATGACTTGACGTCTTCTCTTCTTCTTCAGCAGTCCCTATGATCAAGGATGACTTGCTTCTGCACTAAAAATTAATTCTCAAGTGGTGAAGCGTCCCATGCACAACCTGCTGTCTCTGCCACAGGTGGGGCAGATAGGGTTTGGGAAACGGGAGAATGGAGTGCCCGGATGACCACACAATCCTTCCTTTGTTATTGCTGATGAGACTCAAGGTGTACAGATTAATTGCACATGTTTTCTGCAGTGTCAGCAGATGCAAATGTTGTCTGCAAACTGTAGTTCATTGACAGAGAAGAGATGACCATGGATCTGGTCTGCCAGTAGTGAAAGTCCACAGGTTCCCATTCTGTAGAGTAGTTCCACTCCAGCTGAGAACTCACCAAGGATAAAGTGGAAATAAAACCCCAAAGAACTGCAGATACTGGATATCAGAAACAAAACAGAAATTGTTGGAAAAATCAGCAGGTCTGGCAGTATATGTGGAGAGAAAGCAAAATTAATCAAGTTCTAAAGAATGGTCACTAAACCTGAAACCGTAAATCTGCTTTGTTTCCGCAGATGTCACCAGACCTGCTGACCTTTTCCAGCAATTTCTGTTTTTCTGAGGTTAACGTGGAGATTTGCAACAAGGAAGATTGAGAAGAGCATCAGTGTGATGACACTGTCTTGCTTAACCCTTGTGCTAAAACATGATTTGGAACTGTAGTGTATCTGTTTCTTCGGATCATGGCTTGGAAGGCATTATACAGTCATACAGTTAATAGAGATCTAAAGCACAGAGAAAGGCCCTTTGGCCCATCATGTTCATGCCAGTCAAAAACAACCACCTAAAAACTATACTAATCCATTTTCCAGCATGCAGTCCATAGTCTTGTGTGCCTTAGCATTGCAAGTGCACATCTGAATATTTTGTAAATATTATGAGGCTTTCTGCCTCTACCACTCTTTTAAGCAGTGAATTCCAGCTTCCCACTATCCTGTGGCTGAAAATGCTTTTCCTCACATCACTACTAAAGCTTCAGCCCCTTCTCTTAATTCTACACCTCCAGGTTTTGGATACCTCCATTTTGGGGGAAAATTTCTTCCAGTCTACCCTAACCATGCCACTCACAATTTTATACAACTCCATCAGATCCCCTTACAACCTCCTCTGCCTTGAGGAAAACAAGTCCAATCTCTCTTCATAACTACAACTCTCCAGTCCAGGCAACATCCCGGTAAATTTTCCCTGCATCCTCTCCAATACTATCACATTCCTTCTATAATGTAGATTCCAGAGCTGCACATAATACTCAAGATGTGGCATTCTAGCTCTAGGGCTTGCAGAATGACCACTTGTTTGCTTTTAAAGATTACATTCTTAGAAGATTCCTAGCTGATATCCGAGTGCCCAGAACAAACGTATGAATTTGGGAGTCTGCTGAATTCTTTCATGCTATTGGTTGAAGATTATCTTTCTGAGCTGTTACTGCTGGTTGTCATCTGACATAGCTTGCTGAATCTGTTCTGCTTAGCTGTGGCCAAAATGTATGACATCGATGTTGCGGCCTGGGATTTTGATGTTGCAACTGACACATTTCTCACTTCATGGATTGTGATAACATGTAGATATATGCAGTGTGGTAGACCAATAGCAGGTAGTACATCTGTTTCAACAACGTAAAATGTTCAGGTGCTCATCACAAGGATCAAGATGGATTCAATATGGTAATTCCAATACATTGGATGTTGGAATTATTGTAAGTAGGCAGCTAATTTTTTGCTAACTGTGCCTTACTGTGCCACTTTCCTGATTGCATCTCATTTAAGATGCATAGAGGGCTGGTATATAATACACACTATTCATTCCATATGGAGGATATCACTTGGATTGATGTCAAGGCTTCATTTTTTCTGATGGCACCTATGTGGTGAATCAAGTTGACTGCATGCATTGTTTGATTGGGCTTTATGAGCTGTAACCTTATGGTTACGGACTTTGATGACATGTTTGTGTGTTGTGGGTTGAGCTTTGGAATCTTCTATGGCATTGTTCCTTGGTTGACCTTTCTTAATATGCTGCTGCGGAGCATTGTGTTGTATTTTAGCTTTCTTTGGGCAACTTTACTTCTCACATAAATTAGCCTAATGTCCACTTCTGGAACATAACTTGCACAATGTCACAAAATTGCTTGTCACTGTGGGTGATACAAGCTACATTTCATATAACATTTTGATGGCTGCAATAGTTGTTGTAGAGCAAGGCACTTGCAGATCTTGTGACCCTGCTACAATTGCTTCAGACTTCATCCCTCTTTCAGTAGAGTGTCAATGGTGTATTTCTGGGTTTGGCCAGAAGTGCTTTTTTGAAGCATTTGATGAGTATAAAGTCACTGACCAATTCCATAAGCATTTTTGCTCCTTCTTCGGCAAAATCACATTAGCTGACTCCTGCCTATGAAATAGTCACCTGACTGTTCTTGGCATGATGTGAACTCAAACCTGTGTATTCTGAAATTGACTTGATTTAAGTTGATCTTCTAAAATCTGATAAATGTTGTTAGGATCTTTACAGTCATCGTCAGAAATACTAGATTATTTTATTTGTCTTAACTCTTCAGTTCCCAAAGTGGAAAAAGTTTGACAGTCTATCATTCTTTGTCAGTTATGTGCTGTCAGTCATAGAATCCCTACAGCGTGGAAGCAGGCCATTTGGCCTATTAAGTCCACACTGACTCTCCGAAGGGTCCTGACCTGAAACATCAACTTTCCTGCCCCTCTGATGCTGTCTGGTGTGCTGTGTTCCTCCAGCTCCACACTGTGTTGACTCTCCAAGGAGCTTCCCTTACCCTATAATCCTGCATTTCCCATGGCTAATCCACCTAGCCTGCACACCATAGGCAATCCACCTAACCTACATGTCTTTGGACAGTAGGAGGAAACTGGAGCACCTGGATGAAGCCCACACAGACACAGAGAGAATGCAGAAACTCTACACAGATAGTCGCCCAAGGGTGGAATCGAATGCAGGTCCCTAGTGCTGTGAGGCAGCAGTGCTAATCATGAGCCACCATGCTACACAGAAAATAAAGAATGATTCTTTTTTTAAGTAACTGAAGTATTTGCAGAATATCAATGGATTGCCGGTGGGTTAGTTGTTTGCTTTCATCTTTCTTATGTAGCTATATGCTGTTTAAAATTCAAATGTAAGAGTCTGTATTGCCATGTTGTACTTTCTTGGTTTTTTAAAAAAAAATTGTTTTGGCTAGTATTTTTGTATTGTTATCTGTTGTTGTGACTTGAAAATTTGCAGGCCTGTTCCTGTAGATGGAATTCCATCCTTGGCTCACTTAAAAAGAGTGAACTGTGACATCATATGCAATTTTTCTCTTTGCATTTGTACCTTTTCCAAGGGACATGATGGAGGAACCAACTGATGACTCTGAACAGGTAGGTCTTTTTGGTATATAAAACAGCATTTTCTTAATGTATCTTTCTTTCATTTCACTTGAGAATTAGTTTAATAGATTGGAGTTGTTGTGTCAGTACATTTAAAACCATTTACTGAACTGGAACTGTCTTGGGCCTCTTGTAAACTGCAATTTGAAAAGAAAGAAAGAAAGAGAGGTAGATTACTGTCTTTGTTCCAGTAGTTTAGTCTTTGGTTATATGGTCTTGTCTCTAGTTGTAACTTCAGTTCTGAACTCAAACAGTTGATGGACAACTGTTAGGAAAACATTTCACAACTGCTGTGCTGCTGTCAACTTTTCGGACCTTAGTACCTACTTACTGATTCTAGTCAATTGCTACAATTAGCTTTTTGTGCCCACAATGATGCACTTTGTAGTTACTCTGTATTACTCTGTGTAACAAATACACCAGAGTATTTGGTTCTTGTTGAGACAGATATCTCAAAGTTAATTTGTGTGGTTAACTACATGGCTATATTATCACACACTTAAACACATAATCTAGGTCCTGTGCTCACTGATGTGCTGTACATTACATATGCCTAGTTGACTGACTGAGGATGCAAGACTGACTCCATTACACATAGAAGGTGACTGCAGGTGAGGAGGGCACCTGTATACTGGAACATCACATATTGCAATGTCATGTAATGGTCTTAAAGCCACAGGCCTCTCTGGTTTGGAACCTGTGCCATAAAACATCACTATAACAAAAGGCTTGATAGGGAAGGACTGAATGAACTAGATCAAATCAAGAGTCAGATTGATGGTTTTTATGGACAATGGCATTTTTTTCAGGGCACAAAAGAAGGATGTTTGAATAATGATTATAATAAGGTCAGCCAAGTGGACACTATAGAAGATGAATTCCCTGAATGGTGCTGTAAATCTGATCCAATCAAGGAGCCCTGGCTGACAGATATAAGCAGGAGTGTCAAAGGTTCTATTCACTCAGAGAGCTGGCTCTAAGGGAGCTGGATCAATGTCGAGGATTTGCCATGTGTAAATAAAGGGTGACTCGGTGATGGGATACTGGCCTCTGTTATTTCAGTTTGAACAGAATTATTGATTCGAGGGTGCATTGGCTGTTGTTAGTATTAAACTGAGTCAGAAAAAAAACATTTAAAGTGAGCTGTTGTGGAGCAATAATTCTGGGGTTGTTTGTGTTTTATTTGGTGCTAAGTTAACCATGAGAAATGAAAGTTAAAATACAGGATTCAAAGCCCTTTCATTTTCAACAAATCTGTTGATGCATATGTGGTTGTTGGCTTTGCATTTCCTCACTCAGAAGGTTGTGAACCTTTGGAATTTTCTACAATTGAGAGCTGTTGAAGCTCACTCACAGAGTCATAGAGTCATAGAGCAATGGCCTAGTGGTCTGTTAATTGCTGGACTGTTAATCCAGAGGTACTCATAATGTTCTATGGACCTGAGTTCGAATCCCTCCAAGCCAATTGGTGGAATTTGAATTCAATAAAACAAACTGAATTAAAACTCTGATGCTGACCATGAATCCATTGCCAATTGTCAGGAAAAACCCACTAATGTCCTTTAGGGAAGGAAACTGCCAGCCTTATCTGGTCTGGCCTACATGTGACTCCAGACCTACAGCAATGTGGTTGACTCTTAACTGCCCTCTGGGCAATTAAGGATGGGCAATAAACGCTGCCTAGCCAGCAATGCCCTGATCCTATGAATGAATAAAGAATAAAAATACATCTGTACAGCATGGAAACAGACACTTCGGTCCAACTCGTCCATGTCGACCAGATATCCTAAATAAATCTTGTCCTGTTTTCCAGCATTTGGCTCATATCCCTCTTAACCCTTCCTATTCATATATCCATCCAGATGCCTTTTAAATGTTGCAATTGAACCAGTCTCTACCAATCCCTCTGGCAGCTCATTCTGTACAAACACCAGCCTCTATATGAAAAAGTCGCCCCTTAGGTCCCTTTTAAATCTTTCCCCTCTCACCTTAAACCAATGCCGTCTAGTTTTAGACTCCCCTACCCTGTGGAAAAGATCTGGGGGGCTTTTCCCTGTTATGAAGCTGGGTAGAGTACTTGTGGTTTGGGAGGCAAGATGTTAGAATTTGGTGCTTGTAAAATGCTAGGGGAGAAAGCATTGTATGGTCCCTTTAAAAGATTATGTGCTTATTCTATGCTTAAAGACTTGAATTGATGTTTGTGAGCAGCAGATTGAAAGTTTGCAGATACACAGACAGCACCTAAATTGAAATGTTTACACGAAAAGTTAGCAGGCCAAGCAGCAGTTTTGTTTTGTTACCAAGACAACAAGTTTTGAATTTAAACAGTCAATTTGAACCAGGCACTTAGATACCAAAAACCAATTAAATTTAAGTCTGATGGTTTTGACAACATAGGACCAATCCTAGCATAAGAAATTGATATGTCGCCAAGGGTATAAAAGAAGAGGGCAGTTGGACAAAGACAGGGAGACCCAATTGCCATCTGCCAGAGGTAACAGCCCTCAGCTCTCAAGAGAGAACAACTGGCTCTCACAGACTCCTCTGTGTTTCAGAGAAAGCAACATCTAAAGAAAAAAGATGCCCATGGCACAACTCGCGAATATTCCTAATAGAAGAATTGACAGAGAATGCACAGAGCTTTCTGGAAGACATGTAACCTGGCTATCATTTTGAGACACTTAATTCTATTGTTGTGTTCTATAAGTAGGACTTGTATTTATTAGAACAGCATACTATTAGAATCTTGTTTTATTCAGGAATAGCAGTTAGAAGGGATTTGTTTGGTTTGTTAATAATTTAGTTAATTTGTTCATTGTTAGAGTTAGATAAATAAGTTGTTACTTGTTGATTGTAAATTGAGTGTCAGGTGTTTATTTTATTTAACCACAAGAAGTTGCTGCAAGGCAGGTTACACCACTTTGCATACCCCTTTTACAGATTATAGGGCAAGGTGCTTCTCTTTGAGTGTTTTGGTCTTAGTTCCCAGAGGTGGGTGAACCTCTGCTTTATAAAATCACCATATCCATGCTCTTCATGATTTCATTCACATATGTAAACTATAAGGTCACACCTCAGTCTCCCTCGGTCCAGGGAAAGTAGCCCCACCCTGTTCAGCATCTCCTTATAGCTCAAACCCTCCAACCCTGACAATATCCTTGTAAATCTTTTCTGAACCATTTCAAGTTTAACAACACCCTTCCTATAGCAGGCAGATCAGAATTGAATGCAGTATTCCAAAAGTGGTTTAACCAATGTCCTTTACAGCTGCAAGATGACCTCCCAACTCCTATACTCAATGTCCCGGCTAGTAAAGGCAAGAATACCAAACATCTTCTTCACTATCCTGTCTACCTGGGACTCCACTTTCAAGGAACTATGAACCTTCATTCCAAGGTCTCCTTGTTCAGCAACCCCTCCCCAGGACCTCACCATTGAGTGTATAAGTCGTGCCCTGATTTGCCTTGCCAAAATGCAGCACCTTACATTTATCTAAATTAAACTTCATCTGCCACTCCTTGGCCCATTGGCCCATCTGATCAAGGTCCCATTGTTCTCTGAAGTAAGCTTCTTCCCGATCATATAATCTGCAAATTTACTAACCATAGCTTCTATGTTCACATCCAAATCATTTACATAAATGACAAAAAGCAGTGAACTCAACACTTATCCTTGAGGCATACTGCTGGTCACAGGCCTCCAGCCTGAAAAGAAAGCCTCCACCAATACTCTCTGTCTCCTACGTTCAAGGCAGCTCCATATCCAAATGGCTAGTTCTCCCTGTATTCCATTTGTTCTAACCTTGCTAACCAGTCTACCATGCAGAACCTTACTTTTTGAGCTTGTTGAGCACCTTACTGAAGTCCATATAGATCACGTCCACCGCTCTGCTCTCATCAATCCTCTTCATCAATACTTCTTCAAAAAACTAAATCA
Organism: Rhincodon typus; assembly: GCF_021869965.1. Lineage (NCBI taxonomy): Eukaryota > Metazoa > Chordata > Chondrichthyes > Orectolobiformes > Rhincodontidae > Rhincodon > Rhincodon typus. The sequence goes on along the minus strand of NC_063343.1, from coordinate 43,749,180 downwards.
AGTCCGTGAGACATCATTTCCAATACACAAAGCCATGTTGACTATCCCTAATCAGTTCTTGCCTTTCCAAATACATGTAAATCCTGTTCCTCAGGATCCCCTCCAGCAACCTGCCCACCACTGATGTCAGGCTCATTGGTCTATAGTTCGCTGGTTTTTCCTTACCATCTTTCTTAAATAATGACGCCATGTTAACCTCCAGTCTTCTGGCACCTCACCTGTGGCTATTGAGGCAAAGGGCTCAGCAATCTCTTCCCAGCTGCCCACAGAGTTCTAGTCTACACCTGATCAGGTACTGGGGATTTATAAAACCTTTCTGCATTTTAAGACATCCAGCACCTCCTCCTCTGTGATCTGGACATTTTTCAAGATGTCGTTATTTATCCCAAAGTTCTCTAGCTTTCATATTCTTCTCCACAGTAAATACTGATGCAAAATACTCATTTAGGATCTCCCCATCTCCTGCAGTTCCACACATTGTGGGCCTTACTGATCTTTAAGGGGCCCTATTCTCTCCCTAGTTGCCCTTTTTTCCTTAATTTATTTGTAGAATCCCTTTGGATTCTCCTTAACTCCATTTGCCAAAGCTATCTCATGTCACCTTTTGGCCTTCCTGATTTCCCTCTTAAGTGTAATCGTACTGCTTTTAAACTGTTCTGGGAATTCACACCATCCCTGCTGTCAATACCTGACACATGCATCCTTCTTATTCTTAACCAAAACCTCAATTGCTTTGGTCATCCAGCATTCCCTACATATACCAGCCTTGCCCTTCACCCTAACAGGAACAAACTGTCTCTGGTGTCTCGTTATCTCTTTTTGAAGGTTTCCCATTTTCCAGCTGTCCCTTTACCTGTGAATATCCGTCCACAGTCAACTTTTGAAAGTTCTTAGCTAAAACCATCAAAATTGGCCTTCCTCCAATTTAGAAATTTAACTTTTAGATCTGGTCTATCCTTTTCCTTCAATATTTTAAAACTAACAGAATTATGATCACTGGCCCCAAAGTGCTCCCCGACTGACACCTCAGTCAACTGCCCTGGCTTATTTCCCAAGAGTAGAGCAAGTTTTGCATCTTGTCTAGTGGGTACATCCACATACTGAATCAGAAAATTTTCTTGTACATGGTTAACAAATCCCTTTCCATCCCAACCCTTAAGACTATGGCAGTCCCAGTCAATATTTGGAAAGTTAAAATCTCCTGCCATAAACCACTCTATTATTCTTACAGATAACTGAGATCTCCTTACAAATTTTCTACTCAATTTGCTGCTAACTTTTGTGGGGTCTATAGCACACTCCCAATAAGGTGATTGTCCCTTTCTTATTTCTCAGTTCTACCCAAATAAATTCACTGAATGTATTCCCAGGAATATCTTCCCTACATACAACTGTAATGTTATCCCAAATCAATGTTATCCCTCCTCTTTTGACACCCCTTCTATCCTCCCTGTACCGTCTATACCCTGGAACATTAAGCTGCAAGTCCTGTCCATCCCTGAGGTATGTCTCTGTAATCGCTATGATACACCAGTCCCATGTTCCCAACCATGCCCTGAGTTCATCAGCCTTATCTGTTAGGCCTCTTGCATTGAAGTAAATGCAGTTTAATTTATCAGTCCTACCTTGTTCTCTGCTTTGTTCCTGCCTGCCCTGACTGTTTGCCTTGCTCCTTTTCTCACCTGCAACAATCTCAGATTGATCTCTCTTCTCACTATCTCCCTGGGTTCCCCAATACCACTCACTCCCCTTACTAGTTTAATTCTCCTGAGCAGCTCTAGCTAGTATATTAGTCCCCTGCCAATTCAGGTGTAATCCGTCCTTCTTATTCAGGTCACTTCTACCCCAGGAGAGATTCCAATGGTCCAAAAATGTGAATCCTTCTCTCTGCACCAGCTCCTCCTCCATGCATATCCTCCTATTCCTACCCTCAAAAGCCTGTGGCACTAGGAGAAATCCAGGTATTACTACCCTTGAGGACCTATTTTTTAAATTCCTGCCTAATTTCCTATATTGTCTCCTCCTATGTTGTTAGTTCCAATGTGTACAATGACCTCGTGCTGGCTTCTCTCCCCTTTGAGAATATTCTGTACCCTCTCCAGGCACCAGGGAGGCAACACACCTTTCTGATGTCTCATTGTCTGCCGCAGAAATGTCTATCTGTGCCTCTGACTAGACAGCCCCCTATCACAATCGATTGCTTGGAACATGACGTACCCCTTGTTACGTTAGAGTCGGTCTCATTACCAGAAACCTGGCTGTCAGTGCTACGTTCCCCTGAGAGTCCATCATCCCTTACATTATCCAACACACTATACTTGTTTGAGATGGCGATAGCCACAAGAGACTCCTGCACTATCTGCCTGCCTCTCCTACCTTTCCTGGAGGTAACCCACCTACCTGACTGTATCTGTGGTTTTTCTACCTTCCTGCAACTGCCATCCATCTCACCCCCAGCTCCTGTAAATTGATCATTGCTTCTAACTGCCACTCCAACTGATTTGATAGGATTTGCAACCAAACACAGTTCCTGCAGACGTAATTGTCAGTAACACGGAAACTCTCCTTAATCTCCTGCATCCCACAGGAAGAGCACATCATTCTACTAAACGCCATCCTGGCACCTGAACAATCTATAGACCCAGAAATTACACAGTCTTACTGCTCTGAAAACAATGCTCCAGGCTAACTTATTACCTATGTTTTATATTTTTAAAGTTTAATCAAGAGACAGATGTCAATAAAACATATAATCAAAAAAACCCACTCTACTCACTATTGTAGATTTACAAAAAAAAGTAAGGTTACACTTTAAAAAAAATCCAGTTAATTCTTTGTATCCAACGTTCCAAAATAATGCAACAGCTTATAAAACAATAATTACTGCTCCAAGAATTTGAGGAAATCAGCTCCAACACTGAAAATACCTCAAAAAAGGACCAACTCTTACAGCCACAATTTTTTCCCGTCTTCCATCTTGGTTACCTTTGAGTATGTTTATGATTGATAGATTTCTGATAACGAGTGTCATACAGTTAGGGGATGGGGTGAGTAAAAGGCATCAAAATGCTCAATCGGTATTGATTTGTAGGTCAGGCTTGATGGGCTGAATGGCGTACTCCTGTTCTTGTGTTCCAATGATAATTATTTTATTTAAATTGGTTACAATAACACTTTGAGAAGAAGATAGCTGGGATTAATGCAATAATGAACTAACTTAAATGAATATTTTTCACATTGCAAGAGATTTAAAAAATAGATAGAAAGTGGATTGGAGTAATAGTGAATATTGTTCAATTCAAAATTAAGCTCATTAGGATTTTGCAATCAGAACAGGAGTAACCACAATATATCGACTATGCAACAATTGATGGTATAAAAATATCAAAATTTCCAGTATGTGCTAAAGATTAATTTTCCTGTTTCACCATTCGCTTTGCTTTCGATTAACTTATATACTCCACTTCCTGTGGAAGAGTTTTGTGCAGCTTGGTAATAGTGATTCCTGCCACTAACATTTACTCACAGCTGGTGTTATGACTAAACATGTATGGCACAGTACTTCCAATCCTGCACATATCCTGGGGATTTGAACTATCAGCTCTTCACAGTTGCATCGGCTTTAATTAGTTTGCTAAAATAATCTATATAGTAATGTGAATTCATTTTACTATGCTTAAAATATATTTATGTACATTGTGGAGTCACAGTTTTGGGTTTACTTATTTTTTATTTGATGCTAACTAACTTAAACATAAATCACAAATTGTTAAAATGCAGGTTCAAGGACCTTTTCATTTTCCTCAAATTTGATGATACCTGTTGGTTTTGCGTGACGATTTATTTTCTTTAAGGCTGGTATAGGCTATATCTTGCGTGGACTACAATTTCATTCCAGAGAAGTCTCAATCTAAGTTCACTCTTCTGTTAGAAGTATTGTAGGTTACAGGAACCAGTACACACCAATTTTTGGAAAGAGTCAATGTTATTCTTAATTAATGGATCTGACTGTTCCATATTCGAAATGACCTGAACAGATGGGCCATATGATATGGGAGCAGATGTAGGCCATTTAGTTCATTAGGTCTGTTTCACCATTCAATGTAATCATGGCTGATCTGATAAACCTCAACTTCACTTCCCTGCTGTTTCTTCATAACCCTTAATTTCCTTACTGATTAAAAGCTCTTTATCTCAGCTTTGAAAATAGCTACTGACGCAACCTCAACCGCCCATTGCAGCAAATAATTTGACAGATTCACTAAATTCTGAGACAAGAAATTCCTCCTCATCGCTGTTATAAATGGGCTATCTCCTTCTCTGCGATTGTGTCATCTGGTCCTAGTCTCCCGCATGGGGAAACAATCTCTCAGCATCTAACCTATGAAGGCCCTTAAGAATCAAATCCATCCTCAATAGTTGTGGGAGGCTAGGGAAGAAATTGCAGAGGCCCTTGCAGAGATTTTTGCTTCATCTTTCGACTCTGGGGCGGCTTATGTTGTTCCATTGTATTAAGAAAAGTAGCATCGTACCAGGGAATTACGGGCCAATAAACCTGACATCAAGAGGATACTGAGGAACTGGATCAGGCAACATTTGGATAGTCAAGATTTGATTAGGAATGGTCAGGATGGATGAGTGTGTGGGAAGTCATGTCTAACAAATCTTTTAGAGTTTTTCAAAGAAGTAACAAAGACAATACATGAGGGTAGGGCAGTGGATGTTGTCTATATGGACTTCAGTAAGGCCTTTGACAAGGTCCCACAGGGCAGGCTAATCATGAAGGTTAGGTTGCATGGGATCCAGGGAGCGCTAGCTAATTGAATTCAAAATTTGCTTGATGGTAGGAAGCAGTGGGTGATGATTGAAGGTTGTTTCTTGGACTGGAGGCCTGTGACTAGTGGTGTGCCACAGGGGTCGGTGCTGGAACCTTTGTTATTTGTTAGTTACATAAATGATCTGGATGTGAATGTACAAGGCATGATTAGTAAGTTTGCAGATGATACAAAATTCGGAGGTATGGTTAATAACGAGGAAGGTTATCAAAAATTACAGCGGGATCTTGATCAGATGGGGAAGTGGGCTGAGGATTGGCAAATGCAATAAGCATGAGGTGTTGCTCTTTGAAAAGTCAAAACAACATCGGACTTATACAGGAAATGATACAGTACTGAGGGGTGTTGTGGAACAGAGGGTCCGAGGAGTACAAGTACATAGTTTGTTGAAAGTGGCGTCACAGATGGACAAGATGGTGAAGAAGGCATTTAGCATGCTGGGCTTCATTGGTTGAGGCATTGAGTATAGGAGTTGGGATGTTATGTTACAGTTGTATAAGTCGTTGATGAGGCTGCACTTGGAGTATTGTGTACAGTTTTGGTCACCCTGTTGTAGGAAACTGGAAAGTGTGCAAAGAAGATTTACGAGGATGTTGCCAGGACTAGTAGGCCTGAGTTATAGGGGGAGGTTGGCCAGGATAGGGCTTTATTCCTTGAAACGTAGGGGAATGAAGGAGTGGCCTTATTGAGGTGTATAAAATCATGAGGGGCATAGATAGGATGAACACATATAGTCTTTTTCCCAGGGATGGGGAATTGAAAACTAGAAGACACAGGTTTAAGGTGAGAGGGGAACGATTTAAGAAGGACCTGAGGGGCAACTTCTTCATGCAGAGAGTGGTGCGTATATGGAATGGGCTGCCAGAGAAAGTGGTTGAAGCAGGTCCAATAGCAACATTTAGCAAAAACACATTTGGATAGGTACATGAATGGGAAGGGTTTAGAGGGATATGGACAAAATGTGGGCAATTGGAACTAGCTGAATGGGCACCAAGGTCAGCATGGACCAGTTGGGCTGAAGGGCCTATTTCCATGCTGTATTAATCTATGACTCTATGCCTCTTTCATTCTTCTAAACTTGAATGAATACCAGTCAATCTCTACACATAAGAAATTATATCCATGCTCAGGATCAATGCAACGAACCTTCCCTGAACTGCTTCCAATGCTAGTACATTTTATATAAGAGGACCAAAACAGTTCACATTATTCTAGATAGCGTCTACCTGGTGCCTTGTACAGTTTTAGCAAGACATCCCTATTTTTACATTCCATTCCCACTGAGATAAAGGCTAACATTCCATTTGCCATGCCGAATACCTGCTGAACATGTATGCTAGAGTATTTTGATTCATGCATGGGATCTCATAAATCCCACTGTGCTGTAGATTTCTGCCTTCTTTCCTTCATTTAATAATGTTCAGTCTTTTTGTTCTTCCTGCCAGCTCACATTTCCCCACATCATATTCTATCTGCCAAGTTTTTGCCCAGTCATTTAATCTGTCTATATCTCTCTTTGTCATCCTCAACACTTATCTTCCCACCTATTTTTGCAACATCAAAATACTTGGTGAAAATACATTCACTTCCTCCATTCAAATCCTTAATATGTATTGTGTATAATAATTGTGGCCGCAGACTAATCCATGTGCCACTCTACTAGTTACAGGTTGCAATCCTGAGAATGCCCCCTTTATCCAAACTCTCTGATTTCTATCAGTTCACTAATTCTCCATCCATGGTAATATACTATACGCCCAAACCATCAGCTGTTATTGTATTAAGTAGCCTTATGCACAGTACCTTATTGAATGCCTTTTGGAAATTCAAATATATTACATTTACTGGAGCCCCTTTATTTATCCTGTTTGTCACCATGTCAACGAGTTCTAAGATATTTGCCAGGCATGCTTACCCCTTCACGAGCCATGCTAATTCTTGACCATATTATGCATTTCTAAATGCTCTGTCATTATATACTTGATAATAGATGCCAACATTTCCCTGATTAAGCAAATTTGCCACTGGTTACATGATTTTTTTTTGCTCCTCCCTTTTTCATATAATGGAATTACATTAGCAATTTTCTAATCTTCTTCTGGGATTTAAGAATACTTGGAAGATTGCTAACATCACAGCAACGATCTCTGTAGTTCCTTACTTTAATGTCCTAGGATACAATACATTTGGTCCAGATGACTGATTGGCCTTTAGCTCCATTGGTTTCTCTCTTACTTTTACTCTCGTTATAATTACTGTATTTCTTTCCCCCCTGCCTTTTACTTCTTTATGACTTAGTATTTTTTGGAATGTTATTATCAGAGGCAGAAAGTAGGAAACTATAGGCCAGTTCATTTAATATCTGTCATATGGATATTCCTAGAATCTGTTATTAAGAATTAAATAATCGGAGATTTGGAAATTCAAAATGCAATCCATCAGAGTCAGCATTGTTTCATGTGGAAGTGACTTGAAAGGTGACAATATGCTGTTAAATATTTTAGTTTATTTTTTCACGTATTGTGAGGCAGGATGAATGCCATTGTTAAATCAAAGCAAATTGGAGGCAAAATAAAGATTCAATGAGAAAATGAAAATGATATGAGACAAGTCTATTTTCGGAAATCTAGGGCTCTGAAATTCCTTGATTTAGCAGAAGAACAGTGAAACTAATTCAAATATTCAAATATCTGTGAGTCGGTCAAAATAGAAATGATGTATTTCAGCTTCTTCATATTTCACAAAACAATCATCAAATAAATGGAAAAAATACCAACTTCCTTCTCATTCCATGTCTCAATCTCAAGATTTGGAGCTACCCTTACAGCCATTAGCATTAGATATTCTTTTAGGTGAAGAGCCATTTCTTCCGTTGTGTTACTGATTTTATTTTCAATATGAACAGAAGCATATTAGCAAAATCTTCATAATCCCTAATCTCCAGCATTATACAACATATTGATAGCCTCATTCAAACCCAGACAAAGGGCAAAAAATAAATTTGACAAGAATTTTCACCTGTATTTATGGACGTGAATCCATTGTTGATTATTGGAAAAACCCATCTGGTTCACTAATGCCCTTCAGGGAAGGAAACTGCCATCCTTACGTGGTTTGGCCTACACGTGACTCCAGACCCACAGCAATGTAGTTGACTCTTAACTGTTCTTTGGGCAATTAGGGATAGGCAATAAATACTGCCTAGCCAGTGACGCCCTCATCCCCTGAAAGAATAAAAATAAAGATTTTGTCTTTAGGTGCTTGCTCTGTAAATCCAGCTCATGGGGCAGAGTTTTCACTATGAGGCAGGGAAATAGGGACTTAAATTGTTTCCAGGCCTGAAGCCACCCTTGGGGAGTTAATGTTCACTCTTTGTGATTTTGACTTGGGTTGCCCCCGAAATTAACAAATAGCCATAGACGTAGCTTCACTGTCGAATTAGAAGTGGCAGAGCTGTTTACAAAGCTGGTGTGTCAATCAGAGGCCACTGACTTAAGAGGAGCATTTGGTTGTAGTAAAGGGTCAGTATGGAGCGGATGCTTCAACGTGAAGATACTTATCGCTAACCTTTTTAAAACCTCAAATAAAAAAAAAGTTAGAATAAAACGTTCACAGCATTGTTGAGGTCAGGGCAATTGGAGGGAAGGCTCTTTTAGTGTGGAGTGTATCCTTTTATAGGGCAGCCTATGCACACCGGATAGGCAGGGAAGGCCGATATACCTGTGTGAAGTTTCCACTCTGGAAAGGGTGCGCGCATCACGGTAGTAAAACAAGACTTGGGTGCATTTGGAAAGTGCGGTCTATTGTAAAATACATATCGGTCTCTCCTTTTGACCCAGCAATAAAGTCTAATTGGCTTCCCTCATTGGGAGGTAAGCAGCTGTGCTTGCACCTAACCTAACTCCCTTTAAATGGCTGGCACAGAAATAGGGGTGGGACACTGGCATGCAGGCTAATGGTATTTCCAGGCCTTGTCCCTGTCCATCTTCCAACTGGCTAGGATCTGAAAATTTTGTCTTTAATTCCTGACTTTAACTTTTACCGTCAAGGATTACTGTGCATACCTGGAATCATAGTATCGACTACCCCAATGTCAGAATTGGGTAACATGTCTTTTCCTGTGATTTTTGGAGTACTATTTCAGTATTTCCACTAAATTAAAAGCATTATAATCCACTCCATTGAGTGAGCGGGCACAACATTTGAAAGGTATGCAGGGAAGAAACTGGCAGATTAGTGGGATGTGATTAGAGTTTTAGATTAAGAAGTAATAGTGCATTTGTGCTCTTTTGCTAAATTCTTTTCGTAAGACACATTGTGAGATGCACCCACCCAAGCTAAGTTTGAACAATGCGAGAAAGAAATACTCGGTAGGATGAAATGGGACTAGATTTTTCTTCATTACCTTGCTACAAATTGTTGGTGATGGGAGGGAATCACCAGGGAAAATTGAACATTAAGATCACCTCCCTCCATGGACCTTCATTTTCTTTCTCTGTTCCTGGTGGGATGACTGCAGCTGTCCCCACATACAGATAGTGACAGAAAGGTTTCAGGCCCACTCTTCTCTGACCCTTTTACTATTGTTCCCAAAGATTTCCAGAAGATTTTTTTTTTATTTATTCATGGGATATGGACATTGCTGTTTGGGCCAGCATTTATCGCCTATCCGTAGTTACCCTTAAGAAGGTGATACTGAGCTGCCTTCTTGAAGGTCTGCAATCCATGTGCTGTAGGTATACCCACAATGCTATTAGGGATGGAGTTTCAGTATTTTGAGCCAGTGACACTGAAGGAAGGGCGATATATTACCAATTCAGAATGGTGAGTGTCTTCAAATGGAACTTGCAGGTGGTGGTATTCCCATGTATCTGGTGCCTTTATCCTTCAAGTTGGAAGTGGATTTGGAAGGTGTAACTGAGGAGCCTTGGTGAATTTCTGCAGTTCACCTTTACAGCTTTTAGATGGTATACACTGCTGCTATTCAAAGTCAGTTTTGGAGGGAATGATTGTGGATGTGATGCCAATCAAACAGGCTGTTTTCTCCTGGATGGTACCATGCTTCTTGAGTGTTGTTGGCACTGTCTTCATCCAGGCAAATGGGAAATATTCATCACACTTCCAACTTGTGCCTTATAGATGTTAGACAGGCTGTGGGGAGTCTGGAGGTGAATTACCTACATTCTTAGCTTCTGACCTGTCCTTGTTGCCACTCTATTTATATGGCTGGTTCTGTTTTAGTCAGTGGTAAGCCTCAGGAAATTGATAGTGGGGAGTTCAGTGATGATAGCACCATTGAATGTCAAGGAGCTGAAATTAGATTTTCTCTTGTTAGAGATGACCATTGTTTGTTATTTGTATGATGTAAATGTTGGCTTGTTAGGCCAAACCTTGATATTGCCCAGGTCTTGCTGCATTTGGACATTGACTGCTTTAGCATATGAACAACACCTGCAGAGATGTCCTGGAGTTGAGATGATTGATCTCCAACAACCACAATCATCTTCTTTGGTGCCAGGTATGAATCCAACCAATGGTGTATTTTCCCCCAGACTGCCATTGACTCCAGTTTTGTAGGCCTGCTTGAAGCTACCTTGATGCAGTCTTGATATCATGGGCTGTCACTTTCACCTTACATCATGAATTCAGTTCTCTTGACCATGTGTGAACCAAGGCTGTAATGCGGTCAGGAACTGAGTTTGTCTGGCTGAATGCAAACTGGATATCAGTGATTACTGCTTGATAGCACTGTTGATGATACCTTCTACCACTTTATTAATGATCGAGAGGATACTGATGGGGTAGTAGTTGATGAGATTGGATATGTCTTTCTTTTTGTGTACAGGATATACTTAAGTAGTTTTCCACATTATCAGGTACATACCAACATTGTAACTGTACAGAAACAGCACGGCTTTGGGAGCGGCAAGTTCAGGAACACACATCTTCAGTACTATTGTTGGAATGTTGTCAGGGCCCATAACCTTTGCAGTAGCTATTGCCTTCAGCCATTTCTTGATATCACATTAAGTTAATTGAATTGGCTGAAGACTAGCATCTGCGATGTTGGGGGCCACTGTTGGAGGCCAATATGGATTATCCACTTGGCACTTCTGGCTGAATGTTGTTGCTTTAAAGCCTTATCTTTTGAACTGATGTGCTGAACTCTCCATCATTGAAGATGGGGATTTTTGTGAAGCCTCCTCCTCCAGTGAGTTGTTTAATTGTCTACCACCATTCATGACTAGATGTGCAGAGCTCAGATTTAAATCATTGGTTGTGCAATTGCCTAGCTCTCTCATTTATTGGTGATACTGTCTGTCATGTAAGTAGACTTGTTCGGTACCTTCACCAATTTGACACCTCGTTTTTAGGTAGATCTGATGCTGCTCCAGGCATGCCTTCCTGCAATTTTCATTGAACCAGGTTTAATCCCCTGGCTTGATGGTAGTGATAGAGTTGGGGATATACCATGCCACGAGGTTGTAGATTGTGTTGGAGCACAATTTGGCTGCTGTTAGTGGCCCACAGTGCGCCATGGATGCCTAGTCCTCAGTTGCTGGATCTGTTTGAAGTCTGTCCCATTTAGTATGGTGAAAGTGCCACACAACATAATATAGGTTATGCTTAATGTAGTGGTACATCTTTGTCTCCACAAGGACTGTGCGATAGTCACTCTTCCCGATACTGTCATGGCCGGCAGCTTGATGAGGATGTGGTCAAGTATGTTTTTTCCCACACCACCTGCTGCAGGCCCGTTTTAACAAACAGGCGATATTCACAGGTGATAGTCAGTGGAAGTGTGGTGTGAATGCTGCTCTCCAGAGATCACCAACTTGAGCTGGTGGAGAGGCTTGTGCATTCCAACGATCACTTGAGCAATGCTGTTGTGAGCTCTTTCTTTCTTGTAAAGTCATCCAAGGCATCAAGTTTGGCGAAGGGTGCCCGCCAAAGTGTGTTCCAAAAGTCATTGGTGGCAAAGCAAGCAAGGGAAGACAGTGCATCTCATCAGTTGTGAATGTGAAATAAAGCTGCAGTGGCAAGATCGTCCCAGTCATCATGGTTTGACAAGTTACTGAAACATGATCAGCAACCTAACAAGAATGTGTAGACAACAATGGCATCCCAAGTTCTCCACATTAAAAGAAAGTCATGTGAGCAATCAAGAGTACAACTTGACATTGCTATCTTCATTAAGACGCCTTCCATGGAGAGGGGCAGCTGAAGGATCTAGCAGAGGAGGATACATCTTCTAGGAAATGAAAGGTTGAAAGCACCCCCAGTGTTGGTGGAATTGGTTTTTGCAATCTAGGGTAGGATGTTGGATGCACTGCCAGATCTTCCCAAGTGTGAATGAAATATTCATGACACTTAATAAGCGTGGGGAGAAATCAGAGTTAATGTTTCGGGTTGAGTGACCTTTCCTCAGAACTGTTCCGAGGAAGGGTCACTCGACCTGAAACATTAATTCTGATTTCTCTCCACAGATGCTGCCAGACCTGCTGAGCTTTTCCAGCAATTTTTATTTTTATCTGTTATTCATGGCACGTCACTTGTCTTTCAGCTGTAATGAAGATGCCACCACCATTTGTGTTTAAGCCCTGACTCTTGGTTCTGAGGGAGATTTTAAGGATAAATTCTATTCTGATTTTGATGACGTCTTCCCTGCCATTGCAAAAGGACAGATCCTTTTGGGGGACTTCAATGCCATGTTCCAGGTGTGAAAACTGTCACTTGATTTCAATAAGGAACCAGTCGACTTCAGTATATTTCTGAGCTGGGGTGCTTTCTGAATTGCCAATTTTCTCTCAAGTGCAAAGATACATTTTAAAACATAATTGTCTTGCAAAGTCAAATCTTGTGACAACATGTCACATCACAAGAGCTGCTGGCTGCTTGGTAGCAGATAGTAAATAATGTTTACATCAATCTTGTTTGAATAATAAAGGCCAATGTTCACAAGAATAGTAAAATGATTTTAATGAACAAGAATGGGCATGAATTGTATTATGTTTACATGATTTGAATAACAAACACCCTGCTGGACTATTACAAATTTCAGTCAGCAACAAATAAACCATGTAACAGTTTAATGATTGAAAGGTTGCAATATTCCGTGTTTGAATGGGAGTAAAACCTCAGTGGATTTTACGAAAAGTTACATATGCATCTGAGTTTAATTTGACCTTGGTAAACGGTTAGAACACATTACTTTGCAATTAATTCTTTTTTGAAAAATGCTCATTACAAATAGCATGAAATAACAGCAGCTAAACGCACACCAGTGACAAAGTGAAAAAAAAAAAGTGGTGAATATTTTTGAATGATTTGTTACATGCTGAGAATAAGCAAGATGTTCCAAAAAGCTACCATTTGTTTCTTGGCACATTCTGCTGTCACACCATCAGGCTCCTACTCCAGTGTCCAGAATCCTATTGTGATTCTACCACTTCTCTATTCCACCTTGCCTCCTGATCAACCAAATTATCAAATCCATACCAAGGCTGAATTATTGGAAATATGCCAAGTGTTCATTTTGGTGATTTTCTTGGAAGGTTCATCTCCACATGTTCCAGTGAATTTTCTCTGCATTTTGCCTCATTAGTTGTGCACCATGCCGTGATGGTGCACTGCTTGTCCCAGCTTCCCTGTCACCACAGGTGGGAGTCCTTGTCAGTGCTGGAATCTTCTGGTATTATTGGCACTGGCATCATTAAAAGCCCAGCCGTGCATCAGGTCAAGTGCTGCTAGCCTGGAACTGCTCTTCACTGTGAATGCAGTGGGAGACAAACCAAAAAGATACACTTTTGAGGGAACTTGGGCCATAGCTGACGCGTCATTGCAAATATAAGTGAGCATTTGTAAAAGTCTTGCTGGTTATGAACCAAGCCACACAGATTACCCATCCTTAGTTTCATCCCATCTTAGAACCTTGTCTAAGAGAGTGCTATACTTCCCCAATGCCCAGCCTAGCCTCATCTTATTGTTCAGTGTGGGACCGTCAGAAAGTCTTCAAATGTTTAAAAACTTTCATTTTTATTTAGCAACAAAGAAAGCAAAGTAAAAAACAAACAAAAGCTTTATTTGGTTCTAAGATGAGACAGGGACAACTTCCCTTTAGAGCAGCAACATTTTTACAGTCAGTGAATGATCACTGCACTTAATGACATCTGCTTCCAGTAAGATGAGAGCTAAATCCTGTCTGGTTTATTGTGCCTAATGCTACAGCACTCCCGTGTACCCCTTCCGCTCAATATTCTTATTTTCCAGGCACTCTTGTAGCTCTTCACATCCACTCTGCTCCAATTGTGCAAAGCACAACACACTAGGATCATATGGTATACTCTGTCTGGATCGTACTGCTAGGCCTCCCTGGCCAAACCAAACATTGGAATCTTTCCTTCAGTGGGCTTATTGTCTACTGCACCGTGGGCTTGGTAGAAAAATGGGCAGCACTGTATCTACATTTGGCCACAGTCAAGCCTCACTGTGTAATGGATTTATCCACCATGTTTGCAGTAAGTAGCCCTAGTCTCCCAGTAACCATCCTTCCAAAGCACCCAGCCCTTGAAATGAGCAGGAACATGAGTGTTCTCAAGGATATGGGCATCATGGCAGCTCCCAGGCTACACGGTGCAAACTTCTAAGATGTTAAAACAATGGTCACAGATGACTTGTACATTAATGGAATGGAGCCATATTTTGTTCTTGAAGTTGGCTGTGTTTGAGTTATGATATGGCCTTCTCAAAGTGTCTACAGTCTATAGGGCTCTGCACCTGGAAATAGCATCTATCCAGGAAACGTCTACTGCCTGGGCTGTACTGACCTGTTTACACAGAAATGAAATGAAGTGATGTGATTGGACACATATTGTGTTGGAAAGAGCCTTGATAAATTCATTGGTCAAGAGTAGAGATCCCACACAGGAGGAATCCTCGTGGATCATTGGAATCAGCCAGTTGCATCAAAGTTTATTGCAGCTGTCACCTTGACAGCCACTGAAATAGGATGGCCACCCATTCATTCAGGTCACAGGTCCTGCTCCTGCTGTTGATATAATTCTGTGAAACTGATGAATGCAGCAAAAGCCATACCACACAAATACAATAGCAAAGGCTGTAAAATTACTGATACATTATACCCCCACCTTCCACATCATCCAAGAAAGGCAGCATTGAATACTTACAGCTCAAGGTAAGAGGAAATCAGCTCCGTTCACTCGTGCAGCATATGAAACGTTGAATGTCCTTATGAGCTTGGCTGCAGGTGAGAATTTCAAAGTTGTCTGTGATTACTTTGACACAGAGCTGACTATTTTCAGTCTACAAGGACCAATGACATGGCCACGATTGCTTGTGACCAGCACAGTATCACACACAATTGGGCACTGTGTGTATTTCACTTATAGGTAGTTATGATTACAGACGTACTGCACTATGAAAATGTCTGATTAATGCAATTGCCATTTAGAGGGCTTCACATCATTCACAAGTAAGTGCTATGTGCTCAGACAGAAAAAAAAACTTTATCTACTCTAGGTGTGGTTGCAACCATTTTCCATTTTCAGTGCACATTTAAGATTCACATGAGAATGGAAGGCACTGCAGGTCATATTGGTACAGTGAGTGGCTGGATCAGCCCACTCTCAACTCCAAACCTCCATGTTCCTTTCATCCTAGCACTCTGTATTGATTCCATCAATTCCCACACCCTTCTTTGAATTATAATATCATCTCCCAACATGAAGGTACAATGAGGCTAGTACATGACCAATGCCAGTCTCTGTGGTTGGGGAATGTATGTGGCTGCCATCATGGTGAAAATCCTCAAAGTTTGGTTGTCTTGTCCCTGAATGTATAATTTCTGAGTTTCTTGGGGGCTGGGTTTGTAGGGGCGACCATACTTTACACATGTGCAGTTTCTGGAAAGGACTGGCCATTTAAAGGGTCAGCTGTCTCAAATTAAATCCCTATTCATTATCCCCGCCTGGAATCCAGATAGAGTAGGGCAGAACAGGTCAGAGTGAATTTTATTTTCGATAGCTAGTGTACGCCTTTGGAGAGCTGAGATAACAATGTGGGAATGATTCCAGGATATCTTGTGGTGACTGGTCAGATGCCATTCGGGAAGTCAAGTGCCTTGGTGCAATGTTTGTGTGTGAGGGGTAGGTGGGGGATAGTGTTAGGTGTTATTTCTGTGTAGGCAGATACCCAAGTGGAGGGTCAACACTGGAATGTTAGAAGTATACATTTATTTGCCTAAACTATTCAATGGACCTGTCAAAGCTGTTAAAGAAATATTAATTGTTTAAAAACTGTAACAGAACTGCCAGAATTGTCAAAGAATTGTTAACAAAGTACCAAAGAACTTAAAATCCAAATGTTTTGAATTAATTAGTTGGATGCGTTTCAATATATGGTTTTTTGTCAATGAGAGAGATTTCTTTAAACATTGTGACATCGCCATTGGTACATAATTTTATTTTATGTCAGCTTATCTCCTGAGGATGACCCGTAGTGGGGATAGGAAGTGTATTGATATGGAGTGAGGAGGGAAGAGGTGATGTGTGGAGGTATGGGAATGACATGAGTTGGTTCTAAGTTGGCATAGGGGCTATAAAGGTCTAACACGGTGAAAATGGCACCCAGGTTAAAATAGGGACTAATACAGGCTAGGGTGTTGTACATAAGGGAATGGGTTTGCAAAAGTGGCATGGACGATGGGTAGAATGTCAGAGCATGGCATAGGGTTGATCAGGATCATAGGCAGTATGTAAGGGCATGGAAGGCATGAGGTGGAATAGGTTGCATGAAAAGGACATGGAGAAATTGATAGGGAATGGGACTGTGAAGTTGAGGAGACATGATCTTGGTCTCATTATATTTTAATTGCAGAAAGGTGCTGGGACACGGAGGATGCATTGGACATAGCCAGCAGCCTCTGCTGTTGATCCAGGATTGTCTGGTACATCTCACAGAGCACTCCACTAGCCTCCACCACCACCTCCCTCCCCCAACAAGTAAACTCCAACCTTCCTACACAATTTAATCTGGATGGGGTTTTTGACGCCTGGATATGTTCTGTGTATGTGCACCTTCTACCCAGGGATGAAGGTTGGGGGGCCTTGTTCTCATATTTATTGAAGGGAATATTTATTCTAGATTCGGGGCAGAAGAAATGAAGATATTGGAGAAAGGAGGAATAGTTTCAGATCAGGTAGCGTGGTACATAAACATTTAAAGTTCCATTGAGAAGGCTGGCTATGTGTGAATTTTTGTAATCTCTTGCTTTAACTTTTTACTTGCTTGCATGTTATTTTTACCTGCTTCAGGTGTCAGCTGTAGCTCTGTTTGAAACACCTTAAGCTTTAAATCTTTCGGTTTTTAAGCTCTAAATCACACAGTTTGTATTTCATGTCTGTTTTCAGCGATCGAGTGCAAAAATCAAGGCTGGGTCTCCTTTATGTTACTGAAGGAGTACTACACTGTAGAAGGTCGTGTATTTCGGATGAAATATTAAGCCATGACCCCACTGTTCAAACACATGGCACTATTACAAAGAAAACGGGGAAATTATCCCTGGGGTCCTGGCAATTGGTAATCCCTATAACAATGTCACACACAAAAAATGTAATTATCCTACTGCTTTTGTGGAAGGCTGTTAATTGAGCGCAAATTGGCTGCTGTGTTTCTCAAACTGCAGAAACAAAAATCCTTTTACAAAAATGCACTTCAGTAGCTGCCACGTGCTTTGAGAGACCTGGTGGTCATAAAAAGCACTACATGAATTCAAATACAAGATAACAAGGTGCAGAGCTGGATGAACACAGCAGGCCAAACAGCATCATAGGAGCAGGAAGGCTGACGTTTCG
>NC_063343.1:43678093-43716473 GCF_021869965.1 Rhincodon typus | reverse complement strand
CTGCTCCTCTGATGCTGCTTGGCCTGCTGTGTTCATCCAGCTCTACACCTTGTTATCTCAGATTCTCCAGCATCTGCGGTTCTTACTATCACATAAAAATTAAACGCAGTTGTCACCTTGACAGCCACTTACCCCTTCAGGTCACATATGCCAGTCCAGCAGGTGACATAGTTCTGTGATGGTGTCCTGCGACATGCTCATACTGCAGTGACACTGCACCTCATTTGGAGGAAATGCCTTCAAGGATGAGCGACACTGTTCTTCGTGAATGTCCTGCACATCCTGAGGGGACCTTCGGTTGTGATGCCTTCATGTGGATGCTGTTCAGCAGTGGCTGGGGGTAGGTGGGCCCTCAGCGTTTTGACACATCTGGTCCTTCTCAATTTCTCTGTGTCTTCATAGTACTGTCGCCACAGCGATGATGACTTCTGCTGTGAGTGGATCTATTGGTCGGGGTTCCAGACAACCTGTGTGGGGAGTTTCAGAAACAGGTCAAATTCTAAGTAATGTGAACAGTTAGATTTCACTCTTTCACAAATGAGGCATTAGTATAGTTCTTGATGCTGTGAGACTCAAAGACAACCTTGGAATGCATTTAAGTGAAATTTTGAAAAGAACATAAGAAATTGGAGCAATAATAGACCATTTAGCTCCTGAAGCCTGTCTGAACATGTAATAAAATCATGGCTGATTTCCTTCAGGCCTCAACTACTTTTTCTTGCCAGCTCAGCACAACCTTCAACTCAAATATTTCAAAAATCTATCTACCTCTTCTTTAAATAATTCCAATCATCTAGCGTCTACAGGTTTGGGTAGACAATTCCACACATTCATTAACATTGTAGAGAAGACATTTGTTCACATCACAGTTTAAAATGAGTGTTCCCTTGATGTGTAAGTATATCCTCCCAACTAGTGGAAACATCTTTTCAACATCTATCTTGTCAAGTCACCTCAATATCTTGTACATTTCAATAAGATCAACTCTCATTGTTCTAAACTTTAATTAATAAAGGCCCAACCTGTTTAACAATTCTTGATATCATCCCTGGGATCAGCCCAGTGAATGTCTTTTGAACTGCCTTCAATGCCATTGTATTTTCTTAAAACATGGAGACCAAAACTGTACACAATATTCTACGTGTGGCCCCACCTTTACATTTATAGCAACTCTTTTCTATTTTGAAACACCGATGCCCTGCAACAAAGACCTAAATTCCATTTACCTTTTTAAATACTTGTTGAACCTGCATGATAACATTTTGAGTTTATTTCACAAGGATATCCAATATCTTCTGTGCTGCACTTTTTAGGAGTCTCTCTCTAATTAATAGTCAGCCTTTTGTTTCTTCCCACCAAAGTGCATGACCTCACACTTTCTACATTAAACTCCATCTGCCAAGTTTCTGCCCATTCACTCACCATACCTAGATCATCCTGTGGATTTATTATGTCTTCATCACAACATGCTCTCCTAACTATTTTTCTATCTACAGCAAATTTGGATGCATTACTCTCTCCCCCATCCTCCAAGTCATTAATATAGATAGTAAACAATGAGAGCCTAGGACTGTTTCTTGTGAGACTCCACAGTTATATCTTTCAAACATGAAAAATACATTTTAATCCTGTTTATTTATCTTTACTGTGTTAACCAATTCTCAATACATACTAATGCTTTACCCCTAATGAGCTCTTATCTTGTGTAACAACATTTTATATGGTAGCTTATCATGTGCCCTCTGGAAATCAAAATACACTACATCTACCAGTTCCCCCTTTATCAATTGTGATAATTATATCCTCAAAGAACGTCAGGAAATTTGTTGAACATGATTTGCTTTTCATATTAACCGCTATGGATCACTTCAGTATCTAAGGAATCACAAATGGTGCCGAACATTGTGCAATCATCGGCGAACATCCACTTCAGAACTAATGATGGAGGGACGGTGCTATGGAACCCTTGACCCTGATGTCCCCAAGTGTTTGACTGGTTGTGTCCAAGCCATAGTCTGAGATTAAATGCTGTCTTCAACTGATTATGGCATGACTAATGACATTCCCTTGACATGACTGAGGACTACGCCCCTAAAATCGGAAACATGGTCATTTGGCTCAAGCACATGCAATGCTTTTGCCATGTAATCTGTTGACACATGCTGCAGACGTGACATTGATGTAGCATATAGCAACATGTCAACCCCCTTAACAGATGACCAAAGAACTGCAACTGCTGGAAATCAGAAACAAAAACATAAAACGGAGGTTCTGAAGATGTGTTACTGGGCCCAAAACGTTAATTCTGGTTTCTCCCCACAGATGCTGCCAGACCTGCTGAATTTTTCCATCAATTTCTGATTTTTCCCATTAACTGGTCACTGCTTAAATATGTGACAATCTGCCTAGCTTTGTGCACGTGCTCAATGGTAAGGTAAGACCGAAATACTGTGAACCTTTAAATTCTGAATGAGGGAACGAAGTGCAAAAAGGCAGAGATGCTGGGAGTATCCAAGTCTACACAAAGTGAGTGAGCACTAATAATGCAATTGAAGAGCCTCAAGGTACACCCTGCTTTGATGAATTAAATAGATGTCTCTCACCGCGTACAAAGTGACCTGGCAGCAGTATTGCAATGGAAGGTGTCAGTGTGCTCCAATGTGAAGAAGAGAACTGTATTCTAAATGGAACAGTGATATGTCCTATTGATGTTGTGAGGCTGGTGTGTGTCTGATGCCAACTTTTGTGGCTAGGGTATGGGGATGGTGTAGGGCATAGGTGGTCACTGATCATGGACTCTGCCCTGAATGTTGCTGATTGACATTCAAGATAGAGGTCCGGAAGAGCATGTGGTGAGCTGATGCGAACAGATACCCACTCTGGCTTTCCTGCTCTGAACATCACCATCTAATTTCTCTCCAAAGCATGGGAGAATAGGAAAATGCACATAAATTAGGTGAATTCAGACATGAATAAGAAATAAATGCATGAAAATAGGCCTCTCACTGCATACAAACAAGATTCTCAGCTCGCTGTTCAAACCTTGGGTGTAAAATTGGACAATTTTCTTGACATTGAGAATTTCATTTTATAATATCTGAACAGAATCACCGGTGCACATTGTTCAGCTCACCACGTTTTTGGAAAAAAGAATTGTTCTTTTTAGACCAGGGCACAAACAAGTGAACATACATTGAAAGACAACACCTTGAGTAAGAGATAACACAGTGTGGAGCTGAAGGAGCACAGCAGGCCAGGCAGCATCAGAGGAGCAGGAAAGTTGACGTTTTGGGCTGGGACCCTTCTTCAGAAATGGGGGAGGGGGAAGGGAGCTCAGAAATAAATAGAGAGAGGAGGGGTGGGGCTGGGGAACGTATGTGGGATGGTGATAGGTAAGTGCAGGTAGGCTATGGTGGGGATTGGTCAGTGAGGTGGGAGGAGCGGATAGGTGGGAGAGAAGATGGACAGGTTGTGTCAAGTCAAGGAGATGGGGATGAGATGGAGGGTTGGTCATGGGATGAGGCCAGGGGTGGGGAGATTTTGAAACGAGTATAGTCCACATTTAGGCCATTGGGCTGTAGGCTCCCAAGGCTGAATATGAGGTGCTGCTTCTCCAGTTTCCAGGTGGTTTCACTGTGACATTGGAGGAGGCCCAGGATGGACATGTCACCCAGGGAGTAGGAGGGGGAGTTGAAATGTTTCGCAACCAGAAGGTATTGTCATTTGTTGTGATCAGAGCGCAGGTGCTCTACAAAGTAGTCTCCAAGCCTCCGCTTGGTCTCACCGATGTAGAGGAGGCCACATCGGCAGCAGCAGATGCAATAGACCACATTGATGGATGTGCAGGTGAACATCTGTTTGATGTGAAAGGTTTGTTTGATGCCTTAAATGGAGGTGAGAGGGGAGGTGTATATGCAGGTGTAGCGGTCGCAGGGAAAGGTGCCGGGGTTGGTGGGACTAGTGGGGAGTTTGGAGCAGACAAGGGAGTTGCAGGGAGAGCGGTCCCTACGAAAGACAGATAGGGGTGGGGAGGGAAATATATCTTTTGTTGTGAGGTCGGATTGTAGGTGGCGGAAGTGGTAGAGAATGATACGTTGGATACAGAGTAAAGTATTCCTTCACTTCATTGCTAGAAGCGGGTCGCTTTGCTTCTGTTTAGTGGTCATGAAATCAGATACATAAAAAGCCAGGCTCAGTACCCAGCATTTATCCATGCATACCTATAATCATTGTTGATATGCCACCAAACCTTCATTGAAAATAGAGCATTATTCTTGATGCAACATTTAATGGACTCATGTACCTTTCAGTTCTTTTACACTTGCAAATACTTGCTCACATTGCTGCAGGACAAGCTTTATAAATGGTACATAAATAATGCAATTATTGCAGCAGAGAAATCTCAGAAGCTGTGCCCACAAAGCATTCTTCGAAGACAGGATGATGCTTTACCTTCGTTGATGCACACGGTTTGGGATGTCGGAAAGATATAAGTTGATTCATTCTTTGCTCTTTGTGTGCAACCTTGCCTGTTAAGGGCACAGCTTCATCAAATTAATGTCTTTGTATCTGTTTTTCCAATATCTGAGATTATATGTAAACTCAGTTGAAGTCATATTTACACTGTTGCTTTGTTCAAATAGTGGAGGAGGCTGCTTGCAGCAGGACTATATACAAAATAAGATGTGGTAAGCAACAGGTTGCTGATTGATTTGTGGAGTGATGACCAGTTGTGGATGATAAAAACCATCAACCTGATAACAACTGTCTGATTGTCTCTTGAGCAACTGAACAGCTTGTGAGAGGGTATAATATTGGTAGAAGCCTTTGGCCTAATGTAATGGCAGATGATATGTCTTTTTCTCCATTAAAATAAGTGAAGCCTGATGAAATCCCATTAATTTTCCCCACAGGTTATTGTAAACTGTGGCCTTTAACCTGTAATTAAGAGATATGGAGTTTGAGTCCTAATCATTTGTGCTTGCTGCAAAGAATTGAAAAGAACATAAAGAAAAGGGACTGAAGAATATAAAATCCTAGCAGCAAAAAAGATCACCTTAGTAAACCCAGTGTACTGGGGCCATTGAACTGCTTCTGCATTTTTTCCCACCACCCATAACACCAGTGTTTTGTTGTCTGTCTGAATCCATCCGTATACATGTGTGTGGGGGAAGGGGGAGTTTTAGCAGGGGGTTAGAGATTTTACCAGAAGAGATATATGTTGATAATTCATAGTTGTTTGCCTGTGGTTTGCATCTGTTTATTTTAATAAAGAGTATTTCTTGTTAAATACAGAGATCATGAATGCTCTGACCAAAGGCAGATCTTGCTTATTGTCTGATGATGCTTCATCCTGAGCTGTTTACTTGGCAATATTTATCAATGGTGATTAGTCATTGCCTTCCATTCACAGCCACAAGTCAAGTTTACCTCAGCTGAAACATGAAACAAACCCACACTGTTGCTGTTATATCACACACTAACCATCTAACCAATTGAGCCAAACAACCATTTCATGCCAGCAATCTTGCATCGGAGATTGGCATAACATCTGCACGCTAAAAGAATATTTTACCTGAATATTGATGTTTCATGCAGGTAGTAGGTACAAACCATCTTGCTGGTTCTAATGGTGGTTTGGCTGTAATACATGTTCCATGATCTGTTCACTGCTGCATGAATACTTGGCCAGAATTGCAGACTACTTTGGAGCAAAAGCTAACTTTGCAGTTATATGCAGCAGAATTTCTTGACGTAATTGCACATTGCAAACCTTGAAGTCCAGGTCCTCGAACTGTTAATTCGTCTGACACTCAGGTGGTACTTGAGAGGTGCTGCACTGTCAGAACTGTTGTCTTCTGGGTGAGATATTAAACTGAGATTCTGTCTGTTCTCTCGCAGGAATATAAAAGATACATGGCTGTACTTCAAAGAGAAACAGGAGACCTCATCCTAGTGTCCTCAAACAAAATAGAAACCAAATCTCGTCTTTATCACCTGTTTGCAGGAGTTTGCCATGTCCACTGCTCCACTTCCTACATTACAGCAGTCACACCAACTCATTGGTTGTGAATCACTTTGGTATGTTCTGAAGTAATCAATGGTATTACACCAGTGCAAGTGCTTTTTTCCTTTTTTATCCATAAAATTCTCTCCAAGGGAAAATAATAGGTAGGAGAAATTAGCTCAGCATAAAGACTGATCTCCTAATTTACTCTCATCTGCATTTTTGT
Organism: Rhincodon typus; assembly: GCF_021869965.1. Lineage (NCBI taxonomy): Eukaryota > Metazoa > Chordata > Chondrichthyes > Orectolobiformes > Rhincodontidae > Rhincodon > Rhincodon typus. The sequence continues at coordinate 43,710,240 of NC_063343.1, read as the reverse complement.
AAGGGCCATCAGAAAAAGAAATTGGTGCTCTCAGCACCTAAGATCAAGCCAAGAAGACAAGAGAGAAAAAAACACCTTGCATTTGTGTACAGCCTTTTGCACCCCAGGGCTTCTTGAAGTGCTTCATTGTCAATTACTCGCTTTTGGGAAAACAGAATTACCAAAGGAGAGACATGATTATTTCAGTATTTTTGGTGAAAGTGGTTGAGGAATAAATGTTGGCCAGAATACCAGAGCCTTGTTCAACTTTAAATGGAGCCATGAGTTTAATTTTCACTACCTAAGTGGGAAACAGGAGTTGAGTTACTTTTTGTCAGGAACACAATTAGGAAACAGAGTCTTGATTTTATTAGGGAAGTCCTTACTTAATAGATTGATGGATTCCCAATTCAATTAGAGCAGGCCACGGATGGAAGCAGGTTAGATGATGTGTGGGACTCCCCTTGGCAGCCATGGCTGCTGATTATCCTAAAGGAGACACCTACTTCTTCTGCTAAGCCTTCAACAGCATCAGACACAAGCAAGAGATAACATGGTAGCTGAAGGTCTGGCATGCAGGCCAGGGTTGTTCTTCTCTTCATCATTGCTGACTTGGTTCTCTTAGAGTCATAGAGTCCTTCAGCAAGGAGACAAAGCCTTCAGCCCAGACTTGTCCATGACGACCAAATGTCCAACCACACTAACCCCATTTCCCTTCACTTGGCCCATATCCTTCTAAACCTTTCCTATCCATGTATTCGTCCAAATGTCTTTTAAATGTTGTTAATGTACCCGCCTCAACCACTTCCACTGGCAGCTCATTCCATATGCGTACCACCCTCTGGGTAAAACAGTTGCCCCTCAGGTTTCCATGTATCCTTCCCCCTCTTATCTTAAACTGATGCCCTTTAGGCCTCGATTCCCCATCCCTGGGAAAAAGACTGAGTGCATTAATCCTGTTCACACCTCTCATAATCTTATAGATTTCTATAAGGTTCCCCCTATGCTCTAAAGAAAAATGTCCTAGCTTGTCCAACCTCTCCCTATAACTCAGTCCCTTGAGCCCTGGCAACATCCTTGTAAATTTTTTTTTGCAATCTTTTCAGTTTAATAACATCCTTCCTATAGTAACGTGACTAAAACGGAACACAATACTTCAAGTACGGCCTCACCAATGCCCTGTACAACCGCAACATAATTTCCTAACTTCTATACTCAACGCCCTGACTGGTGAACACTAGTGTGCCAAAGGCCTTCTTCACTGCCCTGTCTTCCTGTGACTCCACTTTCAGAGAGCCGTGCACCTGAACTCCAAGGTTCCTCTGTTCCACTACACTCTTTAAGGCCCTAGAATTCACCATGAAATTCCTACCTTGATTTGGCTTTCCAAAATGCAACACCTCACACTTATCAATATTAAACTCCATTTGCCATTCTTGGCCCACTTCCCCAGCTGATCAAGATCCTGCTACAATTTCTGATAACTTTTCTCACTGTCCACAATACCACCTATTTTAGTGTCGTCTGCAAACTTACTAATCATGCCTTGCATATTCTCATCCAAATCAGTGATATAGACAACAAACAGCAATGGGCCCAGCATTGACCCCTGAGGCAAACCACTAGACACAGGCCTCGAGTCTAACAAGACTTCCACTAATACTCTCTAATTCCTACCATCAAGCCAATTGTGTATCCAATTTGCCAATTCTCCCTTGATTCCATGCAATCTAACCATCCAGATCAGACTACCATGTGGAAACTTATCAAAGGCCTTACCGAAATCCATATACACTACGTCTACTGTCTGCCCTCATTAACCTTCCTGCCATCAAAGAACTCTAAACAAATTAGTGAAGCATGATATCCCATGCAAGAAGCCATGCTGACTGTTCCTAATCAAACCCTGTCTTTCTAAATGCATGTACATTATATTCCTCAGAATCTTCTCAAGTAACTTACCTACCATAGATGTTAAGCTTACCAGTCTATACCTCCCAGGTTTTTCTTTGCAGCCCTTCTTGAATAAGGGCACAACATGCACTACCCTCCAGTCTTCTAGGACCTCACCTGTGGCTAACGATGATGCAAATATATCAGCCAGGGCCCCTGCAATTTCTTCCCTAGCCTCTTGCAGGGTTCTTGGATATATCTGATCAGTACCAGGAGATTTATCCACCTTCATATATTCTAATACTTCCAACACCTCCTCTCCTGTGATGTGGACTGTCCCCAGGATATCGCCATTAATTTGCCCAAGTTTGCAAGTCTTCATGTCTTTCTGCACGGTAAACACAGAGGAGAAATATTCCTTGAGGACCTCGCGCATCTCCAGTGGTTCCACACGTACATGTTCACTTTGGTCCTTGAGGGGGCTCATTCTCTCTCCAGTTATTATTTTTCCTCTAATATAATTAAAGAATCTCTTTGAGTTCACCCTAATCTTCTCATCAAAGCTATCTTGCGCTCCCTTTTCATCCTCCTAATTTCCTTCTTCAGTAAATACCTGTATCCCCTATATACCTCCAGGGATTCCCTTGAACCCATTGCTGAGCCTGTTGCTGAGCCATGCCTCCTTTTGTCTGGTCAAAACCTCAATATATCTTGTCCTCCAGGGATCCCCACTCCTGCCAACCTTGCCCTTCACCCTCACAGGAATATATAGAGCTTTAACTCTAGCTATCGTACTTTTAAAGGTCTCCCACTTGCCAGACGTCCCTTTGCCTGCAATCAACCCCTGCAAGCTGATGTCTAATTCCATCAAAATTCACCTTGCCCCAATTTAGAATTTGAACCTGTAGACCAGTTTTGTCCCTCTCCATAAATACTTTAAAATTAATAGAATTTTGGTTACTGGCCCCAAAATGCTCCCCCACTGTCACCTCAGTCACCTGTCCTGTTTATTCCCCAAGGGTAGGTCGAGTTTTGCCCCTTCCCGAGTAGGATCGTCTATACACTGCTTGAGGAAACCTTCCTGAACACATTTAACAAATTCCACCCCTTCTAAGGCCTTAACACTATGGCAGTCCCAGAATATGGTAGGAAAATAAAATTCCCCCACTATGACAACAGTATTTCTCCTGCAAGTCTCTGCAATCTCCGCATATTTGTTCCCCTAATTGCCGCTGATTATTTGCTGCCTATAGTACAACCCAAAAACGTCACCTTCCCCTCCTTATACTTTTAGCTGTACCCACAGACCCTCACTGGATGATCCCTCAGTTATTTCATCTCTGACTATTACTGTGATACTTCCCTTAATCAAAAATGCAAAACCCCTCCTCTCTTTCCTCCACCTCTGCCCCGAGTAGACCACCTGTACCCTGGCACATTAAGCTGCCAGTCCTGTCCCTCCCTTAGCCATGTTGTTGGTGCTATAATATCCCAGCCCCACACACCAATTCTTTAGCCATGCATTCATCTGCCATATCCTCCTGTTCTTACCCTCACCAGCACATTGCACTGGAAGTAATCCGGAGATTATCACTGTCGAAGTTCTGGTTTTTAACTTTTTTTCTAGCTTTCTACAATCACTCTGCAGGACCTCATCCCTATTTCTACCTATGTCCCTTGTGCCAACATGCACAATGACTTCTGGCTGCTCACCATCCCCTCCCCCACCTTGAGAACGTCCTGCAGCCGCTCCAAGACATCCTGGACCCTGGCACCCAGGCAGGAACTAACTCACCATCCTGGATTCCTGTCTGCAGCCACAGAATCCCCTGTCTGTCTCCCTAACTGTTGAGTCTCACATCACTAAAATCCTGTTTACCGTTACCCTATCCTGCTGTGCCCCTGTGCCAGTCGTAGTGCCAAGGACCTGGCTACTGGTGTTTTCCCCTGAATGGTCACCCCCCCAACAGTTTCCAAAATGGTATACTTGTTTTTGAGTGGAATGGCCACAGGGGATTCCTGCAGTCTCTGCCTACTCCCTTTGCATTTCCTGGTGGTCACCCAGCTACTCTCTGCCTGCACCTTACGTGTGGCCACCTCACTAAAACTCTTCTCTATGTTACGCTCTGCACCTCGGATGATCCTGTGTGCATCCAGCTCCAGCTCCAGTTCCCTAATTCAGTCTGCCAGGAGCTGCAGCTGGGTGCAATTCCCACAGGTATAGTCATCAGGGACGATGGAAATCTCCCTGAGCTCCCACATCCTGCAGGAGGAGCATGCCACTGCCCTAACTGCCATCTCAAATGCTCTAAGAGTCAAGAGGAAAATTAAAAGGACTTTACCTGAGCTTACCAGTAATTTTTGCTGAGCTGCTGCACACTAAAGCCTCTCAAGCCAACGTCTTACTTCTCACTCTGCTACCAACAAATTTTCAATAGCACGTCTCTCTCCCCCTTTTATTTTGGTTAGAGGAGGAGGGAAGGAGGGAGGGAAACACTACAGTGATGTAATGTTTGGGGCTTAAGTACTCCTTGATACCAAACCCACACCAATCCTCCCCTCAGGGCAAGTGACTGCTTCCAGGCTCTAATATATGTGCCAAAGTGATGCCTCTCCCTCTCAGTCGCCCTCTTGTTAGATTTTAGATAACATGAGGGTGTGGTGGAGGTTTTCTTCATGGGCGGTGGCAGCAAGTGGCCATGGCTTTGTGTGGGTCACTAGGCTGTGTCCTTTTTGTCTTGGCTATTGTTTGGCTTGGAAAAGCCATGCCTCAAGCATTTGTTATCACTCATATGTCATAAAAATTGTTGTGAAATGGTGAACGATATAAGGTAATCCTCTTACAATGAAGCCCAAAAATCTCCAGAAAGACGTGAAAGAGAGTACAAAAGTGGCTTGCGAGAATGGTTCCAGGAATAAGAAACTTCAGATACGAGGATAGATTGAAGAAGTTGGGATTGTTCTCCTTGGAGGGAAGATGGTGAAGAGGACAGCCAATAGAGATTTTCAAAATCATGAGCAGACTGGATTGATTTTTTAAAAAATCACTAATTTTTGGGGGATGTGGGTGTTGCTGGCTGGTCAGCATTTATTGCCCTTACATGGTTGCCCTTGAGAAAGTGGTGGTGAGCTGCCTTCTTGAACCACTGTAGTCCACCTGTCATGGGTTGACCCAGAATGCCATTAGAGATGAATTCCATGATTTTGACCCAGTGAGAGTGAAAGAACGGTGACATATTCCCAAGTCAGGATGGTGAATGGCTTGGAGGGGAACTTGAATGTGGTGGTATTCCTATATATCTGCTGCCCTTGTCCTTCTTGATGGAAATGTTCATGTATTTGGAAGGTGCTGTCTGAGGATCTTTGGTGAATTTCTGCAGTGCATCTTGTGGATAGTACACACTGCTGCTACTGAGCGTCAGTGGTGGAGGGAATGGATGCTTGTGGATATAGTGCCAATCAAGCAGGCTGCTTTGTCCTGGATGGTGTCAAGCTTCTGGAGTGTTGTTGGGGCCGTGCTCATCCAGGCAAGTGGGGAGTATTCCATCACTGTCCTGACTTGTGCCTTGTGGATAATGGACAGGCTTTGGGGAATCAGGTGTGTTACTCGCCACAGTATTCTTGGCCCCTGACCTGCTCACTTCTGTGATTTCTTTATTGTCGTTAAGTGATGAAATGTTTCAGGCTGTTTCATCAAAGTGTGTGCTAGCACAGGAATCTCAGACTCCCTTTCATGCCACATTGCACAGTCTGGGACAGAGGGATCAGCTGAAACTTTGCCAAATCAGGGGACCCTTGACATTCATGGCATCCTCACAAGCATTTCCCACACTGAACCGTTCCTGTCCACCTCAGTGTGCAGCTCGTTAATTACAATTGTAGTTTCCTACAGACAGAGATACAGCGCCTACGGAGGTACAGCTACCAGTAATCCAGAGGTCCTGTCCAGTGATGGAGGGACATGGGTTCAAGCTGATGATATTTATGTTAAATTAATGATGTCTGGAATTGAAAGCTAATCTCAGTAATGTTGACCATTAAACTTGGGGAAAAAAATACATCATGTTCACTGATGTGGTTTAGGGAAAGAAATCTGTTGTCCTCACCTAGTCTGGCCTATCTGTGACTCTAGGCCCACAGTAGTGTGATTAACTCTTAACTGCTGGACAACAAATGCTGACCTTGCCAGCAATGGCTCCATTGAGAAAACAAAGAAATAAACTTCCTTTGCCTTTATTCCCCGCCCCACCCCGACACCTCTTGCTCATTTCTATTGAGCTGTCTCCTTCAAGGTCCTGATAATTTTTGGGTCCACTACTCTCTAGAGGAGAATGTTGTAAAGAATGCTGCAGAACACCACAATTACAGAGACCTTTGAAGGAGCACGGTGCTGTATGACTACTTCAGGCAATAGAATCACATCTTCAGAGACTCAATTACCTACTCAATGGCTGTCTTACTGAGCAGATGCATTGACTGTATCATTTCTGTGCTTATGTTTGGGGCTCCTACAGGTGAGTAGCCACCTCTCCAAGGAATAACCCTTGCTCCCAAAGACCTATCTACACATTCATAGGTTTGGCCGAGGATCTGAGACTGCTTGAATTACTGGAAAATGAAGCAGTCATAGCAGCATACATCGAGGTACCTCTTGTTGTGATCACAGATCACTTGGACACTGATGAATTGAAACCCTTCTGGCTGGTAGATCTCACGATCTGGTCTCTCAATGACTTGACAGACATAATGTTGCCCTGCATCCATGGAATCCAGGGATTACTGTTCCTTCTGTCCCTGTGAGGCCACATCTCTCATGAAGTGAATGTGCTGGCCAGCTCTGGTAAAAAGGGCTTCAGAGACCAGCAGATACAATGGCGTGTTACCTACAGTGAGATGCCACTACAAACCTTGGAGGAAACCAGGACCAAAAAGATTCAAGAGCACAATGACCAACAGCTTCTGGCAGGGCATAGTGTCCAGTGCTATGAGAAGTGAGATCTTTGGCAACTGGGCACAAATACCTCGAGATGCATTGTCCCTTGCAGCATCTTGGTCAACTCCAGGATACTCCATCTTCAGCAGTAGATCCTCTGTTAAAAGTATGATCGCATTGTCTTATTGCTCCTTTTCCTTCTTCTCTGCTGTCCTAGTACTTGGTGTTCCACTAAAGTGTACTTCCTCATCACCTCTGCATTTGAAAGCTAACAGTCAAATCCCATATGGTCAGCTGCAGCCTTCTTGCTTGGTGGTTGCACTATTTTGACTGGCAGCCTTGCCCACTGGTCTTTAGCTCTGCAATGTCTTGGGGAGAGTGATAACCCATTTAAAGTGTTCTCACTCCCCATCATTTGCACAGCACCAAGTGTTTTCCTTAACCAAATGCCAAGTCTCCTCTTTGCCGAGTTTGTCCAATGAATGGGACTGGGGGACAAACTGCGACTGGCGCACTACTCTACCTTCCTCCTTTAAGCTGGTTAGTAACAGACATTAGTTGCAGCCTGTGCACCTCTGTGGAAATTGCAAACTCCACCTAACAAAACCTTTATAAGATGTTTAACAACTAGAATTTGTTAAATGGGGTGGCAAGTAATAATGCTGTCCCACCCACCCTCATCTTCCTGGCGAATATTGCTGGCACCATATATTGAAACTGCCTGGTACTGATAGTTGCAGGCACCATCACCTGACCTCCACTTCTGACTTTGTAGGCCAGAGGTAGGGAATTCAGCTCATAGTTTTTTTTTATGCTGACCTAAATAGGCAGACAGGACCTTTTTTCTGAAAGACAGCACCTCTGGCAATGCAGCACTCTCTTTAGACAGTCCTAGAATGGCAACCTCGAGCTTATGCCTAAACCCCTGGAGTAGGGCTATGAACCACCATTCTCTGACTCAGAGGTGAGAGTGTGAATACTAAGTCAAACTGACACTTTTCAAATATCCTGTCACTGTGCATATAAAACTAAGCTGCTGCTACACAAATAACTTTTTCATTGGCTCATAAAGTCATACTTCAACATGCATTAATATTACAATAGCAGTTCCACAATAGTAAGAACCTGACAGAACTGTTGCTCGATGTTATATTTTTGTCAACAGATTATTTACTTTCTAAGCCTGTAACTCGGAAATTGACATTGGAAGATCATCCCATAAAATTACTCACAATGCTTAGAAATGAAGCAATGCTGACAGACATGTTGAATGTTAGGCTTAATGTGGTATGATATTTACTAACTTCTTTCTTCATTTAATACATTCATTTTTAATACATAGGTTGCTTAACAAGTCAGTTCTTAAGGTACTTCAAGGAAGCTTTTAATGTTGAGATTACGGATCACTAATTTACACAGACAATTGTTTTAATCCAATTTTTCATTTTCAGCACTGTTTTCTTTTCAGTATACTTCCTTCTCCTCACACATTAATCCATGAATATCCCTACCCTTGCAAACTTTTCACATTCTTTTTCCCTGCAGTGTGAGGGTTGAAAAAACTTTCTGCCTTGCCGAGTAAGGTTTTAAATCATTTAAAATTTATACAGGGTTAAACGGGCCTCAGACTATGTGTCAGTTTAGGATTGTGTTATGTTAGTGAAATGTAATGATGTTTATAGAGAAAAAAAGTTAACAAAAAAACAGAAATTCTCATTTTTGTAATGTATTTGCCTTCTGTCAGAGCCCTGCAACTATGAGTGCATTCACAGCCAGCCAGTTCCATAATGGTTGTGCATATATCATTAAGTGGTTGTATCCAAAAAATTGGAGTCCAAACCTGAACAGTGTAAATCTAACCATTTGCACTGTGTCATCAGAAGAGCTCTGAGTGTGTGCAGCCATTAAATGCAACATTTAGAAGGATGGGAAAGATGAAATTATATTCAACATAAGAAAAATCATAAGGAAATGGTTACTCCTTTAACAAACACGAGGTTGATGGATGAAAGTTTGTCACTATATTTTTTAAAAAAGAATGAACTTGAATCTTAATTTAGTTTTTAAGCATTTCTTAAAATGTCTACTGCTTAATACTCACAGTTTAAAAAAAAGAGACTGACTTTTCTTCCTGCAACCAGGTTAACGGTGGCAAAAGATGCCTACTAATATTAATTCAACACCAAACCACTCCAATTTCCTCATTTGCTATGCAGGATGGGCTGTTAGTGGTAATAGCATTCCTGACGGGTTTATCACCATTGGGATTGAGGGAATTACAGTTCTGGTACAGTGTTCACCTCTCTTTCCCTAGCATCCTCAGCAAACACCTTCCTTACTGAAAATCATGGCAATTCGCCAGGACTGCTCCTTTTCTTCAAGGATATTTGATTTTAAGTAATGTTATCTTCTATCTCAGGGCAATAAATTAAAGAGGGTAGCCCACAATGGTGCTGGCTAGGCTTGATGATCTGTGCAGTTTTGGGTGAATTTAGCACTGGGTTTGTTTGCAGTTGTTTTAGGTCACTGATTAGCATACTGAAGAAGCCAAACACTTGCCACCCTGGGCACTCTGAAAGTGACAACCGCCAACTTAATGACTGACTTGAGGAGGATTGGGCATAAAAGATAATGACTGGAAATGTGACTTCCACCAACTCCCTTTAACATCCATAAGTAGTGCATAGTCAGCACCAATTTCACCTCCATTGTTACCTTCCAAAAATAAAAGCTGTCTTAATAGTCAGCAGCACAGAAATACAAATGAAGAGGAGCAGCACAGTTGAAAACTCTAAGTGCACATGAAGGGAACTGTTGCACATTACAGTCGGAAATGCAAGAGGCCAGCTTTAGAGGGGACAAGGTTGGAGGTGAGGTTGCAACAGAAGGTGAAGGAAGCTGTGAAATTCTCATAACAGGTAGTCACTTTTCTGTGTTTATCCAAAGTATTTACAATGCCCTTACACCCATCCATTATTTATTAAAGAAGAGGACATGTTGCTGTGTGTGCTGTTAAAAAGCTCCACAGTGCATCTCATCTAACCTATAGAAGAACTATCTTGATGCTGATTTAGATATTTTCACCTGGAAGCTAATGCCAAATCTATATCCTTGACTGCTCTCATTTTCTCACCAAAGTGTCAAAGTATCTTACTTGTCCAAGCAGTAGAATAGAGATTACAAGTCATAGAATTAGCCAGTGATTCTAAAAGACATTCACTGGGTGAGGAACTGAGCAACAATGAGCTGTTGAACTGGGAGTGGAAATAAAGAAAAGTTTGTTCTTATACAGGGTGTAGAGAAATGAATGCTTTGGCAGAGAAACCGCTCGATCCAGGGGTCCAGTCTTAAAAAGAAGAATAATGAAGGACCAGAGATAGTAGGAACTGCAGATGCTGGAGAATCTGAGATAACAAGGTGTAGAGCTGGATGAACAAGCTGAAGAAGGGTCTAGGCCCGAAGCTTCAGCTTTCCTGCTCCTCTGATGCTGCTTGGCCTGCTGTGTTCATCCACCTCTACACCTTGTTATCTATAATGATGGACCACTGACCTCAATTGATCTGAGCAAATCCTTTCAGCCACACCATACCTTTAGTCTTTAGCAGTATAAACCATCAATACTTATACAATCTAAGCAACAGTCAACGGATGTCAATCAGTGACGTGATTGGTGACTCCTTCAAAAATAATGCAGGAGTTCTTTACTGCTGAACAAATGGACATTTGTGCAAGGAAAGGAGATAGTGATAGTTAAAGAGTTAAAACTGAAAATGGTATCATTGGCATCAAATCAGTGTTAAATGCTGACTCAAATCGCACTCTTTCTCAGTATTGTTCTGATTCCGCTCTCCCTGTATCTTCATGAATACCTTTAGCAAGATATTATCCACCACCAGAAGTGTACATAAATATGTCATTTTGGGCTCATAGCGCCAAATATATAAGCACTGTGCAATTGCATTTTGCTTCAATCATGTAAGTGGCAATGAACCTGATCTCTTGAGGCCCTCTCCAATACATGAGGGAGCTTCATATCATCATACACCCTTAGAATATTGTCAGGCATTCCTCCATCATGTCCAGGTTGGTGCGCTGTAGGAGCATCTCACCTGGTTGTACTCTCCAGCCCTCTCCTGAAGCATTGTGAAGGTTTTCTTTTCAAATTCTCTTTTGAAAGCCAAGATTGAATTTATCTCCACCATGCTTTCAGCCACTGCCTCCACAGATGCACTTTGTGTGTAAAATTGTCAAGTCGTCTCTGGAAGTTTTACCCGTCACCTTTAATCAGAATCTTCGGATTCTTGACCTTTCTGCCAATGAGAATATTGTTGCTCTGTACGTTCTGTTGAGATCCCTCATGGTTTTGAACATATCTATCAAATCTCCTGCCAACCTCTCATCTCTAAGGAGAATAACCCTAATTTTTCCAATATCTCCATGTAACAGAAGTTTCCCTTCCAGGCAACATTCTTGTAATTATTTTCTGCATCCTATCTGAAATCTTTGTAAGATTTTTGTTGTTCACTATAACTTTAATTGTAAGATCTACATCAATTACAATTATAGATACAGTTTGAGAGAGTGCCAGTTTAACAACCTCTGATTAGTTACCATGTCCATTCCAGATATAAGTGCATTTTCATAATTATTACATAATTTATTAAGTTTGTTATAACTAGAACCAAAGATATAATATGTAATGAAAGCCATGGTTTTACATTCATTGCTTCAGGGTACTAACTTGTGACACTGGTTGACTGTTACTCTGTGTCATGAAGTTCTTCTTCTGTCTTTGATCTTCTTACATGGTACATGGAGCCATTAAATTGAATTCTTAATATCTCTTGTTTGCTGCCACTACCCCTGTGCATGGTTAAAGACATTCTAACTCTAAATGACATATTTGTGCACAAAAAGAAAGCATGGACAGTTCATGGCCAAGCTTGGTTGGCAAGACAGTGCCTGCCTAATTCTTGATCCATTTACTTAAAAGTAATGATTAGCTTAGTGCCATAATTTTCTACCGTCTCCTGATTTATTCTTTTACATGTTCATTATTTTATGATTTCATCCCTTTTATGGCAAATGATCTCTCTTGTTTTAGTAACTCCATAGATCTTTACCAAGATAAAATGTACAAATGAACAATTTATTCACAAGCCTAGAGAATGTAATGTCATCTCTACTAATTAACTACCATCCCAAATACCCCAATCGAAACATCTAAGAAGCTCAAAATAACCACAAGCCTTACTATAGAACCGACTATAAACTTTATTTTTGACATGGCCATATGACTATCTACCCTTCAGAAAGAATTGACTTTCTGTAAAATAGAATGCTTTAACTTTCTGTTACAACTGTAATTTAATAGAATACAACTTAATTCCTCACTTGCTTTATTAAGTCAGAAATATTAATCATAGAAAAATAACTCAATCTTATACCTTCACATCATTTAAGGGAAAAGGACTACCCAGAAATGGACTCAATACCTCTGCTGAGGCTGAACAAATGTTTTATTAAGGTATATTATAACTTCCTTGCTTTTATACTCTATGTCTCTACTGACAAAACTTAAGTTAATATGCTTTTTAACTATTTTTTCAATTTGTCCTGGCACCTTTGATGTTTTATGGATATATATTCTGTAGCTCTGTTCCAGGACTCTCTGTAGAATTGCATCCTTTATTTTAGATTGCCTTTCCTTGTTTTTCCTGCCATAATGAATCACTTCACGGTTCAATGCATTAAGTTTCATCTTCTAAGCCTCACCCGGAAGACTATCACTATCTTTTTCACAGATCAAAATATTTTCATTTGTGATGTCACCTGAAAAAGTTTCTTTTATAGAATCCCTACAGTGTGAAAGCAGGCCATTCATCCCACACTGACCCTCCAAAAACTATCCCACCCAGGCCCACCTCCCTACCCTATCCCTGTAACCCCCCACCCCAACACCCCGCACTCCCCCTCCCCCTGCACCCCTCCATTTACCATGGCTAATCCACCTAGCCTGCACATCCTTGGACTGGGGAGGAAACCCATGCAGACATGGGGAGAACATACAAATTTTACACAGTTGCCCAAGGGTGAAATCAAAACTGGGTCCATGGTGCTATGAGGTGGCAGTGCTAACCACTGAGCCATCGTGCCACCCTGTTGAACGTTTAAATTGTGCCCTACACACCAAAGGTTAAGGTATTCAACATATCAAGAAAGCAATCGACCAAAGAAAATCCTGAGAACACTACTATGTACCTCCCTCCAGTATGAGAAACAACCATTCACCTCTGGTCTCTATTTCCCTTCATTCAGCCACCTTCCTTTCCATGCTGCCACTTTCTCTTCTGTGCAATGGGTTACCATTTTGCTGGCAAACCTTTTTTGTGGCACTTAGTTGCATGTCTTTTGGAAGTCCATACATAATAAATCAACCACATTACTCTCATCCACTCACGATTTTGCCTAATCAAAAGAACTCAATCACATTAGACAAATATGATTTGTCTTTAACAAATCCATGCTAGCTTTCTTACATTATTCTACATGGGGAAGCAATGGCTGGTATTATCGCTGGACTGTTAATCCAGTTACCCAGATAACGTTCTGGCGACCTGGGTTCAAATACAGCCACGGCATATGGTGGAATTTGAATTCAATAGAAATATCTGGAATTAAGAATCTAAGGATGACCATGAATCCATTGTTGATTGTCGGAAAAACCCATCTGGTTCACTAATGTCCTTTAGGGAAGGACACTGCCATCCTTACCTGGTCTGGGCTACATGTGATTCCAGACCCACAGCAATGTGGTTGACTCTGAACTGCCCTCTGGGTAATTATGGATGGACAATAAATGCTGCCTGGCCAGCAATGTCCTCATCCCGCTAATGAATAAAGGAAAGAAAATGTTTCCAAATGAATGTTGACATTCTGTTCATAAAAGAGTTGCAGTTTTGCCGCTTGAAGAAATAGGTTGTAGAAAGTTACTCCCCAAGGAGCAGCTAGTGCTTTGAGATGAGTAATCACAGACTTGTAAAATCTCCAGGGGGAACCAGTCAATAGTCTACTTATTTTAGACAGAGGATAGTGGATTTGGAGCCTGCACAATTAATAGGTATGTACAATATTAAGAAGTAGTGGCAGACAGGCTACTTGGATCTTTGGGCGCCTTTTGGTGAACACGTTGTCCAGTAAAATAAAAATTCATTGTTTGTATAGAATTCTGAGGTCATCGGTTTTAGACAATGGCAAATGAAATGCAAATTCCTAGCTTATGGAGTAAACCCTGCTAAAAAATGTGTGTATGTGGCCATTGCGTTTGGACAGAACTAGAACTGGTTGATATCGTATGTTTCATGATGAATTAGCCGCCAACAATCATTGCCCAAGCTTACATATGAAAAATCCACTTGATCAAGTTCCCTAACAGCACTGGAAACTGGGAAATAATATCCTAGCATCGGTTAATATATTCAGAAAAGGACAGCAGAAAAAGTGCAGCAATTTTCAAAAACAAGGAAGCTTTTATTTAGCAACAAATCAAATAGATTGCTGTAACTGATATCGACTCTGAATGAATTTGTTGAATATTTGCGCGCGCGCGCGCACACACACACACTGCATAGAAATGTGGAGGAAGGAGAAATATTTAAAGATTATTTATGACTTGAAAAAGTATCAAGCAATACTTCCAGATATTAAACATTTATTCAAATTACTGTCATCATTTATGGAATGAAATCTGCCTACATTCCATGCAGAAGAATAACGAAAAAGCACTTCAAATTTGAAAGAATTCTTTAACTATACAAAAAGAATATTTACAAATCAGATGAAGTCAAACAAATACTCTAAGTGTACTTATAGTCATACACAAAGGAATAGCGGAACAAAAACATTGAGAAACACAAAAAGTGCTTTCCACAAATGAGTTTACATTCCAATTTGGAGTATAGGCAAAGACAACGTCCAATAAAAACTATCAGTAATTGAGCATACACTGAAAGAGGACAGGGTATTATTATTCAAGTAATCTTGGTAATACAATAGGAAGTGGAGTCCTGAGCAGTACTTATAGTTTGGGACTTTAGATCTATTGGATATACCTAGAAATTCCATGCAGTTTTATAGCCAATGGAAAATTAATTAGGTTTATCAATGAACTGGAGGGAAATTTACATCCTTTTTTGGTTGTTTGGCTCATTTGCAAACCTATTGGATTATTGACGCACATTTATATCAATGCAATAGGAGTAATCTACTGGGATGAATAAAGATTACAATCCAATGTTTAAAAAAGTTCTGCCAAAAAAGCCTATTCACTTGCCTACTTACCCACCTCTCACCCCACTACCTTACCAACCTGTTACCCTACTCATGTGATAGGCTGATATCTTCCCATTGTGTCCACTTATCACACTGCTCCACTAGACCCACTTATCTCACTTCCTCACCCGTTACACATTAACCTTACACGTCCAGACTCATTCACCAAGAAACATTAAATTGCACTAAATGTTAAATAAGAGAGAAAGACAACACTTAGAAGTATTAAATAAGTATTTAAAAGAAATAAAAAAGGCTCAGTTACAATTACTCATAATGTTCAAAATAAACACAAAAAACATATCAATTATATTATGCCTGAAAAATACTACAGAAGTTTCAATCAACTTATGTTCCAGTTTAAATCCCTGTACTGTATACTGTTGCCCTTAAGGGCTAACTCAGCAATAGGAGGTATTGCGTCTCTTTCTCTGAGCTATCTGTTGTTGAGGCCTACATGGTTTTCTACAATATTCGTTTCAGAGAGTGGACAGCATCAGAAGATTGGCAGTAAAAAATATGGCAAAGGTAGGTGCGTAGTTTTTACCACAATTGGTATTGGTCAGAACAGTTCCATCGCCTGTCGGAAGTTGTGGACCAATTTTCTATTTAGAATAGAAGAAAATGCCAATTTAGGCTTTATATATGCAATAATCCATTTTGAAACTTTGAATATTTACCTGTAGTAGCAGACTAGCACTGTGATACACCATTACAATGTTAACAATTTTGAACTGATGGAAGACTAGGGAGCTAACAAACCTCTGTAGGTTGAATGAAAATCATGCACAAGAAAATGAGCCAATGAAAAGCTGACAGGAGCAGTTTGGACATGTGTGCCACCACGGTTTAATTTCAGCAGCTTCAAAACACAGTAGGAATCAGGTGTCACTGCCAAAGCTTTGTTATGTCTCTAGGTATTACATAAAGAAAAATAATTGTGTGATTGAATGAATAACTAGATTAAAATTTACCAAAAGAACTGAAAGACCCAAGGCAATGAACTAAAATGATTTTGGAAGAAATTCAATGACATAAAATAAGAAGTAACCATTATTCGTCAGTATGTATGCGCCAATAAAATCAAAAGTGAAAATTGTTGAGACTGACATTTATACAAGATAAATATGCTTTTGATTTTGCATGGCCCTGTATTTCTACCTTGTGAGAACAAACTTCTCGGATATTTTGTCTCATTATCTTGTATCATGTTCAGATTTTTTCTAGGCTTGATGCTACATCCTCATTCAACTGTCTATAAAATCTTTCTATGCAGAGTAATTAATTTCTGACGAATCAAGATGTGGCTTGACAGTAGACATGACTTAAGTTACTGGTACTGATCCATTCATTAATTTCAATAATTAGTGGTGCCAAATAAGATATTGGCCCAGGTGATGTGGCAAAAATAAAAGTAACACAATCAGTATACACAGTTATTAATTAAGAAGGAAACTGAGCAGAAATATTCAGCATCTGCACATGTACAGTTAAAGGCATGAAACAGGATGTTAATGTCTATGTAACCCTGTTCCTCCAGAGGTTGCGCTGTACTCGTATGTCATCCAGAAACTTATTATTGAAACATTTGGAATTTGTCAAGTTGCTATATTTATCCACGAGATACCAACAGACTCTATTATGGAGCCTGGGCAGCTCCATTGGTAGAGCATCAGACTTTTAATCTGTGGGCCCAGGGTTGACAGTCCTGCCAGGATACTGTTTTATTGTGTGCAGTTCTGGAATCCACATTATTGAACAGTTGTGATAGCACTGGAGAGGGTGCAGGAGAGATTTACCGTGATCATAGAATCTTAGAATCCCTACAGTGTGGAAATAGGCCCATCAGCCCAACAAGTCCACACCGACCCTCAGAGCATCCCAAACCCACCCCTGTATAACCCACCTAATCTACACATCCCTGAACACTACAGGCAATTTAGCATGGCCAATCCACCTAACCTGCACATCTTTGGACTGTGGGAGGAAACCGGAGCACCCAGAGGAAACCCAGGCAGACATGGGGGGAACGTGCACACAGAATGTGCACTCCACATAGACAGTCGCAGCAGTGCTAACCACTAAGGCACCATGCGGCCCTTTTTTAAAAGGATACGCCCAAACAGAGACTTGAACCCTGGACCCTCAGAATAAAAGTCTGATGCTGTACTGACTGAGCTAGATAGCTTTCTAGGGCTGGATAACTTCAGTTATGAAGAGAGATTTGACAGACTAAGGTTATTGAACGAGGACATGTTTAAGATGTATAAAATTATGAGGAGCATAATTAGGGTAGACAAGAAGAAACATTTCCCTTTGATGGAGAGATCAATGGCTGGGTGCATAGATTTAAGGTAAGGGACAGAAGGTTTAGAGGAGACGTGAGGAAGATCTCCATAGGGTGGTGGAAATCTGAAACTCTCAGTCTGTAGGAGTGGTACAGCCAGAAATCTGCATAACATTTGAAGAAGTATTTAGATGTACATTTGCGATGCCAAGACATACAAGCTAGGGGCCAAGTGCTGGAAAATGGGATTAGAATAGTTAGGTGATTGTTTTTGACTGGCATGGATGTGATGGGCAGAAGGGCCTTTGTGTACTGTAGACCTCTATGACTATGAAAAGTTTAAGGTCCATGAAGTCATTTAACTTGATTTTTAACATCACAAATAATGTTCATTATTCCCAAACCACCTCTGAGGCACTAAAAATTAAGTTGTGCAATTGTGAAGTGTCATTCTGTCAGATTCTAATGACTGTTGAAAATTTATAGAAGTTAAGAAAACAATATAGTTTTTTAAAAGCTTTTTCTTACTGTCTTTTTTAATATTCTGTTTATCCCATCTTTCATTCCATCTCTTCTTTTGACTTTCTATGCATGATTTGATGTTGAATAAATTTTCAAACATATACTTCTTGGTTCCAACTCTTTGCTGCTCATTAAAAAAAAAATCTGTTTGATTGATTAACAAGAGGCACAGATGTTTGTCATGTTCATACAGGCCCGAAATCCCAGATAGAATATGTAGTGCCAAATTTGGATTTCTATTTGTTTCCTTTATTCACTCACAGGATGTGGATATCACTGAATCAGCCAGCATTTCCTGTCCATTCCTAATTGCCCTTGACAAGTTGATAGCGAGTTAGCATCTTGAACTGCTGCTGTCCTGGTGGTGCAGTAATACCCACAGTATTGTTTGGAATGGAGCTCCAGAATTTGACCCATTGACAGTAAAAGAGCAGTGATATAGTTCCAAGTCAGCATGGTGTGTAGCTTGGAAGAAAACTTGCAAGTGATGCTGTTTCCACATGCATGTAGCCCTTATCATTCTAAGTAGTAGAGGTTGCAGGTTTGGATATTGCTGTTGCAGGAGCCTAGATGAGTTACTCCAGTGTACCCTGTAGATGGGAAACATGGCTGCCATTGTGTGTTATTAGGGAAGAGAGAGAATGTTGAAGACAATGGAAGGGTGCCAATCAAGCGAGCTGGTTTATCCTGAATGGTGAGATAACAAGGTGTAGAGCTCACTGAGAGTTGTTGGAGTTGTACCTATCCAGGCAAGTGTCACTTGCCATTTAGTGAGTCAAGCCCATTTGTTGCATATGAACAGGGTCTCGTCAGTATTTGATGAGTGTCAAATAGTGCTGAATGTCATGAAATCATCTGTGAACATCTCCATGTCTAACCTGCCTGCTCTTCATAACTCGTCAACCCATTAGTAATTAATAATCCATTTCCTTCTTAAATCTACTCAATGTCCCAGCATCCACTGCACCCTGTGGTCATGAATTCCACAGATTCACAACCCTTTGAAAAAAATAACTTTTCCTCATCTATGTTTTAAATCTGTTACCCCTTATCCTAAAGCTATGACCTCTTATTTTAGCTTGCCCCAATTGAAAGAATATCTTTTCTGTGTCTACTTTGTTAATCCCCTTTAACAACTTACATGTCTTGATTAGATCTCCTGCAAACCTGTCAGTCCTGGAATTAGCCTGGAAACCCTTCACTGGAAGCTGTTGGAGCTATTCCCAGAAATTGATATTAAATTCTCTTTACTTGTTAAAATTAACCACCTTTGTAGGGTTGAGTGGGGATATTCAAGAAGCCTGAAAACAACATGCATTATTTAGCTGATGAAACCTCTCTTACATCTCTGATGCCTGTGCCAGTTATAAAGCAGTGACAGTAAAGCATTGATAAGATACTGTCATTTTACCACAGGACAGAAGCAGGAAATTATTAGTTACTAATGAGAAGAGCAGCTATATTTTTGGCTATCACTGCCTTCACTTGTAGAATTGCAACTATTTGATATGCTGGTAGAAGTTCCTGTGCCTCTAACTTTTGGAATTCAACCGAAAGTAAGAAGTCAGAAAGTGCAAAGTCTCAGAATATAAAATATACATCAATGTGGAATCATTGAGGCTCCAGAATCGATTAGCTTCCTGTGGTAGAAATGGGGAATGGATGCTATCTGAAGCAATAGCTCTAAAAACCAATGTTTATCTTCTAATCCCCAGGTCTGGTTCTTAGAGACAACACATGCAAGGTCAAGCTCCACATGCCAGTTTGACAGTATAAATTCAATTTATAAAATATCTGGTTAGTTAAAAAAATTGGTGTCAATAAAAATAGTTACCATAAAACTATTGTAGATACCAAATTGGACTACTAATAGGAAAAGAGTCTACTAAGGCAAGTACGTACGTCTCAGTTCTGTGTTTGAAAAGCAAACATTCTTCTATAGACATTTGCACCTTAATTTACAATATCATTCCATACCGCCCTAATTATTTTTACTTGTTCAAGGGATGTGGACATTGCTGGCTAGATCATCATGTATTGCCCATCAACATAGTTGTTTCTTCTTTGAAATAACCTTGCAAGCCACTCAGGGATATGAAACCTACAAAGAGTATATTGAGCTTTCTTTTGGACAAATTTGTCAAGTGGATATTTTTCGCAGTGTTATCTCCGCAGCAAGTGTTCTTAGACTTGCAATCCAGAAGCTGTATCTTGCAAGAATGTCTTATCAAGAAAATTAAAAATTACTCTATTTTCTGAATTCTACCTGCTGAATTGAAGGAAATCGGATGGAACATTGGCTTGCTTTCGAATAAGCGTAGAGTAAAGCAGCTAGTCAGCTAGTACATTAAACACAGGCAGGAAAATACTGCAAAGCTTGACCTCGTCCATGAGAGAACAGTCCATTCATCCCTTTCAACATTCAGCCTCGTCACCACCAATGGACAGCAGCAGCAGGGTGTACCATCGACGTGATCCACTGAAGTAACTTATCATGTATCGTAGCTGCTTCAACCGCACCTTCCGGATCACCGATCTCTACCAGCTAGAAGGACAGGGGCAACTGATAACTGGGAATACTATCACCGGTAAGTTCCACTCCAAGCCATATACCCTCTTGATTTGGAACGACTTTGCTTTTTTCTCACTGTCACCAGTCAGTATTCTGGGTGCCCTAAATATGAAAAACTGTAGCAATTCAAGACGACAGCTCACTGTCACCTTTTTTTGGGGTGATCAGCGATGGGTAATACATGACGGCCTAGCCGGTAACGCCCACATCCCACGACCAAATAAAAAAAATTAGGAAAATATGGAATGATATTGTAAATTAAGGTGCAAATGTTTAAAAGTAGCATGCTTTTTTAAAAGGCTGAGTATTTCACATGGAATGATGAAGACAATAAGACCATAAGATACAGGAGTACAATAAGGCCATTCGGCCAATTGAATCTGCTCCACCATTTGATCATTGTTGATCAGTTTTTCAACCCCATTCTCCTGCCTTCCACCAATTCTGTTTGGTCCCCTTACTAATCAAGAACTTATTTATCTCTGTCTTAAATATACTCAATGATTTGGCCTCCACAGCATTCTGTGGCATGGGTTTCCCAGATTCACCACCCTTGGAGTGAAGAAATGCTCCCTATCTCAGTTCTAAAGTGTCACCCCTTTACTCTGAGGCTTTGCCCTCAGGTTCTAGTCTCTCTTACTCGTGGAACCATCTTCTCCATGTCCACTTTATTCAGGTTCCTTAGTATTCCATAAGTTTCAATCAGATCCCTTCTCGTCCATCTAAACTTCATCACGTACAGACCCAGAGACCTCAAATGGTCCTCACATGACAAGCACTTCATCCCTAGGATCACTCTTGTAAAACTCCTCCAGGCCCCCTCCAAAGACAATGCATCTTTCCTTAGGCCCCAGCTGCTCATAATTTTCCAAATGTGGTCTGACCAGAGAATTATACAGCCTCAGCAATACATCCCTGCTGTTGTATTCAAAATGAATGCTAACATTGCATTTGCATCCTGAACTGCCAAGTGATCCTACATGTTTACCTTAAGAGAGCCCCAAATTAGGATTCCTAAGTCCCTTTGTACAACAACGGATTTATGAAGCCTTTTCTGCTTGAGAAAATAGTCTATGCCTCTATTCTTCCTACCAAAACGCTTAACCTCACCCGTTCCCACATTGTATTCCATCTGCTACTTCTTGGCCCACCCTTCTAGCCTGTCCAAGTCTTCTGCAGCCTTCCTGCCTCCTCAACTTTACCAGTCCCTTTACCTATCTTTGTGCCATCTGTAAAGTTAGCAACAATACCCTCACTTTCTTTGTCCAGATTGTTAATGAATAACCTGTATAGTTGCAGTCCCAAGACTGACCCCTGCAGAACTCCACTCATCGTCGATAGCCAAGCTGAAAAAATCATCTTTATCCCACTCTCTGCCTTGTGCCAGTCAGCCAAACCTCTATCCATGCCAATACCTTTCCCCATGGGCCTTTATCTTATTATCAGCCTACTGTGTGGCACGTTATCAAAGGCCTTCTGGAAATCTAAATAGATCACAATCACTGGCTCTCCTTTAACTATCTTGCTCTTTGCTTCCTCAAAGAATTTTAACAAATTTGTCAGGCATGACCTCCACTCTACTTAGCCCTATTTCATGATGCACTTTCAAGTACTATGATGATAGAAATATTTCTAACCTCAGCACATACAGTGACAAAGACTACCCTTCAAAACAACAAGGTGCAGGGCTGGATGAACACAGCAGGCCAAGCAGCATCATAGGAGCAGAGAGGCTGATGTTTCGGGCCTAGACCCTTCATCAGAAAAGGGGGAGGGGAAGGGGGTTCTGAAATAAATAGGGAGAGAGTGGGAGGCGGATAGAAGATGGATAGAGGAGAGGATAGGTGGAGAGGAAACAAACAGGTCGAAGAGGCGGGGATGGAGCCAGTAAAGGTGAGTGTAGGTGGGAAGTTAGGAAGGGGATAGGTCAGTCCAGGGAGGACGGACAGGTCAAGGGGACGGGATGAGGTTGGTCGGTAGGAGATGGAGGTGCGGCTTGAGGTGGGAGAAGGGGATAGGTGGGAGGAAGAACAGGTTAGGGAGGCAGGGACGAGCTGGACTGGTTTTGGGATGCGGTAGGGGGAGGGGAGATTTTGAAACTTGTGAAATCCACATTGATACCATTGGGCTGCAGGGTTCCCAAACGGAATATGAGTTGCTGTTCCTGCAACCTTCGGGTGGCATCGTTGTGGCACCGCAGGAGGCCCAGGATGGACATGTTGTCTGAGGAATGGGAGGGGGAGTTGAAATGGTTCGCGACTGGGAGGTGCAGTTGTTTATTGCGAACCGAGCGTAGGTGTTCTGCAAAGCGGTCCCCGAGCCTCCGCTTGGTTTCCCTGATGTAGAGGAGGCCGCACTGGGTACAGCGGATGCAGTATACCACATTGGCAGATGTGCAGGTGAACATCTGCTTGATGTGGAAAGTCTTCTTGGGCCCTGGGATGGGGGTGAGGGAGGAGGTATGGGGGCAGGTGTAGCACTTCCTGCGGTTGCAGGGAAAAGTGCCGGGTGTGGTGGAGCTGGTGGGGAGTGTGGAGCGGACAAGGGAGTCACGGAGAGACTGGTCCCTCCGGAAAGCAGATAAGAGTGGGGAGGGAAAGATGTCTTTGGTGGTGGGGTCGGATTGCAGATGGCGGAAGTGTCGGAGGATGATGCGTTGGATCCGGATGTTGGTGGGGTGGTATGTGAGGAGGAGGGGGATTCTTTTTTGGTTCTTATTGCGTGGACGGGGTGTGAGGGATGAGTTGTGGGAGATGTCAGAGACACGGTTGAGGGCGTTCTCGACCACTGAGGGGGGGAAGTTACGGTCCTTGAAAAGCGAGGACAACTGAGATGTACGGGAGTGGAATGCCTCATCCTGGGAGCAGATGCGGCGGAGGTGAAGGAATTGGGAATAGGGGATAGCATTTTTGCAGGAAGGTGGGTGGGAGGAGGAGTATTCTAGGTAGCTGTGGGAGTTGGTGGGTTGAAATGAATATCGGTTTCTAGGTGGTTGCCCGATATGGAGACAGAGAGGTCCAGGAAGGGGAGAGAGGTGTTAGAGATGGTCCAGGTAAACTTAAGGTTGGGGTGGAAGGTGTTAGTGAAGTGGATGAACTGTTCGAGTTCCTCGTGGGAGCACGAGGCAGCGCCGATACAGTCATCAATGTAACGGAGGAAGAGGTGGGGTTTAGGGCCGGTGTAGGTACAGAACAGGGATTGTTCCACGTAATCTACAAAGATGCAGGCGTAGCTTGGGCCCATGCGGGTACCCATGGCTACCCCCTTTGTCTGTAGGAAGTGGGAGGAATTGAAAGAGAGGTTGTTGAGGGTGAGGACGAGTTCGGCTAAGTGGATGAGGGTGTCAGTGGAGGGGGACTGGTCGGGCCTGCGGGACAGGAAGAAATGGAGGGCCTTAAGGCCATCTGCATGGGGAATGCAGGTGTAGAGGGACTGGACGTCCATGGTAAAGATGAGGTGTTGGGGACCGGGGAATTGGAAGTTCTGGAGGAGGTGGAGGGCGTGGGTGGTGTCACGGACATAGGTAGGGAGTTCCTGGACCAAGGGGGAGAGAATGGAGTCCAGATAGTTGGAGATCAGTTCGGTGGGGCAGGAGCAGGCGGAGACAATGGGTCGACCGAATGGACTACCCTTCAAAACCTGGTTTGTGACACCTGTAAGGAATCCACCTATTAAGATGGATGCTGAGGAGAAGTAAAACACTGCAGATACTTCCACAAGGGCTGTTATAAATCAGACTGTAGAGCTCCTGCAGGTGAGATTCAGATGCCTGGACCAGTTGGGTGGTATAAAGCGGTCGACTCCAGAGTGGCCCATATCATAGTTATTTGTAGCACACTCCACAACCTGATTTGAGAAAGGAAGGGATGTCTGGGAACAGGATGAGATGGAGGGGTTGGAGGTCTCTGAGGAGCAGCCAGAAACTGGAGATGCCGAGATAGCCCAGGATGACACTCACAAGTCACCAAGACAACAGGGCGATGGTCCAAATAGCCAGAGAGGTATGTGAAAATGTCATAGAGAAGGAAGTACAGCTAAGCATGCTGCAGTGATTACAGAAGAGTGAAGAGTGAGCAGGGGAATATTGTGGGGAGTGAGTTTTGCAGAGGTCTAAGTATAAGTTGTTATAATCCTGTTTGAGATCATTAAGCTTTAAAAAAACACCCGAACACTAAGCAATCTACCAACAGGGCTATGCCATAGCATTTCATGTTTTCTAAACAATCGCAAACTATTATCTAAACTGGACAAAGTGAATACCACTCAGTTATCACTATAGGTTGTAAAGACTTATGCCATTAACTTGGTTCAACTTTTCACTCCCTCCCAGAAATTCTTCTCCATCACTATTTAACCTAAGAAGGTGGTAATATACCTTCTTAAACCATTCCAGTGGAACAGGCTTGCTATTCCATTTCAGAGGGCAGTTAAGAGTCATTATAAGTCAAATATAAGAAGCACACACATGGCCCAAAATCGTCTCAAAAATAAAGGTGTTGTAAGACCCTATCTCCTTTACAAATCTTTTGACAAATCTTTTATACTATCCTAGAAAGTGTGATTAAGTTATTCTTCTGGTTGTCAGCGAAAAATATTCTGACAGTCCTGCACATTAAATTTGTTTCAATGCTAGATGGCAGGTGAATTTCATCTTCTTGAGAGCAGAAGCAAACTGCATTATTATAGACACAAGAAACTGCTACAGATCCCTCAAAGAACCCAGTGTGAAATATTCCCGTAAGCCCTAGATTTATCCACCTTCAGACCATTCAGTTTTCCTAACACCTTCTCCTTGGTGATGGCCACTGTACTCAACCCTGCCCCTCTGACTGTCTTGAAGTTTTTGAATATTACTTGCATCTTTCACCGTTAAGACTGACACAAAGTACTTATTCAGTTCCTCAGCCATTTCTTTGTTCCCCTTTACTACTTCTCCAGTGTCATTTTCCAGCAGCCCAGTGCCCATTTTTGCCTCTCTTTTGCCCTTTATATTTCTAAAGAAAGTCTTGCATTCTTCTTCTAAATTACAGGCTAGCTTACCCTCATATTTAATCTTCTCCCTCCTTATTTCTTTCTTCATTGTCCTCTGTTGGTCTTTGTAAGCTTCCCAATCCTGTAGCTTCCCACTGCCCTTCACCACATTATATGCTTTCTCTTTTGCTTTTATGCTGTCCCTGACTTCCCTAGTCAAACATGGTTGCCTCATCCTCCCTGTACCGGGCTTCGTTTTCCGAGGGATGAATTTTTGCTGTGTCTTCCAAATTACTCCCAGAAATTCCTGCCATTGCTGTTCCTCTGTCTTTCCTACTAGGCTCCTCTCCCAGTCAATTCTGGTCAGCTCCTCCCTCCAGCCTCTGTTGTTGCCTTTATTCAACTGTAATACCGTTACACATGATACCACCATCTCCCTCACAAATTGCAGAGTAAATTCTATCATATTATTACCACTGCCTCCTAAGGGTTCCTTCACCTTGAGCTCCGTTTTCAAGTCTGCCTCATTGCACAACACTAAATCCAGTATTGCCTATTCTCTGGTGGGCTCCACCACAAGCTGCTCCAAAAAGCCATTTCATAGACATTCCACAAATCCCTTTCCTTGCGATCCACTACGAACTTGATTTTCCCAGTCCACCGGCATATTGAAATTCCCCATGATCACTGTAACCTTGATTTTCTTACACACTTTTTCTATCTCCTGGTGTCTCTTGTGCCTCAAATCCTGACTACTGTTTGGAAGCCTGTACATGGATCCCATTTTAGTTTATTTTAACCTTTGCAGTTCCTTAACTCTACCCCCACAAAGACTCTACATTATCTGACCCTACTTTGTTTCTTGCTATTGATTTAATTTAATTTCTTACTAATAAGGCAACCCCACCCCTCTGCCCACCTGCCTGTCTTTTTGATATGATGTATATTCTTGGATATTTAGCTCCTGGTTCTGATCCCCTTGCAGCCAAGTCTCAGTGATGCCCACCACATCAGATCTTCCAATTTTGATCTGTGCCACAAGCTCATTTACCTTATTTTATATAATCCGTGCTTTCAGATACAACACCTTCAGTCCTGTATTGACTGTCCCTCTTCTCATTGACATTCGTTTATCCGATGAGCTTGAAATTTGATTTCTAACCCTCTCCAAACAATCTGTCTTATTTTGAGTGGTGGAGACTTTAATAACTTGTCCTGAGCTCTCCTTTATTTTCATGCCTTTCATACTTTTCCACGCAGTTGAATTTGCCCCCACAGATGTTAACCTGTTGCTTTGTTTTCCATTGGCAATTATACTTCTTGGAGTTTAACCCTTTCCTTCCCCCAAACCTTCTAGTTTAAAGTCCTGTTGACCACACTATTTATCCTTTTTGCTAGAACATTGGTCCCAGTTTGGCTCAGGTGGAGACTGTCACAATGGTACTGATCCCTCCTGCTCCAATACTGATGACAGTGCCCCTCTTTCCTGTACTCTCTAGCCATGTATTTACTTCCCTTATTATCGCATCCCTATGCCAATTTGCAAGTGGCTTGGGCAGTAATCGGAGATTATAACCCTTGAGGACCTGTTCTTTAATTTAGTTCCTAGTTCCTGATAATTCCTAAAGAGGTCCTCTTTCCTAGTCTTGCCTATGTAGTTTGTCCCAATGTGGACCACAACAACTGGATCCCGTCCCCCTCTCCAAAATCCTTTCAAGCCAGCCAGAGATATCCCTCACCCCAGCACTGGGCAGGCAATATACCATGCGGTACACTCTATACTACTTACAAAGGATGCTACATATTCCTCTAGCTATAGAATCCTCTCCAACTACCACTTGTCTTTTTTTCTCCCACAACCCACTCCCCACCATTGAATGGCATTCAAAAGCAAGATTTAAAGACATAGTTTAGGTAATTTCACTACAAAGATAAAGGGTGGTACAACAAATCTAGAGTTGCTCACTATCTAGAAGCATACAATGTAAGGTAAAAGAGAAAATAGAACTCATGATACTCACAAATAAAGTAATACTTTATAGAACTTAGAGGAGTATAGAAAGTACGAAGGGTGAAGTGAAAAGGAAATTAGGAAAACAAAGAGAAAACATTAAACAAAATCCAAAATTATGGGTGGTAAAATTAGGGAAAACTCAAAAGTGTTTTATTAGTACATAAAGAGCAAAAGGATGACCAAGAAAAGGCATGAGTCTAATAGAAATAGACATGGTAACTGACATGTAGATACAGAAGATGTGGGCAGGATTCTTAATGAATATTCTGTTACTGTCTTCACAAAATAGAAATGACGCAGACATTCTAGTTAAAGAGGATGAGAGTGAAATAATAGATAAAATAAGCATATTGAAAAGTGAAGTACCAGAGGACTTGGCTTCCTTCAAGGTGGATAAATCATTAGGGCTTGATTAATTGTATCCTAACCTGTTAATGGAAGCCAGGGAGTAAATAACAAATGCTCTGAGTGTCATTTTCAATTTTTACACTACATAGGTGAGGTATCGGAGAATTAAAGGTCTGGGAATGTTGTACAATTATTCAAAAATGTGCAAGAGAGACACCCAATAATTATAGTCTGTTCAGTCTAACGATGGTGGCAGCAGATTACTAGAATCAAGATTAAGAGTTCAGTTTGACTGTTCATTAAAAAGGCACAGATCAATGAGGAATAGTCAACATGGTTTTGTGAAGGGGAGACTGTGGCTCATGAGTGCAAATTATATTTTTTGAGGAAGTAACAGGGCAATAGAGAAAGATACTGCAGTGCATATTGTTTACATGGAGTTTAATAAAGAATATTGGAAAGTAGTAGGATATGCACTAGTTTACTCAGCTGGCACAGACACAATGTGTCACATGGCTGCTTTCTGCATGGAACTTTTCTAATGTTCTTTAAAAGTCCTGAATCACTCAGGCAGACTATTTACACAGTACATCGCTGCATGTAAGAGCCCCTGTGGCCAGCTCCATACAGTTTACAAGGGCGGCAGACCTGACTCCAGTTAGCACCTGCCTGTTCCAGAACAAAAATTAGAGTATCCGGGACAATTTCTGCCAAATTGCATGAGTGACATTGGGCATATTCCAGACTGTCAAATTTGGAACTTAGAAACAAGGGCAAATTTCCCTCCATAGAGGGCATTAGGGGGTCGATTGTCCAATATCTTCATCTTCATTTTCTCTTATGGATAATAGATTTTTATTTTCAGAATTAATGATTTGAAACTAGCATGGTGAGATTTGAACAAACATTATCTGTATTATTAGTAACAAGTAACAAGATAGTCATTAGTCTGTTTGAACTTATTTTGTCCATTGAGCCATAGTGCCTATAACTTAATAAAATGTCCCAATGAGCTTCATATAATAAATTGTGACACAGATGCTCATAAAGAGACATTAGATCAATGGACTGAAGTTTTGGTGAGAGATAGATTTTAAGGAGGTTTTTTAAGGGAAAAGCGAGGTAGAGAGGTGAAGAAGTAGATTGGGTGTTCCATGGCTTGGCCGTAAGGCAACCGAAGGCATGGCCACCAGAGAAGGAACAATTTTAACTGGGAACGTCTAAGAAGCCAAGAATTAAGCAGTGAAGATATTTTAGAGGGTTGTGGGTTTGGAGGAAAGTACAAAGATAGGGAGGGGAAAGGTCAATGAGGATTTGAAAATAAGGATGAGAATGTTAAAATCAAAATATTGCTTGACTAGGAGCCAATATAATTCAATTAGGACAGGCATCAAGGATATTAGAGGAGCAGGACTTACTGTGAGTTAATGCATGTGGCAGCAGAATTTTGGATGGGCTTAAGTTTTCTGAGGGTTTCTTGTGGTGCATTGGTAGTCTTCTTACCTCTGAGCCAGGGAGCCTGGATTCAAGTTGCACCTGCTCCAGCGGCATGTAATAACATCCCTGAATGGGTTGCTAAATGTCTAGAAAATATCTGGGATTGAGAGACCAGCCAAGAATGTGTTGAAATAATTGAGTCAAGATGTAATGAAGACAAGGATGAGATCTGCAAACTCTACTTACAGAAAAATCTGCCCCCTCTTATCTTTGTGTCTAACTGCACTAATGATCCCCACAGAGATTGCTTATAGGTACAGCAATAGCCATAGCTCCCATCTAGAATTGTTGGTTCCATAGAGCTGCCAGACATCTGATTGGCTGGTAACTCTCTGAGCTGGGACTTCCTGTCCCTGAGGGATTCAAGTCCCATCTTCAAAATCATTAAATGACTACACGGTGGCTGTTTTGCTCCCTTGGGTGAATTCCCTTCAACGTCCTGGCCCTCAGGAGGCAGGGACCACTGCATCCTATAAAACGCAGCCATGGGTATTAATCGGAAAAGATGTGAAAACGAATACCATGCCTTCAAATGATGTTGCTAAGAAGCAGACTGTAGTTGGAAAATAGGAGGGGACCATGGTAGATCTTTAGGAAATGCCAAATGTAACACCAGAGGGTAAAGTACATATCCGAAATGTCCAAGGCAAGGTGCCTTAGCTCTTGTTCATGGTCTTGTATACTAATCACATTTTATGACCTAAAGATTTTTCACTGACTGCGTGTTATATATACGATTTAGGTGCTTTATGAAAATATGTAAGTTACTTGTGGTTGGTTGCAAAATGGTAGACAGCTGAATTGTTGTGGCTGGGGAAGCCTCACTGATTAACTAGAGCTGCCTGTTTTCCAGTCTGTTTATTTTTAGCGCTAAGGAAAGGCAAATTAGGGGTATCTAGTGTCACAATGAGGCATCATTACTCTATTCTTTTTTAATGTGGTGCAGAGTTTTTATGAGAAGATTGAATGCTGTGGTGAGGGCTTTTTGGGGGATTGATTGCCACGAAAAGGTGTTTATTTGAAGGATTTTATGCGATGGTGAGATGCTTATTGTGGAATTAATGGAGGATTTAGTACTGTGTTGAGGGAATTTAGCAGGGGGATTTCATGATTGAGAGAGAGGCCATTAAGAACTTTTTGTTGGGGGTGGGTAGAAGGGTTTAATTAAGCTAGTTATTATTGAAATATGAGTTTTAGTTACGGGATTAAATTGCTGAGGCAGTAAGAGCTTCAATCTGCCAAGTGCAAGGATCACTTAAGAGCTACATTTTAATTTAGTTTGATTTAATTTAAATTAATTTGCTGAAGTGGGGACTCTATTGTGAAATACTGTGCACCTTTGTTCCTCCTACCAAAGTGATAATCTCACACTTATCCACATGTATTCGATCTGCCATACTCTTGCCCAATCACTTAGCCTGTCTAAATCCCTTTGAAACCTCTGCATCCTCCTCATACTTCTTATTCCCAAAGATTTTGTATCATCTGCAAATTTGGAAATATTAAAATCTGGCCTCACATCCAAATAATTGATATAGATCCTGAACAACTGGGCACAAATCCCAGCCTGTCAGCTTGAGAATAATACATTTATTCCTAGTCTAGGCTTTCTGACAGTTAATTTATCCTCGTTCCAGGATACTATGTTAACCCCAATATCATGTATTTTAATTTTGTTTACAAACATCATCTGCGGGACTTAATTCTAAAATCTAAAATCATTACATCCACTGGTACCCTATATTGACTTTGCTGGTAATATCACCATAAAGGCTCTGTGAGGTTTATTAAAAATGACTTCCTCTTCATAAATCCATGATGACTATGTCCAATCAGACTTTCTAAATATTCAGGAATCACGTCCTTTATATATTGATTCTAGTATTTTCCCCACTACTGGGGACCTGGGGACAGGTCTGTAGTTCTTTAATTTCTCTCTCCCTCCTTTCTTAAACAGGGGATTCCATCTGCAACCTTTCAATATGTAGGTGGTATCACAGAATTAACGGGATTTTGAACTGTGATTTGTCAGCTTTCTGTAGTGTTAATTTCTCCAATACTACTTTTTTTACTAATACTGATTTCTTTCAGTTCCACACGCACACTGGGCACTTGGAACTTAATTATTTCAGGGTGTTTTTTTTAATGTCTTCCTCTATGAAAACAGACGCAAAGTCCTTCTTAGCTCCATTGCCACTTCTCCACTTCTAATATAAATTCTCCTCTCTCCACCTGTAATAGACACCCTTTTATCTTCACAAATCTTTTCCTTTATGCATACCTAGAAAAGTTTTGACCATCCGTTTTTATGTCTCATGCTGTTTTACAATCGTATTCAAAGTTTTTCTACTTTATCAATTTATTGGTCCTCCTTTGCTGAATTCTAAAATTTTCAATCCTTAGAGTCAAAACATTTTTTGGCAACATTTTCAGCCTCATCCTTTGATCTAGTGCTATCCCTAACTTTCCTTGTCAACCATGGCTCTGTCAATTTTCCTGCTTTTATTTTGCCTTAAATGAATGCATATTTTTTGAAAACCAAGCATTCGTTCTTTCAGTAGTAACTATTGCTTACATATCAACAAATATGATGTATTTGTCTAATCTGTCATAGCTATTTTCCTGCTAATAACTTCATTTTGTGCATGTTTAGAGTTAAAATCCTGGTTTCAGGTTGAACTGCACCATTAGGGGAAGTTGTTTCAGAGATAGCAGGAACTGCAGATGCTGGAGAATCTGAGATAACAAGGTGTAGAGCTGGATAAATACAGCAGGCCAAGCAGCATCAGAGGAGCAGGAA
>NC_063343.1:43650239-43677693 GCF_021869965.1 Rhincodon typus | reverse complement strand
CTGAAGAAGGGTCTAGGCCCGAAATATCAGCTTTCCTGCTCCTCTGATGCTGCTTGGCCTGCTGTGTTCATCCAGCTCTACACCTTGTTATCCCATTAGGGGAAGTGATGGCCCACTGGTATTATCATGAGTCTATTAATCCAGAGACCCTGGTAATGCTCTGGGGACCTGGGTTTGAATCTTGCCATGGCAGATGGTGGAAATGGAATTCAGTAATTATCTGGAATTAACAGTCTAATGATGACCATTAAACCATTGTAAATTGTCGGGAAAAGCCCATCTAGTTCATTAATGCCCTTTAGAGAAGGAACTGCCGTCCTTACCTGGTCTGGCTTGTGGGCAGCACAGTGGCTCAGTGGTTAAAGCTGCTGCCTTACAGTGCCAGGAACCTGAGTTCAATTCCACCCTCAGGTGACTGTGTGGAGTTTGCACATTATCCCTGTGTCTGTGTTTCCTCCAGGTACTCTGGTTCCCTGCCACAGTGCAAAGATGTATAGGTTAGTGGATTGGTCTTGGGAAATGCAGGGTTACAGGGATAACGTGGGGGTGGGGTAGGTGGTGAGTCTGGGTGGGATGCTGTTCAGAGAGTTGGTGTGCTCTTGTTGGGCTGAATGGCCTGTTTCCACACTGTAGGGAATCTATGATTCTATATACCTTGTTAATGGATTCTATCACTTCTATTTGTGACTCTAGACCCACAGCAATGTGGTTGACACATAACTGCCATATGGGCAATTACAGATGAATAAATGATGGCCTAGCCAGTGATGCCCACATCCTGTGAAAGCATAAAACTTAAACAATTTCAAATTTAATGGATGGGAGAGGAATTAGTGACCAGACAGGTGGAGATATACCCCAGAAAGAAAGAGAAAAAAAAGTGCAGGCAAACAAATGGTTTGTTGATTGTAAGCCACAGAAGAAGATAAGATAGATAGGTGATAATGGATACTAAGTGTAGTTGAAAAATTGGTGGCTGTGCTGTAAGCAGCCCATTTTATGGCAGGACCTGGGGTTGTACAGGTAATTAGCACACAAGGAGGGAGGTGTTCATGGTTTGAAATTATTAAATGTAATGTGAGTCCTGAAAGTTGTAGATGGCCAAGTAGAAGATGAGATGTTGTTCCTCCAGCTTGAGTTGAGTTTCACTGGAGCACTGCAGCATGCCTGAGACAGAAATGTTGACATGGTGACATGTTGAAGTGGCAAGCAACTGGACGCTTGGGCTCACTTTTACAGACAGAGCGTAAGTAATGGGCACAGTGGGTCACCCTGTCTATGGTTCATCTCACCAGTGTAGCAAAAACCATATTGTGAGTAGGGAATGCAGTAGACTAGTTTGAATGAAGGGCAGATGAATCACTGCTTCACCTGGAAGGTGTGTCTGTGGCCTTGAATAGGGAGGAGGGAGGAGGTTAATTGGCATAACTCTCCAGCATTTATCTCTCTTTTGACTTATCATCAGCAATCTCTTTTTTTGCCTATCCCAATGAAGACTCTCGTAGGGAGAATCTGCATTGTAATTTAAAGTCCAGTAATGAAATGCTTAAGTTTGCACAGGGCCTACTGAAATTTGAAGAAAAAAGACGTGGAGATATTTTTCATGTTATTTGAGAAAACAGCGAGACAAATGAAGTTTAAAAAAATCGGCTTCATTTTGAAGAAAACCGGTTACCTCTCCTACAGCAAATGCTGTGAGCTGTGAGTTTGGAATTGATAAATAAGAGACATTTTCCAAGTGAATCTGTTGCTCTCTGCTTCTCACAAACCAAACCAACAGAAGCATGCAGAGAAAGACAACTGAAAAGTAAAAGCCTGGCTCGGCAAAGAAGGACCACCTCAACACTGAAATTGGGAAGCAAAGACCACTGAACTAACTTTTCCATTTTTACTCTACCTCTGTGGCGATCTATTTTCTCTGTTTGTTTGTATGTGTATGTGCCTGTATGGGTATAAGGATGAGTTTACAAGGGAATCAGAGCTTTAGTTACTAATGTTATATGCCAATGGTTTATATCTATTTATCTGTCGCTATAGTCTAATTACTTACTATAAGAAATAAGTCTTGTTTAGTATGGAAATTTGGACCATGCTTTCTATGAATCTTGGTCTGAAAGTCAGATATGGGGTGATGTGCGTATCGTATCGTGAAAAACGACTTTAACAATCGGTATGACTCCAGGAATAGTGGAGCTGAATTTATGGCATGTTACTCTGTGGGTCATTACCCTGTGCCAGGAGTCCCGGTTCATAGACTATCTCCCTTGGCTTGACTGAAGACTTCTGACAATCATGGTAAGCTTCCTGGCTTTGTGTCTGAACTAAATGATGAGGCAAGATGGCAGTTTTGTGAGCTTGGAATCTCTGGCTGAAGGGTAAAGGTCAAAAAGGCAAAGTAAGGCAAGGCACGAGTGCTTTATGCGTCCATGTAGGCTTAGACTGAGTGAGCACTATGAGAGCATCAAACAGACTGGAGCTGCAGCCTAGTCCAGTCCATGATGTGGGTCTGTTCTCTGAGCACAAACTATCCTTGCTGCAGCATTGCAACCATAGTTTCTGTTGCACCTCGACGTGCAGTATTTAAGTGCGGATATATCTTGTAAATGGATCATAGATGTGCCATGAGGGTTCTTAGAGTCTGGTACTTGTTGAATGCCAATGTCCATGAATGTGGAATGTGTGCGGCTGATGCAATGAAGTGCGCCCTGAGATGTTGGTGCCTGGTGTCCAATAAGAAATCCCTTTGGAGCAAACAGAAATCTGAAGTCATCAGGTACCCCTCTGACTTCCATCTCAAGAATTTGTGACGGATGATAGGACAGGAAACCGCACACTTATTAGGCAAAATGTGCACTTAATAAGGTTATTAACAAGTAATAATCACCCTTAATATGCAATGCACCTTCCTGTACAAGAATCTTGCCTCCATATTTGGAACTTTGTTCAAAGATTAGCACCCAACATCTAGGTAGTCCTCACTGACTGCTCATAGTTTCTGCCACAGCCTATGTTATTCAGGCCTCTATAAGATTCCATTCAAATAGTGGGAAACTATGAGTGCTGCCAGTATCAAGACAGAACTGAGTGACTTGATGAGCCATGGAAAGGTGCCATGAGAAACACTAAGAGAAGATGTAGACTTATTTCAGTGAGAGTCAAGTCTGAGATGGTACCAAGAGTGCAAGGAGGTGAAAGTGTACTGAAGGGTAGGGGAGGGGAATTGTGTGGGCAGAGTACCTGACGGTGGAGATGTGAAGGGAGACACAGCAATAGAAGACAGTCTAGGAAAGGTAAAGACAAAAGAATTTGAAAGAAAGAGCAAGATGGAAATTGACTGATGGGCTTGATCTGGCAAGACAGCCAAAATGAGCATGCAAATGAATGCAGTGGCTGCATAAGTTACATTTTAAAAAGGACAAATTGAAAGAAAAGATATGCTCAAAAAAACAAATAAAAGTATGATCTCACGTTTTAAAATAATTTTCCTACATCGAACTTAAGTTTGCATTTAACTTAATTTCATTACTTTAATTTAAACCAGCATCCACTTGCAGAACTTTTAATGCGACTGTCAATTCTGTTCTAGTTTCTACTTTCCACTCTGACGAGAAATGATGTAATGAATTAACTCAGTATTGCAATGTGATCATCAGCACTGTTTGTTGAGAACAGCAAAATGACTTCTTTATATTTTCTTTCATGGGATGTGAACATTAACAGCAATGCCAGCGTTTGGTATTCACTTTATTATTTACCTAATTGCACTAGTGAAAAAAAAACACAAAAGTGTAAAGAGAATCCAGACAGTTTTAATAAAAAATTGTTTGGTAACTATTAAAAGAAATCCAATAAATAATTTGGCATAATTATATGGCCCAATTGCATTTTTAGTCTTGAATTTAACACTTAAGCAAAAATCCACATTTATGCATTTAATTTAAATTATAACAAATCATTTAATTTTAAGTTAAGGATTATTTGCACAATATTAGACAATTTCATTACCTGCAACTTGTCATTTAAGTTATTATAAAACAGGCTTGTTTTTGTCACTTTAATTTATTGATGTGGCTTATTTCTTAACTTGCCTTAGCAAGAGAACAAATTATTTTACATGTTCCTGAAGGAGTCTTTCAAGCAAAAAAAAATTGTCACAGTGGTCCCTTGTCTTGCTGAGATCCCCTATCAATCCCCTAAACAAGGTTACTTTCTAAATGTATTCATGTCAGAAATTAAACATAAAATATTAACAAACACAATTAGCTAGAATAACTCATCTGGTACAATATCCAACACTTCATTGGGCTCATTGAATTCAAAATGACCAGCGTCTTCTTAATGAGATTTTGCTGGCAAACAATATTATGGAATTAATGTTGAGGTAATCTACATGATGGAAAATATAAAAGCCTTTAAATTTGTAATGTACATATTCAGTATAACTGAAGATGTCGAGTTGCAACTTGCTCATTGAGTAACTTCAGTGACAAGCATTACAATGCACATTGTGTCCATTTATACATTCTTGCCTGAATATTATTACCAAGTATGGCAAGTACATTATTGTTAACAACTTCTACGATTTTGATTGGTGTCTTGTCATCTCATCAAAACTCCTGTATAAATCTCAGGAGTACAACTAACTCATGCTAACATGAATGCCTTAGTTTCCATAGATTGAATCACAAGGAGTTGAGCTAAAAGAAACCATTTTTCAGGGCCTAAATGAGGCTTGCAGTAAATTTGACAGCTGTCTGTAATATTGCCAAATAAATAAATAAATAAAAGTCAAAATGAATAGTCTAGAGACCAAGAGTGACAAATGGAAATGGAAGAAAAAAGCTTGTTAGGGCTGTCTATTTTAAAGTTGCTTCCCTTGGCAGTTCTACATCTGTGAAAAAAGCAGACTCGGATTTGCAAAACAGACTCTGTAGACTTCATGTATTTGAATTAGGCACCCCTTTAGGGGATAAAGCAGATTACTCAGTTTCTGGATGTGAAGCCCAATTTGTAATGACAAGCCAACCAAATGATTCAAAGCTAAACCATCATACCAATACAGAAATCAACGTTTCACTTATTTGACAGGGAGATGCCTTTGATATGGATTCTGCAATCTACCAGAAAATCCCTATATAGTGAAATGCATTTTTCTTTTTCTCAGTCTGTATTTGATTTCTGGAATCTTCTGTAGACCGGATGACTTAATGTAATATTTTCTGCACTGTTGTGCAGCTACATAACCAACATTGACATACTTCAGTATTTATAAATAATGCCTTCATAACAAAATCAAAAATTGCAAGATATGTTTGTCAGTATATGTGTTTTGTAAAATGAAAATTTGTGAATCTCTCTTTATTGGGAGTTGCAAGATGCTTCCTAAATCAGTTGAATATGATTCTTTTAATGAATTATGAACTGCTGTAAATTATTGAGCATGGTGAGGAAAGCTCGTAAAAATCTTTGACAAAGCCTAAAATTTAAGAAGCTAATTACTCACTGAAAAAATAATCAGCCTGCTGATTTAATCAGAAATTGCACAATAACATCGTATATAGTGCAATAGCACTGACTAGTAAGCTTTATGACTGTTTTGTTCCTACAGCAGCTTAAACATGCTATCTGAATATTTCATTACATTTATTTGCTTTATTTTGAGGCATTTGTTTTGTTCCTGGTTGCATACAATTCACATTTAGTCTGTATGTTTTAGAAATCTACATTTTAAAAGTTTAGTTTCATCTTTACAGCTTCGTAGCTTTATGGCAAGGTGGTTAACACTGCTGCCTCACAGCATCAGGGACCTGGGTTCAATTCCAGCCTCGGTTATTGTCTGTGTGGAGCTTGTACATCCTCCCCATGTCTGCATGGGCTTCCTCTGGGTGTTTAGGTTTCCTCCCATAGTCCAAAGATGTGCAGCTTATGTGGATTAAGAAATGCAGAGTTATGAGGATAGGTTGGGTCTGGCTGGGATTCTTTTCAGAGGGTCAGTGTGGACTTGATGGGTCAAATGGCCTTCTTCTGCAATGTAGTGATTCTAATTGATCAAAATTATTTTTTGGCATAAAGAATATCTTAATGATAATGATGTTTGGTGAAGCACAGGGACGGTTTTGCAAGAACAAGTGAAAGTGGTACACAAAGAGCGAGCAAGTGCTGGCTTTTTATTTTCTTCCATAGCTGAAGAGAGAGGGGTCGCTTAACTGCAGGTCTCAGATTTTCCATCAGAAAAATCTGTCAGTCTTGTGTACTTTTGGAGAGGCTATTTCTCCTTTACCCAGTTCTTTCCCACTGCCAATGTAGACAGATGTCAGACTTCATGCAAAAAGAGGCAGTCTGTCCAAATGCAAACGTGGCTAAGATTGTAGCTAGGAAGCAACCCAAGACGGAAGAAGGTAAAGAGCTATCACAATCTAAGCAGCTCCAAGTTAAACATTCATTTGAGCTAATAGGCAAGCATACAGGAGTATAACATTCTAGATCACATAAATTTGTGAAAAAAAATGTATGAGAGTAGGCACACACAGACAAAACATTTATAGAGAATAAGTATTTGGTGGCACAAGACTAGCAAAGACATTTATCCTCTTTCTGGCCAATGCCAATATTTAGCAACTAACACATCCCAAATTTTTTTCTTCTACTTCACCTAGGACATTTTTCACCAGAAATTAACCAACTTTCTTTGAAGTTGCTGATGCAATCAATTTTCCCTTGGCGATTTCTTTTATATATTCGCCCACTTCTTCATAAAATAATTGAACCTATGATGTCTTTCCAACTTCATTCTCCTAAATCCGAGGTTATGTTCTTGCCATAGTTCAGAACCCTTTAGTTCTTTTCAGCATCAAAGTAGAGAGAAGATTATAATCAGGCCTGAAAATTGTAAAAATCCAATTGTTCTAGAAACATTGTCATGGTGATGTAGAATATGGACTATCAACTTTGAACTCCATCATCAGGTTTAATACCTGAGGCTGTGATGGACTGAAATGGTTTTAAAAAGTGACCAGGACACTGATTTAAAATGACAATAGCAATCATCTGGCTATATAGGTTGGCCAAGCTTCATGAAATCGACATGCAATAAACAATAGACAATATGTTCAGAAATTGACATTTTATCTAAAGGTAGAAAAAGTCAGCTACCACTGTCTCCTGCACAAGAGCAGCATGAACATCACCTATTTTTACTTATACCTTCATGATTATCTTTACAAGGAGATGAAAATATTACCTGTAATATCAATCTTGGAGACAATAAACTCAGACACAGAAATGCAGAAACAGGGTTGTATTGCAAAAAGCAAAGGAAATGGAACTAAAGATGAAGCATGGAACACAGTCTAAGAAGGAAAACAACCCAGTAACAATAATATGTAAGAAGAAACATCAGAACAGTAGAAATGCAGAGGATAACTGCAATATTCACTCCTGACGATTACTGAATGAAAGAATTAAATAACCATTATCTCAGGTTAAAACCTTATCAACAACAACCCAAATACTTTAAACTGTATACTTAGTTGTTTTCCTTTACTGGACACAACCCTAATTAATTTGGAGATAGTACGAACTGCCGATGCTGGAGTCTGAGATAACACAGTGTGGAGCTGGATGAATACAGCAGGCCAGGCAGCATCAGAGGAGCAGGAAAGCTGACATTTGCATCTGTATATGTGTCTGTGTCTGTGTGTGAGAGGACTCATGTGATTTAATAGAGGGCAACTGTGATCAAGCTGATGGTGGGACTGACCTCTTAAGGTCTTTGATTAGTTGAGAATGGTTGCGAATGTTGCCAGTGGTCAACTACAACTTAACTGATGGAATGAATAAATATTATGATCTAATCTGATATGAAGAAATGGTCGAGATGTAATGCAATGAAGGAATTGGTGATGGATATATTAATTAAGGGTTAATTGGGTGGAATTTGTTGTATAAATATGGGGAGCTAGAAATCAGTGGAGTGTTTGTGGAATTTTATGGAAAGTAGTTCACTGAAGTAAAGATCTCACTAAAAATGTGGATTTGGAGTCTATTTGAGTACAGCTATTAGTGTATAACATTGGTAATAGAGGATGTTTAAGGCAAAATGTCAAGTTTCGTGATATGATTACCTCTTTGCCTATTTTCTGAAAATGAACTGTATGACTAAAGGTAAAGTGAAAATACAAATGGAACCAAGTTATTTCTTTACTAAAGAGGAAACAAGAATTGCCTTTGCACCTTTGTCACCTTACAAAAGCAGGATAAGAAGCAAGACTTTTTTGTTTCAGAATTGGAGCCTGATGATTTGAATATGGATGAAGGAGAAGGGAGATTGTTAACTTTCATGATAAAACTTATCAAAAAGATGATTTATTGACTCTTTGTAATGTGTGGTTAGATTTTGACAACTTAGAAAGGCTGATGATCATACCATGAAAGTGTACATAATGAAATTCAGTGGACTCTATGCAAGACTGCAGAAATGATAATTTCTTGATCTGTGGTGGCATTTAAATTATTCAGCTGTGCCAAAGTATCAAGTATGGATAGATTTCTAGTGTTGACAGGAGTTAAATTTACAGATAAACATGCTTTGCTAGATGAAATGATGGAAGCACTAAAAATAAGCCCAGGAGTGCACTCCTTTCAGCAGCATTCATTGCACAAAGGGGGAAATCAGTGATATGACAGAAAATGGAGGACACAATGTTAACAAAT
Organism: Rhincodon typus; assembly: GCF_021869965.1. NCBI lineage: Eukaryota > Metazoa > Chordata > Chondrichthyes > Orectolobiformes > Rhincodontidae > Rhincodon > Rhincodon typus. The sequence continues at coordinate 43,668,981 of NC_063343.1, read as the reverse complement.
TGGCAATACCATTTACATACATATCGCTGGAAAAAAATAGAGTGGTAACTGATGGAAATTCTATTGATAATTTTGGAGAGGGAAGAGAATTTGGGATTTGCAATAAGAGAATGAATCCCAGAAATACTCAGGGTAACTCAATCGATGTTTCAGGTGTGATTGAAAATATCATTACCCCATGATCTGTCCCCAAGCAGTAGAATAAGGTTTTCAAACCTAACCATGAAAACTGAACATTTAAAGGAAGAAAAAGTGGGGATGCAGATCATAGAGAGGCCATTTTATTAGTTGCAAGAAGTTTCAGTCTTGTGATAACTGTGTTGATGGCAGAGTCTTTCAGTTGTGCAACATTAGGCATTGGATGCAGGTCTACAATGTGTACAATCGGTTGGTCAAAACATTATCCCCCTAGACTGTCTGAGTAATAAGTATCAGGATAAAGTTACAGAATTTAAGAGATCTCCTAGTTTCAGATTTGGGGATGATAGCATGCTAAAATCTTTGAAGAGTGGTTATTTCTTGTAAAATAGTTGGAATATCTCAGTTTATTAGCATAGATGTCATGTTTACTGAAATAACATATTGATGAAGAAAGCACAGATAAGAGTTGGTAAATCAGCTAGTCTGTACATTATCATCTGCGCTATAAAGAGCTGTATGTGTTAAAATCTGTTGCAGATGGTCAGAGGATATAGTCCTTTTCAGTTTCCTTTTGGCAGGAGTCTTAAAGTTCCACCTGTAATAAATGTTCAGCCCCCAGCTTGGGAGGAAGCTATAATTAGTTTTACTTCTTCGGATAATTTGAATGTACTGCATGCAGGGAGAAAACCTATCATTAAAGTCAAAATCTCAGAAACAATTTGATGAGTCTTAAGATATAAGCTATATAAAGTAAAGTAGTTGGAAACCTGTTTCAGTCAGGGAATTATGGTTTGTTATGACAGAGAGGAGCTTAAAGAATGGAAAGACCTGGGGAAGGTGACTGGTCAAGGCAGAAAAATAATAATTGTTTAGCACGACTGTTGAGTACACTCTTTAATATTTTTGGTATGGACATAAATTTGCAGGTTCTGAAGAATAGAAAATAGCCAGGAGCCAAGTGCCTCTCATATCCAATTTTGCACAGCTATAAGGATCAAACTGCCACGATGAACAGTGTAATAAAACAAAAATGTCTGAATTATGGAACAAAATTGTAACAATTGACAGTTTGATGATGAACAGATCAATTCTGATGGTCAATATGTGGCTATTGGTCCTAAAGGACGACTGCCAAAAGTGGATAATAAAGTCAAATATTTACCAGAAGGGTTGAGTCAATGGAAAAAGTAGAGCAGGGAAGACCATTGGAAAATATAAATGCTGATGAGTTTATATGTGAGGGGTTAGGCCCATGGATTAGGAAAATGAAGTACAAAGATGGAAGAAACTACAGTGTAAGTAGAAACTGTGGATCCATGTGTAACCAGGTAGAAATATAAGGGTGGCATGGTGGCTCAGTAGTTAGCACTGCTGACTCACAGCACCAAGGACCTGGGTTCGATTCAACCCTTAGGCGACTGTGTATGAGGAGTTTGCATGTTCTCCCCATGTCTGCATGGTTAGGTGGATTGGCCATGCTGAAATTGCCCATAGTGTCCATGGATGAACAGGCTTTATGGGTTAGGCTTGGGAAATGCAGGATTACAGAGATAAGGAAGGGGTGGGGTGGGTCTGGGTTGGAGGATCTGGGTGGACTCAATGGGCAAATGGCCTGCTTCCACATTATAGGGATTCTCTGATTCTATGTACATACATTGCCTGAGAAAGAGATCATAACTATTGAAAGAAATCCTATTAAGAGGAGAGGGAGGCCAAATAGCAGTTCTCCAGAAAGAAGATGGAAGATAAAGCTTTATAAGAACAAGAAACATAATACAAATCAAGAATACCACCAGGACCAAAAGTCTGTGCGATGACCAAACTAGAAGGCAAATTGATAAAAGATTCCAAACAACAAGAACTATAAAGCTGGTGATAAACTGGGGTGTACACGCAGGTGCCAGAAAGGGAACAACTAGCCCTATAATAGTGGATATCTGCAGAAAACATTGAAACAATTAAAAGTTGTGCATTGTGTTTTGAAGTTTCCATCACTGGGAGATGCCAGGAACATGAAACTTGTTTTTAGTGATACTTCCTTTGCAAATCTCTGTGATACATTCTGTAGTGCAGGACAGTTTATAGTTTGTCTTGAGAAACAGGGACGTAAATTTTGCCCTTTAGCTTGGGAAACTACAAGGATCAGAAGAATTGTAAAACGTACTTTAATGGAAGAAATCTTTGTTCTTGGCAATGTGTAAATATGGTATTTTCCTTCATGAAAGTATCGGAAGAAATTCTGAAAAGGGATTCAGCAGCAACACTCATTGAGTGCAACATTGATAACAAATCACTCAAAACAATGTGAATGATAAAAGACTGAAGGTTCAAGTTCAAAACAGACTTGAGGAACAGAGGTTCATTTTACACTTAGGCATTTTATAACTTTAAGGACTCAACATTGAACTTAATACTTTCAGAGCCTGAACACTATCCTGCATTTTGATTAACCAACCCTCCTGTTACCTATCCCTGTGCCTTGTTTATATCTTGTTGGCTTTGTTGTCAGCAGAGATGTCCTATTTTCTCCTAGCCAAACCTACCATTAACACCTATTTTACATCTCAATTTCTCCCATACCACCGTTATCATTCTGTGTGTCTTTTTTCCCTGGGCAACCTGTTCCATTCACTCCTTGCTTTCCTTTGTCAACAGCATAAAAAGCATTGCTTTCCAGCCCTCTTTATTTCTGAAGAAAAATATTTAGACTCAGAACGTTAACTCTTTCCTTCTCCTCTTTCTGCAAGAGTTGTTGAAATTCTCGAGCGCTTTCTGTTTTATTACAATTTTGTTCATCTTGGGCGTGATTTTAAAGGATCTGACTGCTAAAAGAAAAACCTACAGCACGTATTTCAAGAGAGTCAGTAAACATAAATTTACAAAATTGCAGTGAAGTGCATTTATTTGCAACAAAGTATCACTCAGGTCACCTATGTGTTTTGAGTAAGTTTGCCTCTTTCTTTTGTTTCGACTGCATTTAAGTGGAATTCTGACTTCTGCAGATGGCCCTGGTGGCCAGGTAGATTTGGTTGGTTGTCCCTGGAGCGTTTGTGCCATGAGAGCCATGGTCTGAAGACAGTGTCCGATCCAGATGCAGGGTGACTCTCTTTGGCTTGGACATCACAGGCAGGAGGAGATGGGGTGCTCATCACCTCTAGGTGTCCTGATAGGAATCTTCCAGAGAAACCTATGTGTAGTGCTTCCTCCCAATGAGAACCTGCTGGCACCAGTCTGTCTCCCTTGGGCAAGGTCAATGTCCATTACCTCTCTCATGCCTAGCCATTGATGCCGAATGCCAATGAATGCAGTGATGGAGTGCAGGTCCATGTGCATATCTGCCAGATACTGAACTTGCTGGACCTGGACTAAAGTGAAAGCCACTGAGCTGGTGGAGTGTGCAAGTGAAAGCCTTGCTGGTGTATCCTCTGAATGTTGAGAGGCTTCCTCCTCAGAGGTGAATGTTGAACTAAAGATTTTTTGCACTGGCATCCTTCTTGTTGCAGGTCACTGTCTCCTGTTAGTGACTTGCATAATGGAAGTGTATTAATAGAAAGGGATATAAAATCTTGTTCGGGATAAGAAGGAGTTATTACTGGAATTAATGTGACAGCAGCACAATATAGCACATCGCAAAGAAACTGACTCAATTGGTTGGATACGGATTTCTTGGCAACTCCATGTGAGCATTGCCCTCTTGTCCAACCAACTCAAACATTTTCTCCTCTTATGCCATGAAGAGTCTAGCATATGCCAATCAACCACTGATCTTGGCTCTTTCAGCCCGGTTGTGTGACATTTTATTCTGCAATGACGCAAGGTCAAGGATTGCATACAGTGGAAGTGAATGGGCCATGTAATGGAGGTGATCATCCAGTGAGTGAGTAGGAAGCATAGAGTGTAAAAAGGGCTCCCAGTTTGGGAGAATAGAGAGGGTGAGAGCTGTTGAGTGAACATGCTGCATATATCAGTGAAAGTTAAATTTTGAGAGGTGAGAGGTATGTGCAGCAACAGACCTAGAATGAGTGGTGGCTACTCTGAGGTAACAGAGAGAAAATGGTGCCATTGACCCTTGCAGAATGCTAAAGGTGATTAACATTGTACAGCATTGCTGGTCATTTCTTTTCACCATGGCAGCAGCACTGACCCAGCTTGCAATCTCCATCAAAGTATCTGATAGCAATACCTGATTTATCAGTCTGAAGAAAAAAAATCATTCCCCATTTCTCGATTACCAGGACCTCCAGTTCACCTTGTGAACAAAACGAGTTGTCAGTTCCCTTTCTGCACCATTTACTCAGTTATGATCATGGAGGCCATTTCTAGCTTGCTGTATCTGAAGTGCTGCAGAACTCCAGTTTAAGTTTGGTTCCAGCAGCATGAACATCACAATGTCCCGGCAGCAGTGTGCAATCTCTCCTGCCACATAATCTCATGAGCCAGATGTACAGGAGCCAGTTGCACGACTGATGAGTTGGAGAGCAGGATAATTGTGTGAGAAAAATTAACACGACCAGGAACACTTGCCATGAACCCACCCAAAAAATAACACTTTGCCAACAATACAAGAAAATTCAGCCCTCTAGCTATCTTTGCAGATGCTGTCTGACCTGTTGCATTCACCGAGAAAAAAAACTTCCTTTCAATGTTGATGTTAAACAGGAGATTCCTTTGTTTCAAAATCTGGAATAAGCCAATACAATCCTTGTAATTAATGTCAGGAATAAGTACTACAATCAATTTCTTAAAGTTCATAATTTGTTCCTAAGGAATATTTTAAACTTCAAATAGTTTTTCTTTGGAAACTTGGAAATGGGAAATGGAATTACAAAGCACAACTAGTTGAACTTAAAAAACAAATTGAGGTTTTTTTTTACTTCAGCACTGGACCACAATTTTGTCCTATCATTTTTAATAGATGGAAAATTACAGGCTCCCACTGGAACATGCAGAAATGGAAAATTACAGTCAATGATTTTCAATTGTAGGATGTTTGAAGAATTGAGACATTATTTCATTTTTTAATATCCTTTAACATTTTGGTAACATCGCACGCCTGCCCCACATTTTCATACTGTTGAAATATCCCATGACTAGTTTCATTTGGCACAGCAAGTTGATGCATCTAACAGTTATTATAATCCGTATGTCTGTCTTCATAACAGCAAGATATTCAGTTCATATCAATTACCTGCAGTGTTAAAGATTAATGCTTTACATGGTTCCAAACCTGGCAGCTGCCACTAAACCACAGCTGCATCTGTAAGAAAAACATTTAAAATTGCTAAAGACCTTCAGTTTGCCAACCTGAGATTCAGAAAGGAATGCATTCCCAAAAGACTTTCAAAAAGCAAATCCATATCTTAAAATAAAATAACACACAATTGCAGATCTAGCTTAAATGAAACAACTCTGCAGTAAGTATGTCAAGAAGTCAGGGTACTATAAACCACAAAAAAGACAACATTCTTGGAAGAATAGCAGTCCAAATCCTCTTGAAGCTACCAGTGTAGAAAACACTTAACTAATAGAAAGCTGTGTGTATCTGCTGTACTTCCAGGCTTGAGGCATGCGGTTTTGAGATTGCAAGAAAATTATTGCTTAGTGCTCATTATTTTGTGCATCACCCAACAATGAGTGTAATGCACTTGCTATATTATTTTATGCTAAAACAGATTTTATACTTTAATTAGATTTCATGCCAAAGCTCCACCACTATTAGTTTCTGTGATCTAACCAGTAAAGTCATTTAAAAATAAAATGTTGTGGATGCTGGAAAATTGAAAGGAAACACAGAAAATGCCCAGATAGTAAGAACTGCCGCTGCTGGAGTCTGAGATGACACAGTGTGGAGCTGGAGGAACACACAGGCTAGGCAGCATCAGAGGAGCAGGAAAGCTGATGTTTCGGGTCGGGACCCTTCTTCAGAAATTGGGGAGGGGAAGGGGGCTTTGAAATAAACAGAGAGGAGAAGGGGGTTGGGCTGGGAAAGGTAAGTAGGAAGGTGATAGCAGGTAGGTAGTGGTGGGGATTGGTTATTGAGGTGGGAGGTTTGGATAGTGGGAGAGAAGATGGACAGGTCAAGGAGGTGGGGATGAGAGGGAGGGTTGGTCTTGGGATGAGGCTGGGGGTGGGGAGATTTCGAAGCTAGTAAAGTCCACATTGAGACCATTGTGTTGTAGGCTTCCAAGGCGGAATATAAAGTGCTGCTCCTCCAGTTTCAGTTCCCTGACCACCAAAACATCACATCCCAGACCATACATAACCTCATCACCTCAGGTGACCTCCTGCCCACAACCTCCAACCTCATTGTTCCCCAAGCCCACACCGCCCGCTTCTATCCCCTTCCCAAAATCCATAAACCCGACTGCCCTGGCTGACCCATTGTGTCTGCCTGCTCCTGCCCCACTGAACTTATCTCGACTCTATTTTCTCCCCCTTGTCCAAGAACTCCCCACCTACGTCCGGAACACCACCCACGCCCTCCATCTCCTCCAAAACTTCCGATTCCTTGGCCCCTAGCACCTCATCTTCACTATGGATGTCCAAATCCTGTAATCTTGCATTCTCCATGCAGATGGCCTAAAAGCCCTCCACTTTGTCCTCTTCCGCAGGCCCAATCACTCCCCCTCCACCGACACCCTTATCCGCTTAACTAAACTTGTCCTTACCCTTAACAACTTCTCCTTCAACTCTTCCTACTTCCTACAGACTAAGGAAGTGGCCATGGGAACCCGCATGGGCCCAAGCTATGCCTGCCTCTTTGTAGGATACGTGGAACAGTCCCTCTTCCATAGCTATACTGGCCCTATCCCCCACCTCTTCCTCCATTATATCGATGACTGTATCGGCTCCGCCTCGTGCTCCCACGAGGAGCTCGAACAGTTCATCAACTTTACTAATGCCTTCCACCCCAACCTCAAGTTCACCTGGACCATCTCTGATACCCCTCTCCCATTCCTGGACCTCTCTTTCTTCATTTCTGGTGACCACCTCGAAACTGATTTCTATTTCAAGCCCACCGAGTACCACATCTACCTCGACTACACCTCCTCTCACCCATCTACCTGCAAGAATGCGATCCCCTACTCCCAATTCCTCTGCGTCCACCGCATCTGCTCCCAAGATGAGGCGTTCCACTCCTGAACATTCCAGATGTCCTCGTTTTTCAAGGACCGCAACTTCCCCCCTTCTGTCATTGAAAATACCCTTGACCGCATCTCTTGCGTTTCCCCAACCTCAGCCCTCACACCTCCCCGCAATAAAAACAAAGACAGAATTCCCCTTGTCCTCACATATCACCCCACTAACCATCGGATTCAACGCATCATTCTCTGCCACTTCCGCCACCTGCAATCTGACCCCACTACGAAGGCTATATTTCCCTCTCCACCCTTATCTGCCTTCCGGAGGGACCGCTTTCTCCGTGACTCCCTCATCTGTTCCACACTCCCTATCAGCCCCACCAAACCTGGCACCTTTCCCTGCAACCACAGGAGGTGCTACACCTGCCCCAACACCTCTCCCCTCACCTCCATCCCAGGCCCCAAAAAAGCCTTCCATATCAGACAGATATGTTCACCTGCACATCCACTAATGTGGTCCCTTGTATCCGCTATTTCCAATATGGCCTACTTTACGTCAGGGAAACCAAGTGGAGGCTCGGAGACCATTTTGTAGAGTACCTACACTCGGCTCATGACAACATCTCCCAGTCACGAGCCACTTCAACTCCCCCTCCTACTCCCTGGATGACATGTCCATCCTGGGCCTGCTCCAGTGTCACAACGACGCCACGCAGAAACTGAGCAGCAGCACCTTATATTCAGCCTTGGAAGCCTACAACCCAATAGTCTCAATGTGGACTTTACTAACTTCAAAATCTCCCCACCCCTGGCCTCATCCCAAGACCAACCCTCCCTCTCATCCCTGCCTCCTTGAGCTGCCCGTCTTCTCTCCCACCTTTCCGGTCCTCCCACCTCACTGACCAATCCCCACCCCACTTCCTCTCAACACTCACCTTTACTAGCTTCATCCCCGCCTCCTTGAGCTGTCCGTCTTCTCTCCCACCTATCCGGTCCTCCCATCTCAATGACCAATCCCCACCACTACCTACCTGCACTCATCTATCACCATCCCACCTTTACTAGCTTCAAAATCTCCCCACCCCCGCCTCATCCCAAGACCAACCCTCCCTCTCATCCCCGCCTCCTTGATCTGCCCATCTTCTCTACCACCTATCTGCTCCTCACACCTCACTAGCCAATCCCCACCACTACCTACCTGCTATCACCATCCCACCTACCTTTCACAGCCCAACCCCCCCCTCTCTATTTATTTCACATCCCACTTCCCCTGCCCCATTTCTGAAGAAGGGTCCCGACCCGAAACATCAGCTTTCCTGTTCCTCTGATGCTGCCTGGCCTGCTGTGTTCCTCCAGCTCCACACAGAAAATGCCCAGTAGGTTTGGCAACATCTGTGAAGGCAGAAATAGAATGTTTCAGCTCACAGTCACAACCTTAGGCGTTATCTCTTTTTTGCCTTTACAGATGCTGTCAGATCTTCTGAGCATTCTCAAAATTTTCTCTTTTATTTCAGTAATTTTACCTGCATGATTATAGGAAAGGTGATGATTAAATGTGCATCTTCCTGCCACATAGCTGTTGTTAAAAATGAAAAAGGACTGCACATTGAGGCATGGTCACTCATTGACACGGAGATAAACCAGAAAGATTACAACTCTGGCGTGCCTTAATAGCATGAGATAGCTAACACATCATAATTAGCAATGTTCATCTCACCTTCAGTGATTGCATCATCCCACCTCAGCATTCTCTGCTGGTTGCCCTTTGGTAAATAATCATTCGTATCTATGGCCAAACAGAGTACAGACTGTACTTCAGAGAGCATTTTTTATGATGTGCTTAACTCTTTTTGGGATCAGTTTCAATTAGACCTAAAACACAGAGTCATTAATACTGGAATTAGTCTGAGAATTTCATGAGAATTTTCTCCAGCATTCAGTGCCAGTTGGCTTTTGGTCTTTCTGGCAATAACTACATTGTAATTATCTTTAAGCGGAAACTCTAAAATTCCACAATGGGTGCAGATAAGACACGCGTTGTCTTATTTCTCTGAAAATATGTAATCACTTCCATTAAAGCTGCTGTACCACTGCTACATGTGGACAGATTTATCACAAGGGTAATGTCTTGAAACGTTTCTGCTCTTTTTCCACAGATGTTGTCTGACCTGCTGAAGACTTACAAAATTTTCTGTTTTTCATTTTTAACTTATTATTGATTTATTCACTTCCTCTGTGCTAGAAATTGAGGCAAAAAGAGAAATGAGATTGTAACATACTGTTGATGATAAAACCACTGGATATAAAGAAATGACTTTAACAGATTGTATTTTTGAGTTGAACTTTACCAAAATGCTTTATACATCATAAAAATGTCACCTCTTTCACAATGTAGCTTAAAGCAAAATCCGTCACATTCACGCTGTCACACTGAGGTACAATACAACTGATCAGTATTTCATTTAGAGTGCACTTTAAAGAACTATTATCCTTTCAAGATGTATCAGTAATTGATCAAAGGTGTAGAGCTGGATGAACACAGCAGGCCAAGCAGCATCAGAGGAGCAGGAAGGCTGACGTTTCGGGCCTAGACCCTTCTTCAGAAATGGGGGAGGGGAAGGGGGCTCTGAAATAAATAGGGAGCGAGGGGGAGGCGGATAGAAGATGGATAGAGGAGAAGATAGGTGGAGAGGAGACAGATCGGTCGAAGAGGCAGGGATGGAGCCAGTAAAGATGAGTGTAGGTGGGGAGGTAGGGAGGAGATAGGTCAGTCCAGGGAGGACAGACAGGTCAAGGGGGTGGGATGAGGTTAGTAGGTAGGAGATGGGGGTGAGGCTTGAGGTGGGAGGAGGGGATACGTGGGAGGAAGAACAGGTTAGGGAGGCGGGGATGAGCTGGGCTGGTTTTGGGATGTGGTAGGGGGAGGGGAGATTTTGAAGCTTGTGAAGTCCGCATTGATACCATTGGGCTGCAGGGTTCCCAAGCGGAATATGTGTTGCTGTTCCTGCAACCTTCGGGTAGTGTTGTTGTGGGACTGCAGGAGGCCCAGGATGGACATGTCGTCTGAGGAATGGGAGGGGGAGTTGAAATGGTTCGCGACTGGGAGGTGCAGTTGTTTAGTGCGAACTGAGCGTAGGTGTTCTGCAAAGCGGTCCCCAAGCCTCCGCTTGGTTTCCCCGATGTAGAGGAGGCCACAACGGGAACAGCGGATGTAGTATACCACATTAGCAGATGTGCAGGTGAACATCTGCTTGATGTGGAAAGTCTTCTTGGGACCTGGGATGGGGGTGTGGAGGGAGGTGTAGGGGCAGGTGTAGCACTTCCTGCGGTTGCAGGGAAAAGTGCCGGGTGAGGTGGGGCTGGAGGGGAGTGTGGAGCGGACAAGGGAGTCACGGAGAGAGTCGTCCCTCCGGAAAGCAGATAAGGGTGTGGAGGGAAAAATGTCTTTGGTGGTGGGGTCGGATTGCAGATGGCAGAAGTGTCGGAGGATGATGCGTTGGATCCGGATGTTGGTGGGGTGGTATGTGAGGATGAGGGGGATTCTGTTTTGGTTGTTATTGTGGGGTGGGGGTGTGAGGGATGAGTTGCGGGGAATGCGGGAGACTCGGTCGAGGGCGTTCTCGACCACTGAGGGGGGGAAGTTGCGGTCCTTGAAAAATGAGGACATCTGAGATGTACGGGAGTGGAATGCCTCATCCTGGGAGCAGACACGGCGGAGGCGAAGGAATTGGGAATAGGGGATGGCATTTTTGCAGGAAGATGGGTGGGAGGAGGTGTATTCTAGGTAGTTGTGGAAGTCGGTGGGCTTGAAATGGATATCGGTTTCTAGGTGATTGCCAGAGATGGAGACAGAGAGGTCCAGGAAGGAGAGAGAGGTATTAGAGATCGTCCAGGTGAACTTAAGGTTGGGGTGGAAGGTGTTGGTGAATTGGATGAACTGTTCGAGCTCCTCGTGGGAACACGAGGCGGCGCCGATACAGTCATCATTGTAACGGAGGAAGAGGTGGGGGTTTAGGGCCAGTGTAGGTACGGAAGAGGGATTGTTCCACGTAACCTACAAAGAGGCAGGCATAGCTTGCCAGCATCTGCAGTTCCTACCATCTCAGTAATTGATCAGATGTGAAAGTTAGACTCAGTGTAAAACAACCACAATTGACCACTCATATAAATATCAGTAATTTTTAAAAACTTTGCGGTACGTTGTTAGATAGTGTCACAATCTCATTCCAGACATTTCATCAGTGTGGCCCATGAACTTGAGGTCCATGAATTTGTATAAGGTCATAACTAACCCACTTTTATTTTTTGAATGTTTTTACAAAGAGTTAAAAAGTTAGTTTATTACACACCTATTGCTGAAAGTCACTTAAGTAGAACCAATAAAGCTGGTGATTAAAAATACTAATGTAAAGATTTAACATAAATAAAGATAAAAGTTACATATGAATATGAAAATGAGATCAGTCTCTACTTTCATTTCTGACCTGATTTGCTCAAAAGTTCTCTTTCTGATCTAAAGGTTAAAAGTTGAGGTCAGATTCAACAGCTGTGATAGCTTTTGTAGTTGAACAACTGGAGGTCACTACCACAAAAGGACGAAGCAGAACATGTCCTAGGAATGAAGAAAGGTTTTTTGTTTCTCTTATAGAGCGCTGCAGATTGTGGCTTTTCCTGGTTCAGGATCAGTATTCCACAAAGCTAAAGTTAATCATGCTGTAATTCCTTGTAATATCTTTCCTATCTCCTGCTCAACCGTACAGAAGCTTTGAGTATTCACACATTTGGGGGTTCAGTGGAGAGTTCTGGAATCCTTGATTGTTGATTGTTAAGAAAACATAATCTGATTGTCTGCTGTAGCTGCAGTGGATTCATGTGGCAATGTTGTAAGACTCCTTGTGTCCGTCTTAAAGACAGATTTGCTTTGTTTACAAAACAATCTTAGTATAATGATATATTTGTGCCAATAAAATGCACAATTACAATGACATGGAATTGGGATTGATAGTGCTCATTGGTATAGTTTGGTGATCGGAAAGACAGTATGATGGCACAGCTCTGCCACAAATAGTGCCAGATGGCATCTTGGTGAACATAGCATCAACCAGAATGCAACTTTAATGTGAATCCAGTAGAACCATGTTGAAGCTCAATGTTCCAACACTCTACTCCCACCAGCGCTTTTTAACAGAATCACCAACCATTTACAAATTGCTTGTTGGTTGATTTGTTCTGTTTGTTGTTATAATGCAGCAAATCTTTAGTTACAGCTTTGCATAGTTGTTTCAAGCAGGAAAAGTCTACAAACTCTGGTTGTGGCAGGAATTCTTCTGACTTCAAGGCTTCTTCACAAACCTGCTTTTCTGAGATATTGGTGCATTTGCACTTATCCCATTTAAATAAAGCATGTCAGAGTTTGAGCAGAAGCCATTCAGAACATACAAATTGTTGAAAGATGAAGGAGGTGGAGGAGGGTATAAAGGTATCTCAAAATCAGCACATATTTGCCCAAGGTTTTCAGGGAATAATTCTTCTACCTGAACATTGAGGAACAATATTGAGGTGTCCACCCCTAAAGACAGCCGCAACAGTAACATTAGAACAGGTGTTGAATTTATGGGGTTCGTGATCACAGTTACCCAAGCTAGGCAGTCGATGATTTGCAATAATTTTGTGATAGTTTGTTAAGAGGCAACAGTTTAGATATGATACATTAGATAAATAGATAGAGCAAGTATACAATCATGACAAATAAGAGTATTTTGCTGATCCTGAAACCATTCTGTAGAATGGGGAAGGAGAGGTGGTGCACTCCCACATCCTGAATATTTTTCAGTCTTTTGTGATAGTCTTTGTTGGCAGCTGTCTTTGGTATTCACTTGAGCTGATGTGTGGGAACTCCTGATCCTTCCTCAGGAAGATGGAAGCTCTTGCTTCTAGATTTTGCTCTTTCCTCCTTGTAGTGATTGTAACAAGGTCAGCCAGGTGGACTTCATAGAATATGAGTTCCCTGACTGGGGTTGTTAATCTGGTACAATCAGGGAGCCCTGGCTGACAGATATAAAGAGAAGTGTCAGAGATTCAGTTCATTCTGATAGCTGGCTCTGAGGAAGCTGGGTCAATGGCAGGGACTTTCCATGTGTCAATAAAGGGTAACTTGGGTGATGGGATAACAGCTTCTGAGGGGTTACTTCAGTGGCCATGAGAGAAAAGCGCGCTCCTGAAGGAATTTGCTTGCAACAGTCATCTTTGAGTTGGGGTAAGCATTTCTGTTGTTATTTGGGAAGTTTTACTTGTTCGATCCTGCCATCGAAGACTGGGCTCAATATGTGCAAAGAATGCATTATTTTTACCTGGCAATGACATTGGGGCTGATGAAAAGCAACGAGTGATCCTTCTGATATCTGCAGCTTTGTCGGTTATTAGGAGCCTAACTTTCCCTGAGGTACCAGATACTAAAGCCTTTCATGAGTTGACAAATTTCTTTAAGGAATATTATGACCTAAACCTCCTCTAATTTTGAGATGATATCGATTTTACTCGGCAATTCGAGAACCAGTGGAACCTGCATTGGGGATTTTTGACTTGGTTAAGACGACTGGCAGAGGCATGAGACTTTGGTTTAACTCTTAATGAGATGCTGAGATACTGTTTGGTATGTGGGATTAATGATGTAAGCATGCAAAAGTGCCTACTAGCTGGACTTCAAACAGGCACTACAATTGGCTTTATCATTGGAAAATATGGCAAGTGGAGCATATGAATTGCAGGGTATGTCAATGGAAGTGGACACCCTCAACAGTCAGACTGAGCTTGGGGAACACCACTTGAGAGAAGGCAATTACATAGCCTCAGTCAGGACATAACCTGAACAGAGGCATGTCTAGGTCAGCCCACAGCAAAACCCCAAAGCAAAGCCAAGCCTTAGCCAAATGGTTAAAATTTTCTTCAGGATCCGGGCCGGCAAGCCATTGTAGTTGCTGCTGGTAAGTGGACTTGAGACAGCAAAAGAGTCTCACTAGACCTAAATTGAGTCAGACAACTCACAGGCTGGTATCCAGGAGAGTGCATACCCTGGAAAATCTACCTACACCTGGTTTGGAACAGTTAAATTGCTTAGCAACATCCAAATCAGAATCAATAAAAATAAACATCTGGTTAAATGGTCACCCAGTTCTAATGGAGGTTGATGGCAGCGTGGCCATTCCAGTGACATAGCCCTTAGACGTTTCTCATTCTCCAATAAGTGGATGCATAACCATACATGGAAGTTCATCTTAAAAGCAATCCTCTTGGCACACTCCATATTCAGCAAATAGCCCAAACCAAACAGTGTTTTTTAAAATTCTGAGGAGGGATCTTTGTTATTGCAACACAACTGTTAGAATTATAGCTTGCAAGCAATTGTTTGTTCAATCCTGCAGTTTGGGACCCTTATATAGTGAGAGATATAAATATGTTTGAAGTAATCCAAAGACATGCTGCACAATTCTGCACAAATCACTTGTCACATCAATTCGCACCAAAGCGGCCCTGTGGCCCATCAAACCTATGCCAACCTATCTACATTAATCCCACTTTCCAGCTCTTGGACTATATTCTTGGATGTTATGACATTTCAAGTGCTCATCCATGTACTCTTTAACTATGTGAGGTTCCCACCTCTACTCTGCCCCTAGTCCAGTGCATTCCAGATTTCCACCACATTCTGGGTGAGGAAAATTGTCCTTAAATCCCCTTTAAACCTCCTGCCCCTCACCTTAAAATTATGCCCTCTCACTTTGACACCTCAACTAAGGGGAACAGATATTTTCTATCTACCTTGACCATGCCCATAATAATCCAATACACCTCAAACAGGACACCACCACCACCACCCCCTCCCCCACCAGCCTTTTCTGCTCTAAAGAAAACAACCTGAGTCTATCCAGCCTCTCTTCATAGCAAAATTCTCCAACTCAGGCAATATCCTGGTGAATTTCCTCTGCACCCCCTCTCATGCAATCACATCCTTCCAATAGTGTGGCAGATGAACTGCACACAGTACTCCAACTGTGGTCTAACCAATGTTTTCTACAGTTCCATCCTAATTTCCCTGCATAGTTTCAAATGCATAATTAATAGCATAATTGATCAAAGATTTGGAATGGGAATCACTACAGCAATGGAGAGAAAACAATAGATTTGCCAAGTCCTGTGACATATAGAATGAATTTTCATGTGAAAATTGACAGAAGCAAGTATATAGTACCCTCTGGCAATGATAAAATAGGAGGTAGCCATCCACCAAACCACAAAGGCCATTTGTTTCCGAGACAGTGTATCAATAAACTTTCTTTGCAAGAACAATCCCACAACGAATTGGTTCTGCTTGGACCTCCTTTGGGTAGGTATTTCCCCATCCTTCTTGTAACACTATTCTGCAAGGTTTAATATTATTAAGTAGTGAAGGACTAATAAATAATAAATATTCAGCAGGAGAGGCATATACTTGAGTACAGACTGCTAGATATTTTTGAAAGCCTTCTGAAAGTCCAGGTAAACCATATCCACTGACTTCCCCTTATCAACTCTACTAATTACATCCTTGAAAAAATACTTTTGTAAATCCATGCTCACTCTGTCTGATCCTGGCACTGTTTCCAAGTGCTTTGCTATTAAATCTTTTTAATGGACACCAGCAGTTTCCTGACTGCCAATGTCAGGCTAAACAGTCTATAATTCTGTGTTTTCTATCTCCCTCCTTTATAAAATAGGTTTTCAATATATACTTTTTAAAATATTAGATACCCTCCAATCCATTGTCTATAGAGTCTTGAAAGATGACCACCAATGCATTCACTATTTCTAGGTTCACTCCCTTAATTGCTCTGGACATTTACTGGCCCTGAGGATTTATCAGCCTTTAATGCCAACAATTTCCCTAACACTGTTTCATTACTAATACTGATTTCCTTCAGTTCCTCCTTCTCATTAGTGCCTGTGCTCCCCAATAGTTTT
The DNA here is from genome assembly GCF_021869965.1 of Rhincodon typus. Lineage (NCBI taxonomy): Eukaryota > Metazoa > Chordata > Chondrichthyes > Orectolobiformes > Rhincodontidae > Rhincodon > Rhincodon typus. The sequence continues at coordinate 43,652,761 of NC_063343.1, read as the reverse complement.
GACATGTTATTTGTGCCCTCCTTTGTAAATACAGAACTAAAGTATTTATGTAATTGGTCTGCCATCTCTTTGTTCCCCATTATAACTTGCCCTGTTTCTGGCTGCAAGGCACTTACATTTGTCTTTCCTAATCTTCTTCTCCCCACATACCTATAGAAGCTTTTACAATCAGTTTGTATGTTCACTTCAAGCTTACACTTGCTCTATTTCCTCGCCTCTTATTAATCCCTTTGTCCTCCTTTGCTGAAATTTAAACTCCTCCCAGTCCTCTGATCTGCTGCTTTTTTTTTAGCCGATTTGTGTACCCCTTCCTTGGATCTAATACTATCCCTAATTTCCTTATTTAGCCATAGGCCACCTTTCCCAATATATTTTTGTGCATGACAAGAATGAACAATTATTGCAGTTCTTCTATTTGGTTTTTTAAATGCTTTCCTTTGCTTATCACTGTCACCCTTTAAATAATGTTCCTCAATTTATCATAGCCAGCTCATAACTCATAATATTATGGTTCCCTTTCAGGAGTCTGCTCTCGGAATCAAATATGTCACTCTCCACCTTAATGAAGAATTCTATCATATTATGTGTCACTCTTCCCTAAGGGGCCTTGCACAGCTAGATAGCCAATTAAACCTTTCTTGTTACACAATACCCAGTCTTGGATGGACTATGCTTGAGTTGGTTCCTCAGTGTATTGATCCGGATAACTTACCCATCCACACTCCAGGAATTCTTCCTCTATGACATTATTACTGATTTTATTTGCGCAACATATATGCAGATTGAAGTCACCCATAATTATAGCAGGTCCTTACTCCTCACAGAGACTGTCATCTATATCTCACTGGCAGGTTTATACAGAAGCTTCAGAGTTAACCCTTTCATTCCAACTGATTTATACAACAGAAATAGCCAAAGCCCAATTCCATCAATTCTTTCAGATTTATCTTTTGATCATCTTTAATTGTAAACTTTTCAGTGTCATAACTATTATATCAATATTCATATCTGATTTATCTAAAGGTAACTGCATTCATAAATGTTGGTGGAATATGGATATTAGCCTGTGATGCTGACACAACAGAAGCAGAAGCAGAGTGTGGGTGATGTGATTGTTTATGTGTATGATTCTTTCTGGCTTTCAGGACCACCGCCTATGGCACCATGGTCAGGGGCAAAGTTGATATGGTGATGTAACTTATTTAAGAAGAAGTTTATTTGTTAATATTTGTTACATAGTTAATATGTGACAGTTCCAGCAACAAATTGCTCACATCAGATAGAGCAACACTCATGTCACTCCCTGTCCCCAGACTCATCAAGCGGGAGTTTCAGGGCTGGACTGCTAGCTTACTCGCTTGACAGGCACAGGGGAAATAACCAATCTTCACGTTGGGAATGTGGATCAGATAAGTAAGTGAATGGGTGGAGACTGGCAGACAGTGCGGTGTGTGCTGAAAGGTGGAAGGATAGTGTAGCTGTCAACATGCAACGTGAATGGCTACAATATTGAGGTGCATGGGGATGGAGGAGAATGACATATAGATCAGCAGGCAAAGCCACAGCTTTAGCTTATGAATTTAGAAAGGTTTGTATTAAACTGTAAAAAAACTGTAATTAAACTGTAACTAAATTGTATTAAACTGATCAGTATGGAAAACTTGTCTAACGTATAAATGTATGGACTTGAAATGAGATGAATATTGTTAAGTATTGAGATGTAACGCAACACTTTTTGGATGGCAGGGCATCCCTGCCAATCATGGCAGCCCCACAGGCATTTTATTTTCCAAGCAGCATAAATTGGCTGAAGACAGGACTGCACAGCTCACTAAGGAGGAAGTCCCAGCTCAGAGACCTGCTGGCCAGATTGAGTGGCACTCTGTCAGCACAGCGTTAGGAGCAATGTAGCTATTGTTGGGACCATGCCCAGTCCTCATGTTCTAAGTCCTGGGAGCAGATAAGCAAGGGACACCTACAGTAGAGGCAGGAGAGGAGGGTCTGAGGTGGGGCTGGGGGTAGAGGAGGGATGGGTTGTAAAGGTGGAGGACAGAATTGAGAGAGACATGTAATTGGGGAAGGGAATCCAAGAGGGAAACATTTGTCTTACCCACCTGAGGCTGAGCAGGTAATCTAATGGGCTTTTCCCCTTGTCTTTGACCTCCTCATGTTGAGCTTTAAAGTTGTGTCCAGTTGGGAAGTAGCCCTTAAGTGGACATTAATTGGCAGCTTAAAGCTATCCAAAGGGGCAAGGGTTGGCAGGTGTCCTGAGTCTATCCCCACCATCCTAAAATTTTTGACAGCTTTTGAGCGGGTGGGAAGGCTACCTGGGCATTTGACAGGTCTTCCTGCCCACAAACCTACCAATGGGGGACTGTAAAATTCTGCCCAAGTAGTAACTGGGAGTGACTCATTCCATATACAGGGATAACAAGGTGTAGAGCTGGATGAACACAGCAGGCCAAGCAGCATCAGAGGAGCAGGAAGGCTGATGTTTCGGGCCTAGACCCTTCTTCAGAAAT
>NC_063343.1:43497264-43649839 GCF_021869965.1 Rhincodon typus | reverse complement strand
TTTGGGCCTACGCCCTTCTTCAGAATTGCCCATTTCTGAAGAAGGGTCTAGGCCCGAAACATCAGCCTTCCTGCTCCTCTGATGCTGCTTGGCCTGCTGTGTTCATCCAGCTCTACACCTTGTTATCTCAGATTCTCCAGCATCTGCAGTTCCAATATCCCATTCCATATACAGTGTGTTTTTGGCTAATTCAGTTAATTTTAGTAAATTTAGCCAGCAAATGCAAACCTATTAGTGGATTGACTTTGGTTTTAGTGGTGGTGAGAAGGTTTGGACATATCGAATGCCTGCATATTTTGCTCCTTGTAAATCAGGGGAAGTATGATCAGGCAAAGTGGGATGTGGGAAGAAGGATGAGGAATGAGGGTTTAGTCAAATTCAATATTTTTGATTTTGTTGCTAGCCAAGGCCTCAGTCATGGCTATTAGAATAATGGACAGCACAGTGTCCTCCATGGTGTTAGGACATTCAGCCAGCAATAACACTTTCGTTAGCCCCTGCTGCTTCCAAATGTGTAACAGATTGTCCTGCAGTTGGGAAGGAAGTGTGTCAGTAAGTTTTGTACAATATGTTTGGGTGATGGGCAATGCCACAGCTGTCAATAGAAGGTTTGCAGGAATGCTATGTTTGTGAGGTTGATGTGAAACTATGAAAGTTAGGGGTGATGGTGATCGATAGAGAGAGGTAAGTGACGGAGGTGTGGTGATTTGACCAGTGGCTGACATCAGTACTATGCTTGGTACATTATGGCATTTGAATATGCACTTGCTGATCTTGACTACTCATATAAGGTCATTGAACAATACACCTTCACTTTAAGAAGTACAGGTTGGTTAAAAGCAGTGTTGGATGACTTTAAATGGTAAGGAAATTATGTTTTAAATAGGCCTCCTGCCGATGTAAGAAGCCAATAAATATCATTGTTATACTGGCTAAATGTAGAAATCATTGAAATGGGCAGTCAGCAGAAAGCTGGTATGCTGCCAGTACTTCAGTCAGTGGGTGAGGGCTACTTTTGCATTCTGATTGCTTTCAGAGGCAAGTTAATCCTCACATTGTCAGCTGTGGTTGAGAGGTAAAAATCTCACCCCTGAATCAGAAGATTGTGATTTTGAGTCCAACATCAGAGAATTTAAAAATTAAGTCAAGGCTTTCAATGGAACTGTTTTATTAAATATTGTAAACTTCAGTCCATTGTGCCATTTTTATAGAAAGTACCATCATTTTGAATAAAAGCACAGAGACACTGCAAAAGTAGTGAACAGTAAGCAAATAATAAACAAAAGCTTTTCCTTCACTTTTTTTTAATATTTCCCTACATGTTCTCTCTGTGCGTATCTTGTCCATGAGATAAACCTCTACTTCTCTCAATCCAACTGCCACTTGATGTTCACTGACATTACCATTGCTGAAACACCCATTGTTAACACCCTGAGGTTACCATTGAGCAGAAACTTGGTCAGCCATTTTAAATAATGTGGCTACCAGAGTAGATGAAAGGTTTGGAATTCTGCAGTGGGTAACTCAACTGCTGATTCCACAAAATGACCATGTTCCATAAGGCACAAACCAAGAATGTAATGGAATAATTTCCAACTCATGTGTATAAGTGCAGATCCACAACACACAAGAAGCTTGACATCATTGAGAACAAAGCAGCCATTTGGTCAACACCTTATCTGCCATCTTAAACATTCACTCTTTCCATCACTGGGACAGAGTATTAGCAGTGCATACAATTTACAAGGTGAACTGCAGCATCTTACCAAAAAAAATCCTCATCCTCTCTACACACTATGTAGTTGAGTGAGTAGACAACTGTATGGCAGATGAAATACAATTTGGATAAATGTGAGGTTATCCACTTTAGTAGCAAAAACAGGAAGGCAGATTACTATCTAAATGGTGATAGATAGTAACAGGGAGATGTAATGAGACCTATGTGTCCTTGTACACCAGTTTTTTTTTCTTTATTCATTCATAGGATGCAGGCATCTCTGGCTAGGTAGCATTTATTGCCCATCCCTAATTGCCTGGACAGTAGTTAAGAGTCAACCGCATTGCTGTAGATCTGGAGTCACATGTAGGCCAGACCAAGTAAGGTATAGCAGATTTCCTCACCTAAAGGGCATTAGTGAACCAGATGGGTCTTTCTGACAATTGGCAATAGGTTCACGGTCATCATTAGATTCTTAATTCCAGATATTGGTTGAATCCTGTGGCGGAATTCGAACTGGATCCCCAGATTTTTATCTGGGTCTCTCGATTAACAGTACAGTGATAAGCCATCACCTGCTGAATGTAAATAAGCATTTCCACCACCTCCAGTGAGATGCCACCACCAGACACATAATCTCCTCCCTTATCAGCCTTCTGCAGGGACTGCTCCCTTCGGGACACCCTGGTCCACTCCTCCTCCACTCCCAACACATCCCCACAGCCTCACAGCACCTTCCCTTGAAATCGCAGAAGGTATAACACCCACCTGTTTACTTCCTCCTTCCTCACTATCCAAGACCCCAGATACCCTTTCCAGATGAAGCAATTTTTTATCTGCACTTCACTCAATCTAGCCTATTGTGTTCGTTGCCCACTATGTGGTCTTCTCTATATTGGGGTAACCACTTTGCAGAGCACCTATGTTCTGCCCACAAAAAAGACCTTGAGCTTCAAGATGCCTGATACTTCAACAAACCACCATGTTTCCTGGTTAACATCTCTGTCCCAAGCTTGCTGCAGTTCTTCAGCGAAGCTCAGTGCAAGCTGGAAAAACAGCACCTTATTTTCCGCTTAGGAACTCTGTTGCCTACTGGACTCAATATTGAGCTCAACAATTTTAGGGCTGAGGCACCTCCTCCCATGCCCTTACTTGAAACCCCACACACCAGGCCTTGTCACCATATGGGTTGCTACCACACACAGTCTATTGTCAGCTACTCTTAGTCCCCATTAGCAGCTATTCCTCCCCCAAGACTGACCTTTACCCACTCCTTTGTCTGTCCAACTCTTTTTTTCACTTTTTGGGCTCTATCTCCACCTACCCATTTACCCTCCCCTCTCCCCCTACTCTATTTTCAGCATAAATACCAACATTTTCCTAGCTAACATCAGTTTTGTTGAAAGGTCATTGAACCTGAAACATTAACTCTGATCTCTTTCCACAAATGCTGCCTCACCTGCTGAGTTTATCCAGCAATTTCTATTTTTGTTCCTGATTTCTAGCGTTCACAGTTCTTTTGGCTTTTGGCTGAAAATAAGTGTGCAGGTGAAGCAGGTGGTGAAGAAGGCAAATGGTATGTTGGCCTTCAGAGGGAGAGGATTTGGGTACAGGAGCAGGGATGTCTTGCTGCAATTGTACAGAACATTTATGAGACCACACCTGGAGTATTTTATATAGTTTTGGTCTCCTTATCTGAGGAAAGATGTTCTTACTATGCTGTCAGTCTACTTTCATACCCAAAACTCTCCAGCTCAGGCAACATCATGGTAAAGCTCCCCTGCACTCTCTCCAGTGCAATCGCATTCCTCCTGTGGGTTCCAGAACATTTTATGTGGTTGTGACTATGTTGCATTATACCCTCTTATTTTTCTCAATATGCCTACTACCCTTAAAGAGCTTGACCACACCATCCTCTTTCAACACTCCTCCATTTTCACCAAGGCTGGGACTGCCAGTTTCTATTCTCCTTTATCCAAACATTACCAGTGAATCTCCTACATGGTCATCTTGTTCAGTTTCTCACTGTTAACTCTAGTGTGCTTCAAGGATCTATTGGTGCCCAATTCTCTTTCTCATCTAGGCAACATCACTCAAAACACATCAGATTTCACATATGTTGACATCCCACTTTATTACACTTTGTTCAACTTGCAGTCACACATTCATTATCTACTTTTCTTGGCTATTTCATGGTCTCAGCTGGACTTGCTGCTTCTTTCTCTTATCATGCACATGATGCCAAACTGGCTCGGAAAATATAAAAATCCATCAACAAGGCAATAAGGCCCAGAACCATGCTATTGCTGGAGAAGCTGCACATTACTGATGGAAGAGTTCAGGGACAGAGCATTTCCAGTTTTCCTGAAAGTACTAACAAATCTTGAGGCAGCCATCAATTTTAATAACAGACAGAGGGCAGTATACAAGATGGCCGAGCCAGATGCCATGCTCTGCAGAATGTTTTAGGATCTCCTGTTCTTTTCTTCTGTTTACTTAACTCTCTCTCTCACACACACACACATAAACTCAGCATGATAACTGAGTGGTATGCTGACTGGTGCTACTAGTTTTAATGTTTGTCGCATCTGTCACATTTTCCTTGCTCCTCCAGACAGTTCATGCTTTACATCTGCATGAGGGGCAAACCCTTCCGAATATACACTGCCACTCATTCTTACTGTTGCAAGCACTGGCACAAGAACTCTGCAGGAAAGCAGTGATAAGTTAGTGGGGTCTGTACTAGAAGGTTCACTGACTATAGGTATACCAGTGTACGGAGATGGAAAGGACTGTTTGGAAAATGGCTCATATGAGGAACAACTCATGCCCAATCTCACCAAAATAAATCTTATGTAGGTTTTAGGGGCACAATCATTAAAGCAAATGTAACTGCAACTAATTGGAACCGATGTTTCTATCTTTATACAGTCACTTACATGCAAACTTGGAAAAGGCAAAGCATGTTCATGATAGCCAGTTCTATCGTGGGGAAGGTAAACTTTACAAAGCTGAGAGATGATCTGGCAAAAGTGGACTAGTTACAGCTACTTGAAAGAAAAGTCAGTGGCAAATCAGTGGGAGCATTCAAAAGCGAGATTCAACAGGCACAGTGAAGGCATGTTCCCACAGAGATAAAGGGTGGTTCTGCCAAATTGAAAGCCTACTGGTCATCTTGACGTACACAAGTTAAGATTAAAACAGCAAAATACTCTCTGAGGTGACATACTTAAGAAGCTTAAAGGACTATGGAAGTATAGTGATGAAGCAAAAAAAGAAAGTAGGAAAGCAAAGACAGGATACAAAAAAAAGGCTGGGTAAAATTAGGAAAATTCAAAGATGTTTTATCACTACATTAAGGGCACCAAGACATTAAGGAAAGATTTGGGCCTGGCAGTAATGTACATGGTAACTTAGGTGTAGATGCAGATGATTTGGGTTGCGTTCTTAATGAGTACCTTTTCTCTGCCTTCACAGAGAGGAATGATGCAGATATTTTAATTAAAGAGGACTGCAAAGTATTCAATAAAATAAACATAATAAGAAAGGAAATACTAAATGGACTGACCTGTTTGTAGGTCAATAAATCTTCAGGGCTTGAAGAACTGTATCCAAGGCTGTTGAAGGGAGCTAGGAATGAATTAATGGATGATTTTGAAGATCCTGACTGAATAGAGGTGAAGTACCAGTGGTCTGGAGGTCTGCAAATGTTGCACCACTGTTCAAACATACGAGGAATAGGCCAAATAAATTGAGGGTGATCAGTGGTTGGCAAATTACTTGAAATAACATAAAGAGATAGAATTAAATGTTACTCGGAATGACACTGCTTAATCAACGGTAGTCAGCATGGTTTTGTTAAGGGAAGATCATGTTTTAATAACTTAATTGAATTTTCTGAGGAAGTATCAAGGAGCATTGATGAGGACTGTATACTGGATGTCCGACACTTCCGCCATCTGCAATCTGACCCCACCACCAAAGACATCTTTCCCTCCCCACCCTTATCTGCTTTCTGGAGGGACCACTCTCTCCGTGACTCCCTTGTCTGCTCCACACTCCCCTCCAGCCCCACCACACCGGGCACTTCTCCCTGCAACCGCAGGAAGTGCTACACCTGCCCCCATACCTCCTCACTCACCCCCATCCCAGGGCCCAAGAAGACTTTCTACATCAAGCAGATGTTCACCTGCACATCTGCCAATGTGGTATACTGCATCTGCTGTACCCGGTGCGGCCTCCTCTACATCGGGGAAACCAAGCGGAGGCTCGGGGACCGCTTTGCAGAACACCTACGCTCGGTTCGCAATAAACAACTGCACCTCCCAGTCGCGAACCATTTCAACTCCCCCTCCCATTCCTCAGACGACATGTCCATCCTGGGCCTCCTGCAGTCCCACAACGATGCCATCCGAAGGTTGCAGGAACAGCAACTCATATTCCGCTTGGGAACCCTGCAGCCCAATGGTATCAATGCGGATTTCACGAGCTTCAAAATCTCCCCTCCCCCTACTGCATCCCAAAACCAGTCCAGCTCGTCCCCGCCTCCCTAACCTGTTCTTCCTCCCACCTATGCCCTCCTCCCACCTCAAGCCGCACCCCCATCTCCTACCTACTAACCTCATCCCGCCCCCTTGACCTGTCCGTCCTCCCTGGACTGACCTATCCCCTCCCTAACTCCCCACCTCCACTCACCTTTACTGGCTCCATCCCCGCCTCTTCGACCTGTTTGTTTCCTCTCCACCTCTCCTCTCCTCTATCCATCTTCTATCCGCCTGCCACTCTCTCCCTATTTATTTCAGAACCCCCTTCCCCTCCCCCTTTTCTGATGAAGGGTCTAGGCCCGAAACGTCAGCCTTTCTGCTCCTATGATGCTGCTTGGCCTGCTGTGTTCATCCAGCCCTGCACCTTGCTATCTACATGGATTTTGGTAAGACTGTTCACAACGTCCCACATAGCAGACTGGTCAGAAACAATAAAGCCCTTAGGATACAAGAGAATATCTCAATTTGGATCTAATATTGGCTCAATGATAAGAAGCAAAGGTGATGGTCAATGGATGATTTTGTGAATGGAAAGGCTTCCAGTAATGTGCCACAGGGCTCAGTGTTGTTTGTAGTATATAATTGTGGTATTTTACAATATTCAGTACCAATTGCAAATCCTCAGATTCCGAAGCATTCGATATACAAATACAGTAAGACTAGGACAATGTCCAGTTTGGACTGAAGAGTGGCAAGTATCATTCACACCATAAAAATACAAGGCAATGACTGCAGCTAGACGGAACCTAACCACCACCCCTTGACATTCAGTGGCATTACCATCATTGAATCCCCACTATCAACATGCTGATGGTTACCAATGACCAGAAACTGAATTGACTAGATGCATACATACAGTAGTTATAAAAGCAGGTCAGAGGTTAAGAATATTGTAGCAAGTAATTCACCTCTTTACTCCCCAAAAGCTGTTTACTATGTGCAAGGCACTAGTCAGGAGTGTGATGGATTACTCTCAACTTTCCTAGATGAGTACAGCTCCAGTAATAACTAAGAAGTTTGACATCATCCAGGACAAAACAGTTGGCTTGATTGGCAAGGCATCTGCAAACATCTTCTACAAACATTCACAAAAGATCCTTAGACGTCACCTGTTATACCCACTTCCATCTAGAAAGACCGGAACAGCAGATACATAGGAACACCATCATCTGCAAGTTCCCTTCCAATCCAGTCACCATCCTGACTTGGAAATATATCACCACTCCTTCAGTGTCATTTTGTCAAAATCTTGGAATTCCCTACCTAGTAGCATTGTCGGTCTACCTTCAGCACATGAACTACAGCAGTTCAAAAAGGCAGCTCACCACCACCTTCTCAAGGGCAATAAGGGATGGGCAACATGTGGTGGCCTAGCCAGCGATATCCACATCCCAATTGTGAATAAAAAAAATGTTGTCAAGGCTTGAAAAGTGCACTTATGAGGGAAGATTGAATAGGCTAGGGATGTTTTCCTCAGAAAAGAGGAGTTTGAATGATGACATAATCGAGGTTACAAAATAATGAGGGGCTTGGACAGAGTAGATAGAAGAACTGTTCTCCATTGCAGTGAGGTCAGTTACTAGGGGACACAGAATTAAGGAGATTGGCAGAAGGATAAGAGCAGGTATGAGGCAAAAATGTTTCACGCAAAGGGTCATAGGTATCTGGAGCTTGTTCTTCAGTTAGGTGGTTGACACAAAAACCCTAAACTCATTGAATAGGATCCTGAATCATTACCGTCCAGGTCCTGGAAAAGTGGGATGAAGATGGATGGCTAGTTTATTCAGCTAATGCAGACTCCATAAGCTGAGTTACATTTTTATGTGTTGTAACTTTTCCATGGTTTCTATGGCTTTAAAATGCTTAACAAAGTTGTCGGAAAATGCAGGCAACAAATCTGATACAACTTTCATACCTTAGCACACTGCAAATGATTTGCACTTGAGGCCATCTGCAACTTCTTTAAACACTCCACAGATTTAAAATTTCTTATCTTACTTTGAATAGATTAAAGTACGTATTTTCCAAAGTAGAGAATACTGACTGATCTGCCTTTACAAAAACTCTTTTAGCTGGCTTTAGTTTTAAAGCTGGCATGTATCAAATGTATCCCTAGATTTTCTTAGTGCAGCATCTCTCTGAATCTTAGGAAATATAAGTACAGAATTTGATGCTTCAGTGATACTAAAATAATTGGACACAGCAAAAGCTGCATAAATATTTGAGCTTGCCTGGAAAAGCATCAGTAGGGTGCTTCTTGGCACAAATATTAGCCATTAAAATGTTGAGTACATGCAACATGTTGGTTTGTATGATATCCTTGGGACTACTGGCACTTATGTTTGAATCCATTGAATGCTAATAGGATGAAAATCTTCATTCTGTACTAGTTTTAAGGCCTATGTGTGAAATCATACCAAGTAACTCCCAGTGATTCTGAAAAGTAGGTGGAAATTAATGGAATAGCCCGACAATATCTAGCCTGACAGCCTGATGAATCAACATAGCATTCAACGTACCTTTGAGAGTGTGGCATAGCAGTAATATATTTAGAAGTTCAGATGAACAGCAAGAACATAACCCTCCTTCAATTTTGAAAATTGCTATGAATTAGAACACACACATGTGAAACGGCAGAAATAGTGTGCAATAAGCAGAGCAGCGGAATCTCTCAATGGAACAGATCATGCCACACCTAGTAGTTGATGGTGGACAATTAAATAACTAAGTAGTGGAGGAGACTCCCTATTATCCCAAGCAGCCAAGCATGCCAGTGCAAAAAGTAAGGCTAATGCATTTGGAACTATTTTCAATTAATTATTCCCACCAGTTATCAATCTCAGCTTCCTCCTGATGTTCCCAGCATCACATATGTCAACCTTCAGTCAATTTCTTTAACTCCATGTGATATCAAGTGACAGCTGAAGGCACTGGATACCGCAAAGCCTATTGGTCCTCATACGATCCTAAAGATCTGTGTTCCCGAAATTGCCATTTCCCTAGCCTCGCTCTTCCAGTATAATCTATAAGAATCTGAAAAATTGCAGAAGTACTTATTGTCCATTAAAAGCAGAATGAATATAATCTGTTCCTTACTGTCCCATTTACCTATTCTCAATCATCAGAAAAATGATTGAAGGGACTGCTAACAGTCCTGTCAAAGTGTACTTGCTTGCCAATAACCTACTCACTGGTGCTCAGTTTGAATTCTGCCAAAATTACAGAGTTCATGACAGTATTATAGCCTTGGTTCAAACATGAACAAAATAGTTGAACTCAGGAGGTGAAGTGACGGTGATTGCCCTCAAGATTAAGGCAGTATTTAACTGAATATGGTATCAAGGAGTCCTAGGAAATTGACGACAATTGGAGTAAGGAGAAAAATCTCTTCACTGATTACAGTCATACCTAGCACCAAAGAAAATGACTGTGGCTGTTGGAAGCCAATTATTTCAAGTCCAGGACATGACTGTAGGATTTTGTTCCAAGGCCCAACACTCATCAGCTATTTCTTCAATGACGTTTCCTCTATCAAAAGGTCAGACATGGGGATGATCCCTGACCATTGCACAATGACCAGTTCAATTTGCAACTCCTCTGAAGTAGCCCGTGCTGCAAGACTGGGAGAATATCAGCTTTGGTCAGTAAGAGGCATGTAAAGTTTGTGGCTCACAATTGCCAGGCAATGACCATCCGCAACAAGGGAGAATCTAACAATTTTCACGTGACATTCAATGACATTACCATCACTGAATCCCTCTCCATCCACATCCCAGGCATTACCATTGAACAGAAATAAACTGACCAGACAAATAAAAACTGTGGCTGCAGGAGTAGGTAAGAGGTTGGAAATTGTGCAGTGAGTAATCCACCTCATGACTCCTCAAAGCCTGTCCACCATCTGTAAGGCAAAAGTCAGGAGTGTGAAGGAGCTCTCCACTTATCCAAATGAATGCAGACCTGACAATGCACAAGATACTTGACACAATATGGACAATACAGCCTATTTGATTAGCACCCCCTCGGTCACCTTAAATGTTCACTCTCTAAACCACCGACACATAGTAGCAGCAAAGTAGACTACCTACAAGATTTATGGCAGCAACTTGCTAAGGCTGCTTCAACAGTCCCTTCCAAACACATGGCCTCTGTTACCTAGAAAGGCAAAGGTTAGCAACATGCAGATACTACCACCTACAAGTGCCCCTTCAAATCACACACTGTCCTAACTTGGAATTAAATGACAGTTCCTTCACTGTTGTTGGGTTAATATTCAGAATCTTTCTTCCGAATAATATTAACATGTGGTAGACTTCAGTGATTCAAGATAACCATAACCAGCTTCTCAAGAACAATAAAGACTGACCAGCAAAGTTCTGAGGAAGGGTCACCAGACGCGAAACGTTAACTCTGATTTTTTTCTTAACAGGTGTTGCCAGACCTGCTGAGCTTTTGCAGCAACTTCTGTTTTTGTACCTGATTTACAGCATCCACAGTTCTTCCAGTCTTTACTGACCAGCAAATGGTGGCCTCACCAGAAATACTCACTTCCCAAAAGGGAATTTAAAAAAAGTCATACCTGAGCATCTTCATAATTTGTGGAAGAACGATAATTTATTACTATTGCCAAGGTAAATTTACCAAATACCATTTTCATTTCTTTGCTGCCAAGTGTCATGGCTCTTGACACAGACAGTTTTGCCTTTAGTGCCAAAATGTGTTTTTGTGCTATGTAATTCGCAAGTACTGCAGTTTTCTTGAATTGTACATATTCTGCCACACAGTACAAGTCCGGTACCATATCAAGAAAATTACATGATAACATTCGTTACAAGCCCTGACAGTGAAACAACAAATAAAACTAAATTTAGAAAATAAATTACAGACAACTCGCACACTATAAAAATCTTAGGATTATGATTGCTGCTCCACTTTGTAACCAGAATAAAGCTTCACAATGATGTTGACGCTGTAAACTCAGTAGGAGTACTCTTATTTTCTTAAAGCTTTGCTGGTGCAGACAAATCTCAACCATTTAATTACACAACAACACATGATAACTTGGTATAATTACCACATTCCATAATAGGTACCTGTAACCAAATTTAAGACAACAATTTGAAATCGGAGTTCGGACAGTTGACAAACAGTTTTTGCCTTCTTACATTTTCTGCTGTCATCTGGAACTAATTTCCCCTCTTCTGAAGACAGCAGCAGTGATTATTTAGATATTAAAAAGTACTGGCACACAGCATGAATGAAATTCTTTTCTCAACTTCCACGTTGTTAGATGAGCTTGGGTTCTCTCTCCTAAGGCAGGTCCTTGGAGATTTTTCACTGAACCACAGGTAACTGCTCAAATTTTTGATTACTTTGGTTGGAGCAAGGACGCAGGCCCCAAGTCATCCTTAGTCAGAGCAGGAATTAAAACCAGTCCCCCATTGTCACTTGTGGCAGTGGCAAAAAGGGAACCATCGAGGAGTATATACTATCCAGCACCTATCATGTGCCATAACCATTCTCATTAATAGTCAAACACAAATTTGGGAAGTAGAGTCTTCTGTAGCACGATAGTTAAATTTCTCCTTGCTTACTGTAGTCATGTGACGTCTACTCTGAGGCACTCACTCCTGGCTTCCATTTACAGCAATTCAAAAAAGAAGCAGGACAAGCAGAGTGATGCCCCAAGGGCTCATAACATGATGTTAAAGCAGAGCTGGAATTGAGTTTTAAAGATCTGTACAGAACTATAGCTACTAAAAGAGGAACACGGGTATATTGAAAGTTTCTAAAGGCCATAGGAAGCTACAGAAAAGGAATAAAGAAACAGGCTGCGATTGAATCACTTGGTATGACACAATGGTTTTCAATTTATGACTAAAGAATTCAGCTCCTTCAAAATAAATTGGTAAATTCAAAACCATAGAACTTCTCCACACTATTCCCAGTCAAATGTATAGACATCCAACAAAGGATGGACTACTTAAGTGGAGAAACACACTTACTGAAGGCATGGAAGGTAAACCAGTATAAAGACTAACGTCATACCACATCCCATTACTCTTCTCTTAGCAACAATTTCCTGAAACCAGAAGTCATAACAGGTGTGAGTGAGAAAATCAATGTGAGACGGCAGAAAGCCAGATCTCATTTCAACAAGATTGGCAAGCCAGTGCCAGAATTGAATATTGGAGAACACACCGGTCCACAAACCTTCAATACTCTCAACAACAATCAGCTGAAGTGGTGATTTGGGATCTATGTAGAACAGTTGTCACCTCGATCTTAGGTAGTGGAAGTGAATGGCCAAATATACTGTTGTGACTGCAGGCACAGAAGCACAATTGGAGAAGCTATTCCTCAACTGCACCCATCATTCTACAGACTACAGATCAACCCCCATCAGTTTCAGAGCTCCACAACCTAGCAACCTAATAAAAAAAAGGAACAACAACTATGGTACTGTAGCAACAACAAGTGACCATGGAACAGTGGCTCATGGAGAAGTAACATCATCCAGATATCCCTTGACCATCAATGCTCAGTAGCAGCAGTATGTACTATCTGCAAGATGCACTGCAGAAATTAACTGAGATGAAAGTAAATGGCACAGCTGTGCAGGTGTAGGTGAGAGAATGGTGGTGAAATAACCTGAGTGAGTGAGTAGGTAATGCAGGAGCCATGCAAGAGTAATTGTAGTGGTCAAGTTTGGAATGGTAAGAGAGTGTGAGAGAAGATATTTGGATACAATAGTAAGACTGATGAAGCATGAGCCTTGGTGGAATTGGGTGCAGTAGCTGGAGATAGAGTGAATTTGTGGTAGCAAAGTGTAGATGGTGGCTCTTACCCTGGCAGAGTGGAGAATATCATTCTCCTTCTTTCTGCAATGCAGGGCTTTTCCAGCTCTCATGTAGGTGGTATATCTTGCAACATCCCAAAAGTGGCAAGTTCTTCTGTCTATAGTGAAGATCAGGATAGCATTGGATGAGAGGAGCATCATAGAGGCATGGTATTAGTTAATGAGGTGAGATTGACATAATAGAGCATGATTTTCCACCCTAAAATCTGCAGCCTGATTAACAGCATCAATTACTACCTCTCTCTCACCAATCATATCATGCCTTTTTATTTACACTCACACCAGTATGGCATGCACACAACCACCTGGTAAATAGTGGTCAATGGGATCGAAAAGCCGTTTGTGGACGGCAGCATTAAGCCATGTTGAATGCTCACACATCAGTAAACTTAAGATATTAGCCCAACATCTGCTCTGGGACAGTTACTTCCCAAAAATGAGATGCACCTAAAGTCTCTTAGACTCCTGGAACCGTCCAAGATGCTCAATCTCACATCACCCAGGAAATCCCTTTTAGGAATGGTAAATCTGGAGCATATGTAAGTAAGTTAGCTTCCATAATTTGTGCAAGGAGGCAAATTAATTTAAGAAGTTAGAAATGTCGACATTCTTTGATAAATAAGTTGTTCTGGAAAATGGAATGATTTGAATATGTTGACTTCTCATTGAATCACTTTGAATAGATTTAACCTCTGTGGGCTGGAATAAGAAATACAAGCAGGTGTATGCCATTCAACTCGTTGAGCCTGCTCTGCCATTCAGTCACATGATGGTTGATGTAACTGGAGTCTTAACTATACTTTGCTGTCTGCCCCATAACCCTTGATTGCTTCGTCAATCAACAATCAAAGTTAGTTTTGAAAATATTGAATGATGCAACCTCCACTGCTCCCCAGCTCTTTGGATCAGAAGATTGCAAAGATTGACAGCCATTTGAAAGAAGAAATTTCACCGCATGATAATGAGAGTGTTATGAACTTATACATAAATATAAATTGACAGGAAAGTCAAAGACTTTTAAAGTTATCTTTAATTACTTACCAACACCTTGTGGAGAAGTAAATGTAGGTGCATTTTAAAAAAAAATCTAAGCCAAAGTTCTGCTCTTCACATGACAACTGCAATAAATCCTCAATAGCAGTTGGTCCAAAGGCAACTGAATGGTGACTTCTGGAGAAACCGTATCATGAGGATTGAACTTTGCCAGACAGTTATGTTCTAAAATGTACCTTTAAGTCAAAGTAAAATGGAGAATTGTGGAAAGGAATATGTAAGTAGAATTCCTGGCAATCTTCTCAGTTTGGAAAAAATGCCCATGTGATCCAGTTACCATGGGGAGAGAAAACTCAAACAAAAAATTCTTTGGAGTGCCAAATGACAGTTTTAGCATCTTTCACAGTATCTCACAGATCAAAGAACATTTTCTGCAGATGCTCAAGCAGGTCAAGAATTAGAACTGGTGGGGAGTAGAAGTAAACCTTTCTACAAATACTGTTTTTACAGACCCAAGTAAATCATTTAAAGGGGATGGGTATAAAAATCTTTGGAATTTGTAGTTATCAAGATTGTTGTGACCTGAGGGAGATGGGGATTTGTCTAAGTGCATCTTGCTCATTATCATTGTACGCAGGAAAACGTGGGCAGAGCAGATCTATTGTCAAAGGACAATGGATATTTTGACATTGTATGGTGAAAAGAGGTAGCACTATGTTGGAAATCTGTGAGTAACTGTGGAACAGTTCCTTTAATGCAAGATATCTGCCAGAAATGATGGGTAAATTGAAACATTTGGTAAGTCATATTTTGGCTGTGTTTGTTAGCTTTGACACTCTCCAAATTAACCTCAGAATGTAATAATCTTCTGACCGATAACCTATTTAGGCTTGCAGTGCTACTTATAGAGTGTTTGGGATGGGCTTGGGGACAGAGGTTGGAAGAAATGAGTCTGAGCTCAATTGCATAAGACTGCGAAGAATGCCAACAGATTTTAAACAATCTCAAAGCTTATTTAGGGTGGTAATCACAGCGTCATTTCTTAAACAGACAATTTGAAGCATTAGACTCACGGGACAAAGTTTATTTCATGTGTTACTCCAAATCTACGCCATATGAGAGAACAGTCAGAAGAAGTTCAAGCACCTACCTTTTCTATTAGTGAAGCTGCGCATTGCATGAAAGTCAAGGGCATGATAAGTAACTATAATCAAATACATGCATGTTGAGAAATACTATAACTAGATGTATTTAAAAAGCATTAAACCAAAGCTCTACTTTTCCCATGACAACTGCAATGAATTCTCCATGACAGCTGATCCATGCTCAGGACCACACACTGTTACTTTCAAAGATCCAAATCTCCCTTGAGAAAAAATTGTGAAACTTTGTTGTTTTGTGATCTGCTGAATTACAGCTGGAATTATTTAAAACAATTTTTCATTGAACAGCTCAGTCTTGTTTTTTGACAGGTTTTTTTGATAATGGACACACACCACAAATGGGGGTAACCTTCACGTTAAAACCACTCAACAGGAAACTTTTCTTTGGAAAATTAAAATCAATCAGCTGGTAAAATGGGCAGCTGATCTGATCTCACCTATTTCCCACTAAACAGGTTAGGTAAGTATTTTCCCAACTTTCTGAAATGACTGTGACAGTTCCCTGCACTTCAAGCAAGATAATACAACAGATCGATTACATACGGAGAAGAAGTGCTTTATGATGGATAATGATCCCATGAATAAGCCACTCAGTTTTATCAACCACTAGAAAAGGAAATAAAAGATGAAAATGGAAGGACCATCTGGCATTGACTAAAGTCGTGGGAACAACAATGGCAAACACAGTCTTGCTGCGCCCTGCAAATTCCTCCATACAAACATATGTGAGCTAGTGCAAAAATTGGGAGATCTCTAAAAAAGAGCTTGACATAGTCTTATTCACTGAATCCTAACCTATATACCATGCCCCAGAAAACACCATCACCATCCCTGGATATGTCAGGGCATTGGCAGGACGGATCCAGCAGACGGTATGGCACTGCGGGATACATTAGGCAAGCACCTGCCCTAGGAGTCCTTAACATTGACTTTGGATCCCAAGATATCTCATGTCATCAGATCAAACATTGAAGGAAACTATTGCAGATCACAACGTACCATCCTACTTCACCTGATGACTCAGTACTCTGATATGTTCAATAGAATTTGGAGGGAGCGCTTAGGGTGGCAAAGTTGCAGAACGTACTCTGGGTGGTGACAACATCTATCAAGACTGGCTTGATAGCACAACTATTGACCAAGCTGGTGAAGTATTAAAGAACATAGACACTAGACTATGTCTGTGGCAGGTGGTGAGGGAGCCAACTAGAGGGAAAAATAGATTTTATCACCTCCTCACTAATTTGCCTGCTGAAGATATATCTGTCCATGACAGTGTTGCTAAAAGTGACCAACGCACAGTCCTTGTGGAGACAAAATCCTGTGTTCACATTAAGAATCCCATTGTGGTATATGGCACTACCACTGTGTTAAAAGATAAGTTTTGAACAGATTTTGCAACTCATGGTGAGTCATCCATGACACTGTGGATCATCAGCAGCCAAATTGTACTTCAATCTGTGATTTCATGGTCCAGCATATCTCCCAGTCTACTACTACAAGTTAGACAGGGGATCAATCCTGGTTCAATGAAGAGTGGAGGAGAGCATGTCAGGCGCAGCAGCAGGCATATGTTAAAATGAAGTGTCAACCTGGTCAAGCTACAAAACAGGACTATTTCCATATCAAACATCATCAACAGCAAGTGAGAGACAGAGCTATCTGATTTCACACCAATGGATCAGATCTAAGCTCTACAGTCCTGCCACATGCAGTTGTAAATGATGGTGGTAAATTAAACAACTTATTGAAGGAGGAAGCTTCACAAATATCCCCGTCCTCAAAAATGCAGATAGAGGTATTGGGCAGAGCAAAGGCTATGGGCCCTGATAAAATTCTGGCAATAGTACTGAAGACATGTGCTCCAGAACTTGCTGCCCCCGAGCTAAGTTGTTCCAGTACAGTTACAACACTGGCGTCTACCCAACAATGTGGAAAATTGCCCAGGCATGTCCTGTATACGAAAAGCAGGACCAATCCAAACCGGTCAATAACCACCTATCAGTCTGTTATCAATCATCAATAAAGTGGTGGTAATATCATAAAAGATACTATCAAACAGCAATTCTTTGGCAACAACCAGCCTACTAATGGTTAGCTGAGTAGCCACGGCTACTCAGCTTCTGAAATCATTACAACCTTGGTCCAAACATGGACAAAGTAGCTGAGAGTTCCTGAGGGTAATGTCCTAGGTGCAACCATCTCCAGCTGCTTCATCAATAACCTTCCCTCCATGAAAACGTCAGAAGTGAGGTGACATCAAGGCTGCATTTGACAGAATGTGGCATTAAGCAGCTCTAGGAAAACTGGAATCAATGGGAATCAGTAGGAAATGTCTCCGCTGGTTGGAGTCATATCTGGCACAAAGAAAGATGGTTGTGCTTGTTGGAGGTCAATCATCTCAGCTCCAGGTCATGTCTATAGGAGTTCCTCAGGGTAGTGTCCTAGACCCAACAATCTGTAACTACTTCATCAATGACCTTCCCTCCATCATGAAGTCAGAAGTGGGGATGTTCACTGATGATTGCACAATGTTCAACACATTTGTGACTCCTCAGATACTGAAGCAGAACTTGCACAAATGCAACAAGATGTGGACAGTATCCAGGCTTGGTCTGAGAAGTGGAAAATAACATTCTTGTCACACAGATGTCAGGCAATGTCTGTTTCCATCAAAAAAGAATCTAGCAATCGCTCCTTGACATTCAATAGTATCACCATCACTGAATCCCCTACTATCAACATCCTGGGGATTACCATTCACCAGAAACTGAACATGACTCACCACCGAAATGTTCTGGCTACAACAGCAAGTCAGAGATTAGAATCTTGGAGTGAGTCACTCACCTCCTGACTCCCCAAAGCTTGTCCACCATGTGCAATGTACAAATCAGGAGTTGTGATGGATTACTCCCTACTTGCCTGGATGAGTGCAGCTCCAACAAAACTCAGAATGCTTGACACCATTCAGGACAAAGAAGCCCAATTGATTGGCACCACATCCACAAAACTTCAGTCACTCCACCTACGATGCTCAGTAGCAGCAGCATGTATCATCTACAAAATGTACTGAAGAAAGGCCCTCAGACAGTATCTTCCAAACCAACAACCACTACCACCTTGAAGGAAAAGGGCAGTAGATACATGGGAGCACTACCCACCTGCAAGTTTCCCTGCAAGCCACTCATCATTCAGACTTGAAATGTATCAATATTCCTTCAGTATCATTGGGCCAAAATCCTAGAACTCTCTCCCTGCTGGTACCGTGGGGTTTACCTATACCAAATAGACTGCAGCATTTCAAGAAGGCAGCTCGCCACCAGCTTCTCAAGGGTAACTAGGGATGGGCAATAAATTCTGGCCCAGCAAGTGTCAGCCACATCTTATGAATGAATAAGAAATATTACAGATGAAAAATCAGCAGCTGATGAGTGTTATAATGAAGCATGCACCTTGACTTCAGTAATCACTTAGAGAACAAAAAAGATTCCTGTCGAAGAGCTTTTTCTGTGCTCAGGAGTCAGGGTTGGGTCTTTATCATGCTGCAGTGCATTTATCCTGCATGATTGCCAGTTTCTGCACGCCATAAAATTTTGTTATCCAAAAATGTCTGGACTAGGAGCCACCTGGACTGGTGGCGCTTGATTCTCAAGAGGGAACAGGACAAAGGTACAGTCGTAAAGTCATCACATGGAAAACACAGAGTAGAAATAAATAGGTCATTTTCAGAGTGCAAGTGATGAAAAGTGGGGTACTGTAGGGATTAGTACATGGGTCCAGCTATTCACAATATATTACAACAATTTGGACGAGGGTATCAAATGGAACAAGGGGTCATGGTTTCAAGATGTGCAGTAGGCTATTCTAGACTGAGATGGGAAGAAACCTATTCACTTAGAGCATGGTGAGCCTGCAGAATATTCTCCCATAGAAGGCTGTGAAAGACAAGTCGCTGAACATATTTAAGAAATAGATTTCTGGAGGCTAAAGTTATCAATGTGTATGAGGAGAGAGCTGGAGTATGTAATTGAGATAAAAGGTCAGCCATTTTTGTGTTGAATGGCAGAGTGGGCATGATGGGCCAAATGGCCTGCTCCTGTTTCTATTTTCTATGTTTTCATGTTTCTTTAGTGTAGCTGCAAAGGCATCAGAACTCTACTCATTACAAAAACAATCTCCTCTATTTAGCAGCATTCCTTTACCTCCATGGCTTTTACTCCTTATTTCCTGCCTTCATATAAATTACAGATACTTTAATCTAGTAGCAATTACAGGTCATCACAACGTACCACACCAGATTTCTTTGATTCTGTATGACTGTAGATGGCTATATAATTTGAATGAACAATTTTACACAATATTAATGAAGTCTTTTCTGGATTACTATAATCCCTGTGAATAGCTGAGCTTAAAATAAGTGCATGTGGTCCTGGATTTCCTCCCTAAATTCCCCTTCATCTCCTCCTCCTTCTTTGTCTCTAAGATTCTCCTTAAAACCTGCTTGTTGCCTGCCTGAATGACATCCTCGGCTACATTAAAGGAAATATGATCTAATTGGATTGAGGTAATCCCTGTAATGTGCTGTAACAGTTTTCTCTGAAAGGATTCTGATAAGGATCATACTGGGGTATCAGGGTAAACCGTAAAAATTGTCCATTCAACAGGAAGAATAAAAAGAAGACATATTACCTAATTGCTGAGCGATTCCAGAGCTCTGAGATACTGAGAGATCAGGGTTGCCAAGAGTATGTATTACACAAGATTAGTAAGCAGACACAGCAAGTAATTAGAAAAACGAATGGAATGCCATCATTTATTGTACGGGGAATCAAATATTAAAGTAAGCTTCGGTTATTCAGGGCAATAATGAGGTCACATTTGGAGTACAGTGCAGAGTACTGTCTCTTTATTTAAGGAAGTAAATGTGATGGAAGCAGTTCAGAGAAAGTTAAGAGATGAAGAATGAGGAAATGTTGAACGGACTATCCGCTGGAGTTTAGAAGATTAACAAGCAACATGATTGAAAAACATGAGATCTGAAGGGATCTTGATAGTATCATGATTCCACCTGATGTTATTACTGGAAAAGTCAGATCCCAGACTGAAACGTCAGCTTTCCTGCTCCTCTGATGCTGCTTGGCCTGCTGTGTTCATCCAGCTCTACACCCCGACTGAAGTTTTGGTTTGATTTGATTTATTATTGTCACATGTACAGTAAAATGTTTAGTTTTGCATGAAGTACAGGCAGATCATGCCATACAATGTGCATAAGTGTAATAGAGCAGAGCGAGAAAGACAATGTTATGGCTGCAGAGAAGTTGCACAAAGAGAAAGATCAACATTAAATTTAAAATTTGAGAGGTCTATTCAGAAGTCAAATAACAGTGGGAAGGAAGCTGTTCTTGAACCTGTTGGTACATGTGTTCAAGCATTTGTATCTTCTGCCCGACAGAAGATGTTGGAAGGGATTATAACTGAGGTGGGAGGGGTCTTTGATTATGTTGGCAGCCTTGAAATCTGACTTGAAGAGAGGTTAAGTAGGTTGGGCCTGTCCTCATTGCAGTTTAGAGGAATCAGAGGCAATTTTACTGAAATAATTAAGATTCTTAGCCAGCTTGTCAGGTAGATGTTGAGAGTATTATATGAATGTATAGGACTAGAAGGCATAATCTCAGAGTAAGGGGTCACCTAGTTAAAACAGAGATAAGGAGGATTTGTTCTCTCAGTGGGGAGTAAATCCATGAAATTCTTTACCACAATTAGCTATAGAGACTGGGATGTTAAGCATTTTCAAGGCTAAGATAGACAGATGTTTAATCAGTAAGGTAATCAAAGGTTATAGGGAAAGACCAAGAAAAAGAGAGTTGAGTATTAACAGATCAACCATGATCTCATTGAATGGCAGAGCAGACAGAATGGGCTGAATGGCCTACTTCTGCTTTTTATGATCTTAGTTCCAGTTCTTAAAAATCCCTTTGTTCATTTCCATAATTTATGAGCTCAGAGACTGAGCAAACTACCAGTTCTCACTGATTTAGTTTCTTTAGCATAAAATAGACAATTACACTGTGTGCCCTTTCTAAACATTGCCAATTCACGTTTGTATTTTTGATTGATTGATAGTTTACATCTCAAAACTGGTCATGTACTCTCTTCCATCTTATAAATGACTCCATGTAGGTAATCAATTACCATTTTTGATTTGAAAAAATCATGATTGAAATGTCAACATTTTTCCTTTCTTTAGAATTGCTTCTGAAATGTTGAATATTACTATCATTTTCTGTCTTTGTTTTTCTGCGCAGGTCTCACAACTTGTGTTTTCACTTCATGTCCAAAGGTGGCTCTTTCCTGCTTTGGGAATTACCATATGTTGGCTACTTCTGGCCAACATCTGTCCAGGTTCTGTCGTTAAGATGGAGAACTCACCATTTGTGGAAGCACTCAACATTTCAGCACACAAACATATATAGTGTCTGTTTTTGGTATTGTAATGAAATCTGGAGGTTACCAAGGTGAGGAATATCGTTGCTGGAAAATGAAACTTACTTCCTGTTTTTTTCATCCATTATCAACATCAAGCATATACATGTAGAAAAACTCTTTGGCTGCTCAATAATACCACAAACCCTGAGTCAGAGACAGGAAAGGTCAGAGTAGTTGCTTTGAGGTTGGCCACTTCAGAAGAACAGGTTTCCTTGATGTTCTACCAAATTTCATGAACCTGACTGCTATTTTACATCTCCATTTTTGGCCATGATCAGCTAAATTGAGAGGTTGACCAGCTGATGGATGGGCAGGCTTTTGAATAGGGCCATAGTCAGGAAGCTGCGAGGAGGGAGGGAATGGGGATTTCAGAGAGAGATTTGACAGACCTTGAGCTTAATAACTGGAGAAACTTGGCAAGAGATTGGAAGAGTCTGCGGGAAAGCTTTAATGGGTGAGGGCAGAGCCTCAGTGAGCAGAGCAGAAATGATGATTGTGGTCAGAGGGCTTGTGAGATATCACAAGAGTTGAAGGATGGTTCGAGATCAGGGTAAAGACAGGAAGAATCCAGGAATGTCTAGGTGTAGGTGGTGGGTTAAGCAGCAGGTAATCTGGATTCAGCAGGTAAACAGCAACGAAAACACCTCCTGGATCCAACTATCCATGACCCCTTTAGTTGGTGGTTTTCCCGTTGGCCCAGAAAGCTGGCTGGAATGGGTTAATTCTGGGGTGCACAGCCTCATAATAATATTTAAGTAACCAACCTTCTGTGAAAATAGCTTGTTTCCTTTTCCCATGTAACCTTCGTTAAAATTAGAAGTGAGTGGCTCAAGGTGAGTTTTGAATTTTTAAAAATGAGTTTTGAATGGCACCTGACCAAAACAAGCCTAGTTTTGGAGATTAAAACACCCTGACAGTCACAGAACATAGCAATCAATTGGATATTTCAATTTCCTAAAGTAGCAATTGATGTAATGTCTCAGAGATTGCAAATTTAATATCAATTAATGTTGATTTGAAAGCAGTCTTCTGCTAAGGCTAATAGTTTGAATCTGTCCCAAGTTTATCTCACTAAAGATGTGCATGGGCCATAAAGACAGACAGGAATCCTCTCATCAGTTTAAGCCAGATGTAACTGGAAGGTAAGACCATGTTTTAACTAGCTATATCATTAAGTCCTTTTAAGACTGTATATTTACTTATATTTATATAGCTTTTAAAATGCTTTATATGTGTAATATATATGTACAAGATTGTTTCTATGAAATGATATTAATTCAGTTGACAGAAAGGCAGCCCATTCAGTCAGTAAGACTAGAAGTTGCTTAATTGTACTGTGGAAAAGTTATTGAATGCTTTCCTCACCTGGGATTTACTGCATTTCTCATAATACTTGTTCATATGTCGGACAGTTACTTAAAGGATGTGCTGCTCACCCCAGTGAGGGGGGCATTTAGCAGCTGAAGCTCATTGTTTATGGGTGGTCTTCAGTTTTTCTGGAGTCAGGGAATAATCCATGGGATTATTGTCCTTTACAATATCATATGTCATCTTGCACACATTTTAAATCACCATCTCTTTCATGTTGTGAAATCTTTTCAGAAGGTAGTATTTTCTGAGCAGTATAAAAGATGAAACCTAAGGGTCTGTAGAAATCTTTACAGATAGGGAGGCCAATGTAATTGCAATGAATAAGTGATCTTGCAAGGATTAATTGGACATTTCCAAAATTAGTAATGCATAGGTGTGTTTAAGATATATTATTTCATTTTTAAATTGCAGCCAAACGTGTATGATCAAATTGACATATTGACTAGATTTAGGACATCCCTGTAACAAATATTGACTGCTGTCTTTCCTTGAAAAGGTTCAGTTTAAATGCACATTGTACCTGGTGCAGAATAGCAGGTAAAAGATGTAACCGATGTGTGGACTTCTGCACAATCCTGAACTCAGCCATCCCAAAACTACCGTGGCCACCCAACACTTCACAGATTAAAGAAATTCAGTCACCATTACTACAAAGCTGTGATGTGAAAAGGAATGGGAAGACTGCAGGTGAAAGTTGGCATATTTGAGAATGTTGAAAGGGTGTAAGCATGACTCAAAGATGTTCTTACCAGTTTGCAGACCGGTGTTCAATATTTCCAAAACAATCAAGCTTTAGTGACTTTGCAGCACTCCAGACCCAGTTGTTCACTGCAATGACCTATGGTGGAGGATATTGTGAATACTGTTGAAAGTAAGTTCATGCAGGCCAAGAAAATGATACTCATGGAGAGTCATTAAGTCCTACAGCATGGAGAGAGGTCCTTCGGCCCAAACTGGTCCATGCTGACCAAAATGTCCATCCAGGCTAACCCCATTTCCCTGCACTTGGCCCATATCCTTTTAAATCTTTCCTATCCATGTATTCATCAAATGCCTTTTAGATGTTGTTAATGTACCCACTTCAACCACTTCCGTTCTTTCGATATGCATACCACACTCTGTGTAAAATAGTTGCCCCTCAGGTTCCCGTGTATTCTTTCCCCTCTTACCTTAAACTGATGCCCTCAAATCCTCAATTCCCCAACCCTGGGAAAAAGACCGAGTGCATTCATGCCTCTCATGATCTTATACACTTCTAAAATATACCCCCTCAATCTCCTATGTTCTAAAGGAAGAAGTCCTAGCTTGTCCAACCTCTCCCTATGTCTCAGTCCCTTGAGTCCTGGCAACATCCTTGCAAATTTCTTCTGCACTCTTTCCAGTTTAATAACATCCTTCCGATTGCAAGGTGACCAAAACTGAACAAGTGCAGCCTCGCCAACATCCTGTACTACTGCAACATAACTTCCCAACTTCTATGCTCAATGCCCTGAATAATGAAGGCCAGTGTGCCAAAAGCCTTCTTCACTGCCCTGTCTACCTGTGACTCCACTTTCAGAGAACCATGCACCTGCACTCCAAGCTCCCTCTGCTCCACTACACTCCTTAAAGCCCCACCATTCACCATGAAACCCCTACCTTAATTTGACTTTCCAAAATGCAACACCTCACACTTATCAATATTAAACTCCATTTGCCATTTTTGGCCCACTGCCCAAGCTGATCAAGATCCTACTGAAATTTCTGATAACCTTCTTCACTGTCCACAATACCGCCTATTTTAGTGTCATCCGCATACTTAATAATCATGCCTTGTACATTCTCAAAATGTACATTGATTTAGATAACAAACAGAAATGGGCCCAGCACCGACTCCTGAGGCACACCGCTAGTCACGGGCCTCCTGTCTGACAATCATCCTTCCACTATTACTCTCTGCTTCCTACCATCAAGACAATTTGCCAACTCTCCCTGGATTTCATGCTAAGGTTCCAGAGCAGCCTACCATGTGGAACCTTATCAAAGGCCTTACTAAAACCTATGTAGACTACGTCTACTGCCCTTCCCTCATTAACCTTCCTGGTCACTTCATCAAAGAACTCTAACAAATTTATGAGGCATGATCTCCCATGCATGAAGTCATGCGGCCTACTCCTAATCAAACCTTGTCTTTCCAAATACATGTACATTTTATCCCTCAGAATCTTCTCAAGTAACTTACATACCACAGATGTTAAGCTCACAGCTGTGTAATTCCCAGGTTTTTCTTTGCAGCCCTTCTGGAATAAGGGCACAACATTCACGACCCTCCAGTCTTCTGGGACCTCACCCGTGGCTAACGATGATGCAAATATGTCAGCCAGGGCCCCTGCAATTACTTCTCTAGCCTCTTGTAGGGTTCTTGGATATATCTGATCAGGACCAGGAGATTTATCCACCTTCATACATTCTAATACTTCCAACACCTCCTCTGTTGTGATATGGACTGTCCTCAAGATATCACCACTAACTTCCCCAAGTTCCCAAATCTTCATGTCTTTCTCTATGGTAAACACAGAGGAGAAATATTCCTTGAGGACCTCATGCATCTCCTGCGGTCCCATGCATACATGTTTACTTTGGCCCACGAGGGCTCCTATTGTCTCTCTAGTTATTCTTTTTCCTTTAGTATACTTAAAGAATCTCTTTGGATTCACCCTAATCTTCTCAATCAAAGCTATCTCATGCCTCCTTTTCATCCTCCTGATTTCCTTCCTTAGTAATCTCCTTTATGTCCAATACACCTCCAGGGATTCCCTTGATCCCAGCTGCCTGTCCCTGAGCCATGCCTCCTTCTTTTTTCTGGTCAAAGCCTCAATACCTCTTGTCATGCAGGGTTCCCTACTCCTGCCAACTTTGCCCTTCAGCCTCACAGGAACATATAGACCTTGAACTCTAGCTATTGCACTTGCCAGAAGCCCCTTTACCTGCAAACAAACTACTCCAATCAACTCCTGCAAGTTCCTGTCTAATTCCATCAAAATTCACCTTGCCCCCAGTTTAGAACTTGAACCTGTGGACCAGTTTTGTTCTTCACCATAACTATTTTAAAATTAATTTAATTTTGGTCGCTGGTCCCAAAATGCTCCCCCACAGTCACCTCAGTCACCCGCCCTGCCCTATTTTCCAAGAGTAGGTTGAGTTTTGTCCCTTCTTCAGTAGGACCCTCTACATACTGCTTGAGGAAACTTTCCTGGACACATTTAAACCCATCTAATTTCACCCCATCTAAGCCCTTAACACTGTGGCAGTCCCAGTCTATGTTAGGAAAATTAAAATCCCCCACTATGACAATCCCATTTCTCCTGCACGTCTCCGCAATCTCCCTGCATATTTGTTCCTCTGATTCCCGTTGACTATTTTGGGGCCTATAGTACAACCCCAATAATGTCACCATTCCCTTCTTATTTCTTAGCTCCACCCACACAGCCTGTCTGAATGATCCCTCAATTATTTCATCTCTGACTACTGCTGTAATACACCCCTTAATCAAAAATGCAACTCCACCTCCCTGCCTAAAGCACCTGTACCCTGGCACATTAAGCTGCCAGTCCTGTCCCTCCCTTAGCCACGTTGCTGGAGCTATAATATCCCAGTGCCACGTACCTATCCACGCCCTGAGTTCATCAGCCTAACCTGTCAGCCCTCCTGCATTGAAATAGATGCAATTTAACCCAACAGACATTCCTTGCTCCCTGCCCTGCTCCAGCCTGACCTGTTATCTAAACTTTGAAAAAAAAACACTCTTAGGATTAGGACATGGCAAAGTTGTTCATTTTCACTGTTCAAAATACATTTTAAATCAAGGAAATCAAAGAACTCAGCAGTTTCTGAATAATTGCATAAAGGTTCTGTTTTGGTCTAGAAAGGAAATACAGTATTTAAGATAATGGCTTATGTTTCTAAACTTAAAGAAAAATTAAACCAATAAAAATGTTACTTGCTAATGGTTTTAAATAAAATCTGTTATTGAATATCAGTTACATGTTTATTTAGTATCCACTTTCTTCTAGTGAAACTTGTTTAACACAAATTCGTTGAGCTAACTGTATGCCTTGTATACTCAAATTTATGTGACCAAATAATTTTTACATATCTTCACTGCATCATTGATTTCTGGCTTTGAACATCACTGGCATTGAATATCTTTAATGTGGCTTTTGAGCAATACAATAGTTTTCAAATTAAACCTTCTTAACTCTTAGACGCTCGGCAAATTTAGGGAAATTCTTTTTTAAACCCAACAAATTAGATCACTCCTGATTCTGTAGGAGGAAATAATGTTAATTAATTAATCTACTCAAACATTGTGACAAGTTTTATTACTGCAGTAACATCTCAAAATTAAATACATACAGATAGTTTCACTTGCAAATTAAAAAAAAAACTGACTGTTAATATTTGGTCTACTGTTTACACAGAAAAAGTATTTCTGGCCTCTGCCATAAAAGCTGGAAATTAGTTCTCTCTTCATAGCCAAGTTGCTCTAAACCAACATTGATCTGTTAATTCACTCAGGTTGAGTGTTTAATTCTTCCCTTCTAGGAACACATCTAGGTTCAAAGAGCCTCTAGCCAATCAGAAGGAGGTAAAGGAATCAAATCAGAGTGGGACTTTTTTGCAAGGGCCTGACTAGCAAAAGGCTTGGAGGGCTAGGCTCAGGATGGGCAAAAATGGGGGAAGAGTTAGAGATAGAATGCCACAGTTTTACCTCCATTGGGCACTGCCCAAATAGGAGGCACTCATCCTCCCTCTGACCGTGTAAAAAGGTTTCATGTTACAAAACTGGAAAATGCAATGTACAAAATTATTCCAGGCACTAAATGAATCACTGTTTCACTTGGATGGATTGTCCTCCTAAATTTCCAGCACCACCAGTGTAATATCACCAGGGACAGGCCCAAGTGCTGCTTTTGGCCCAGGTGGCCTTGCCCATGTGCACATTGACCCCATCCTCAAGATAAATACAGTGGCCCCCTGTCGCCCTGGGCCTTAGTCATTGAGCCCTGATAGATCTCCCTGTATGGCACCTGGATACCACCACCAATTATGTTGTCCTGTTTAGCATTCCAGAGGGACTTTCACAATACAATATGCTGGCCCACTCCTCAGTCACTCTCAACATCTCCACCTTTCCTATGACATCTTTCCAAACAAGTGCAGCAGTAACTATCTGATGTTTGTTTAAGTTAATTATAGTGTGTTTACTGCTTTCAATGTGATCTCCTCAACATCAAGGATACCATATTCAGGTTGAGTATCCACTTTGCGAAACCCTGAAGATCAGAATAAGCTCAAGGAATAGTGTATCCTCTTTCAACTCAGCATACTGCAGCCTTCTGGAATCAGCAAGAGGTAATGATTTTAGATCCTCCATATTGTTTTGTGCATTTTTTTGTTGGTTCATTTACTTTCTCATTTGTCTCTTTATTACTTTACTGTGCTTTTGGGTGGCTGCTGTCCATCCATTCGCATCTGATCTTGACATATCTCTAGTTACTTTTCTTCACTTGTGATCATTGCCTTTGGCTTTTTTGTACCATTGTGTCTTTTATTACTTAATCTCTCTTGTCATCTGCAAAGAACTTCCTTTTTGTTCTACTTCCACCAAACTCTTCCCTCTGTCATTTTCCTTGTTCTTTCATTGAGTATGAGTAGTTGTTGCCCATTCCTAACTGTCTTTAAAATGACATAAACACTCAGCAGGTCTGACAGCATGTGTGGACAGAGAAAGAGAGTTAACATTTCATGTCTGATATGATTCCTTCAGAAATGTCTTCTTAATTCAATAAGATACTTGCTGATCTATTTGCAACTTCAAATGCACACTCCCACATACCATTGATAACCTTTCACCTCCTTGCTTAAGAAAGATCTATCCATCTCTGCCTTAAAAATACTTAAGCACACCACTTCCATCACTATTTTAGGGACAGTTTCAAAGACTTAACAATCCTCTGATTGAAATTGCTTTGATTCATCTCAGGATTGTACTTTCATGATTATCATTACTGATACTTGCTTTCAATTTCAGATTTTGTCAACGGAAGTTAAATTCCACTAGCTACTATAGTGAGATTTTAACTCACACCCCCAGATGTTAACTTAGTCCTTTGGGTTATAACTTGAATGACACAATCATCTCTCACCTCTGTAGTTCCCCTGTTCAAAATCCATTGTATTTCTAACTTTTATCAGTTCTACCTTTTTCATTCACTCATGGGATGTTGCATCACTGACTGCGTCAACATTTATTGCCCATCCCAATTGCCCTTGAGAAACTGTTGGAGAGTTGGCTTCTTAAACTGCTGAAGTCCATGTGCTGTAGATCAACCCACAATGCTGTCAGGATGGGAATTCCAGAATTTGACCCAATGACACTGAAGGAATAACAATATATTTCCAAGTCAAGATGGTGAGTGGCTTCGAGGAAAATTTGCAGGTGGTGCTCTAATTTTTGTGCTGCACTTGTCTTTCTAGGTGGTAGTGGATGTGGGTTTGGAAGGTGCTATCTGAGGATCATTGGCAAATTTTTGCAGTCCATCTCATACATGTTGCTTCGACTGCTGCTAATGATAAGTTATGAACATGAAACATTAATCATGCTTCTCTTCATAGATGCTGCCTGACATATACAGTATTGCTAACATTTTCTATGCTTAGTTAAACTTATTCATTAAACTATAACATTTTTTAGGACATCTTGAGGTTGTGAAAGCACAAAAAAATACAAATTCTTTATTTCTTACTTATTCCTTTTTTTTTAGAAAGCTTTATTTCTATTTTTGTTTTAAATGGCCATCCCTGATTGAAAATATGTTCCAACAGTGACTATACTTCATAAATATTTGAATCGTTGAACAGTTAAGGGCATTCTGAGAAAGTAAAAAGAGATATTTAACTGCAATTTCATTCTCAATTTTAAAAAGCACTGTTAGCCAAAAGACCAGATTGAAAATCTTTAATGGACTCACTCTAAAGTATGTGGAAACAGATAGATAATCCAAACTAAAGACTTACAGAAGACAACATTCATCCAGAAAGATGTAAAAAAATTAACCAAAAATTAACCAACTTACACATTTTCTGTGATGTGCATACAGTATGTACATAATTGAAAGTAAAATTGTCACAAAAGAAGAGATTTCAGGCACGAACAGAAACAAAAATTGGTCGAGAAAATCAAAAGCTTTGGCAGCATCTGTGAAAAGAAAACAGAGTTAACATTTCAAGTTCAGTGACTCATCTTCAGAACAATAGATACCATGGAATTATAATGCACTGGAAGGAGACAAATTGGTCCATCATTCTTGTGCTGACTCTTTGAAAGAGCTATTTGATTAGATGCACTCTTTATAGTCCTGCAAATGTTTGCATGTATGCAACCAATTTGCTTTTCAAAGTTACCATTGAATTTGTTTCCATTGATCATTCAGGTAGTACATTTCAGATCATAACAATCCTGCAAAAGAAATGCTGCTCTTCTCTTGGGCTCTTTTGACAATTACCGTAAGTTCATCTCTAATTACTGACCCTCCTGCCAATGGGAGTATATGTTGCTCACTTACTGTCTCAATACCCTTCATTATTTTAAATACATCTATTAAAACTCCTTAACCTGTAATATTTTGCTTTTCATGTTCAAACTGCGACTGCCTTACTCCTATATTTAGTTATTTTTATTTCCATGTGAACCAGGAATAAATTCATATTCTTTGTATGTGTAAATAAGCCTATACTTCTTGTCATTTTTCTTTGTTTATTGTTATTAGTTCACAAAACATTCCAGATTAAATGGACTATATTTCACAGTTGGTAATTTCACAAATTTGTGAGACAGACTTCCTCTGCACAAAACCATGCTGACTATCCCTAATAGGACCAGTTTTTTCCAAATATGAGTAAATCCTGTTTCTATGAATCTTCTCCGACAATTTCCTGACCACTGATTTAAGGCTCACTGGCCTATAATTTCCTGGATTATCCCTGTTGCACTTCTTAAGTAAAGGAACAACTTTGGTTATACTCCAGTCTTCTGGAACCTCCCCTGTGCGTAAAGAGAATACAAATGTCTCTGTCAAGGCTCCAGAAATTTCCTCCATTGCCTCCCTCAGTATCCTAGGATTGATCCCATCAGGCCATGGGGACTTAGATGCCTTAATGTTTTTTAAGACACCCAACACTTCCTCTTTCTCAATTTTGACATGCTCTAGAATATCAACATATCCCTGTCTGATCTTACCATTATCCAACCCCTTCTCCTTGTTTAATACCAATGAAAAGTACTCATTAATACCCTGACCAACTTCCTCTGGCTCCATGCATAAATTCGCTCCTTTGTCCTTGAATAGATCTGCCCTCTCCTTAACTACCCTCTTGCTCCTAATATGCATATAAAATGCCATGGGATTCTCCTTAATCCAATATGCCAAGGACATTCATGGCCCCTTTCAGTCCTCCTAATTCCTTGTTTAAGATCTTTCCTGTTTTCTTTATGTTCTTTAAGGGCCTTGTCTGATTTCACTTTCTTCAAACTTACATATGCTTCTTTTTTTCTTTTCAACTAAACTTTCAATATATCCTGTCATCCAAGGTTCCCAAATCTTGTCATACTTATGTTTCATCCTTATAAGAACGTATTGGTCCTGAACTCTGATCAACTGGATTTTAAAAGACCCCCACAATTCAGATGTGGATTTACCCTCAAACTGCCAGCCCAATCTAATTTCTCCAGTTCCTACCAAATACTGTTATAATTAGCTCTTCCCCAATTTAGCAATTTCACATGCTGATCAGTTTTATCCTTACCCATAACTATCTTAAAACTTACTGAATTATGATCACTGTTCCCAAAATGATCTCCCACTGAAACTTTAATCACTTGGCCAGACTCATTCCCCAGTACAATGTTTAGTATGGCCCCTTTCCTAGTTAGATTATCTACATATTGTTTCAAGAAATCCTCCTGGATGTAGCTCACAAATTCTCTCCCATCTATGTCCCTGACAGTAAGGGAGGCCAGTTAGTATTGGGGAAGGTAAAGTCACCCATGATAACAATCCTATTGTTTTTACGTACTTCCATGATCTGCTTATATAGCTGTTTCTCTATCTCTTACTCATTATTGGAAGGCCTATAGTATAACACCATCATAGTGATTGCACTTTTCTTACTCCTGCATTTTGCCATATAGCTTCACTGGATGAGCCCTCCAAGATATCCTGTCTGAGTGCAGCTGTAAAATTAATCAGTAATGCAATTCCCATCACCTTTTACATCCCTCTGTATCACCTGAAACATTTAAGCCCTGCAATGTTGAGCTGCTAGTCCTTCCCTTCTTTCAACTAAGTTTCTGTAGTGGCTACAGCATTGTAGTTCCATGTACTAATCCAGGCTCTAAGCTCATCTCTCTTACCTGTTATACTTTGCAATAAAATAAATAAACTTCAGACCTCCAGTCCGGCCATTTTCTTTAACCTGGTCCTGCCTGTTTTTCCTGTTAGAATTATTTGACTTAACATCTAACTTCTCCTCATCCACACCACATGCTGAGCTGCTGCTGTGGTTCCCACATCCCTGCCATATTAATTTAAACCCTCCAAATTGGCAATAGCCAATCTCTCCACAAAAATATCTGTGCCTCTCTAGTTTAGGTGTACATTGTCTTTCTTGAACAAATCTCTCCTGTCCTGGATGAGATCCCAATGACCCAGATATCTGAAGCCCTCCCTCTTAGACCAGCTCATTAACCATGCCTTCAACTGCATTACCTTCCTACTTCTAGCCTCATTAACATGTGGTAAGATTACAACTGTAGATTCCTGCTTCTCAACCTTCTATCTAACTCCCTAAATTCCCTTTGCAGGACCTCTTGTCTCTTCCTGCCTTTGTTGTTAGCATCAATATGGATCACGACCTCTGGGTGCTCACCCACCCCATTCAGAATGCCTGCTCAGAGACATCCTTGACCCTGGCACCTTCTTTTATGTTGTGGAATTTTGACTAGATTGATATCGGATGGGAGAGAGTTAAGTTCCAATCTGCTATATTTCACAATGCTGGGAACAATGAAATTGATGATAACTACTTGATGCCATTAACTTAAAAGTTTTAATATATTCTTTCTTATGATGCAAGTGTCACCGACAAACCAAATATTTATTGCCTGCATTTCTCTTGAGAAGTTGTTTGTGAGCTACCTTCTTGAATTGCTTCAATTCATCTCGTGCTGGTACACCTATAGTGCTACTGGAATAGAGTTCCAAGATTCTGACTTAGTGATCATGAAAGTGCACTGATAAAGTTTACCTGTTGACTCTGCAAAATCCTCCTTACCAACATCTGGGGTCTTGTGCCAAAATTGGGAGAGTTGTCTCACAGGTTAATCAAGCAATAGCCTGACATTGTTTTACTGATGGAATCATTTTACCTAAGGGCGACAAGGGCACAAGAAGAGCTCAAGTTGAGGGATTTCAATGTCCACCAGCAAGAGTGGGTCAACAGTAGTACTACAGATCGAGCTGGTCGGATCCTAAAGGACATAACTACTAGACTGGGTCTGTGGCAGGTGGTGATGGAATGAACGGGATGGAAAAACATACTTAACCTCAGATACTTTCCGTTAACTTGTTCAGAAATGTTATTACAGTCCTCTGGAGCAGTGGGACTTGAACTTGAGCCTTCTGCAGGGCATCTATCCATGAAAAGTTTGGTAAGAGTGACCACTGCACAGTCCTTGTGGAGACAAAGTCCCGCCTTTACATTGAGAATGCTGTCCATGTAGCACTATCATCATGGAAAATGGACTTTGAACTGATCCACCAACTCAAACTGGGTGTCAATGAGGAGCTGTGGACCATCAACAGCAGCAGAACTGTGCTCCAGCACAATCTGTAACCTCAATGCCCATATCCCCCACTCAACCATTACCACCAAGGCAGGGGATTAACCCTGGTTTAATGAAGCGTGCAGCAGGGCATGCCAAGAGCAGCACTTGGCATACCCAAAAATGAGGTGTCAACCTGGTGAAGCCACCAAGCAGGATTACTTGCATACCAAACAACAAGTGATAGACATAAGCAATACCACAACCAATGGATGAGATCTAAGATCTGCAGTCCTGCTACATCTAGTCATGAATGGTGCTGGACAATTAAACAACTCACTGGAGGAGGAGGCTCCACAATTATCCCATCCTTAATCATAGAATCCCCTACAGTGTAGAAGCAGGCTATTTTGCCCAATAAGTCCACACTAACTCTCTAAAGAGCATCCCACCCAGAATTAACCCCCACCCCATGCCAGTATCCCTCCATTTCCCATGGCTAATCCACCTAACCCACACACCCTGAACACTATGGGCAATTTAGCATGGCCAATCCACCTAACCTGCACACCTTTGGTCTGTGGGAGGAAACTGGAGCACCTGGAGGAAACCCACGCAGACATGGGGAGAATGTGCAAACTCCACACAGAAAATTGCCCAAGGCTGGAATTGGACCAGGGTCTGTGGTACTGTGAGGCAGCAGTGCTAACTTCTGAGCTGTCATGCCGCCCTTGATAATGGAAGAGCCCAACGCATCAGTGCAAAAAATAAGGCTGAGGCATTTGCAACCAGAAATGCTGAGAGGATGATCCATCTTGGCTTCCTCCAGAGGTCTCCAGCATCACAGATACCAGTTTTCAGCAATTCAATTCAGTCCACGTGATATCAAGATACTGCAAAGGCTATGGTCCCTGACAACATCCCAGCAAAAGGAGTGAAAACTTGTCTGCTTCAGAACTTGCCAATCCCCTAGCCAAGCTGCTCCAGTACAGTTACAACACTAGTATCTATCTGACAATGTGGACAACTGCCCGGGTGTGTCCTGCACTTAAAAAGCAGGACCATTCCAAGGTCACTTAGCTCCTGACCTCATTACAGCCATGGTTCAAACATGTACAAAGGAGCTGACTTCCAGAGGTGAAGTGAGAGTGGTAGCCTTTGACATCAAGGCCACATTTCACTGAGTGTGGCACAAAATCCATGGGAATACCATTTCCTGCAAGTTCCTTTCGAAGCCACTCACCATCCAGACTTTGAAGTATATCTCGATTCCTTCACTGTTGTTGGGTCAAAATCCTGAAATTTCCCCCAAGGGCATTATGGGTCTACAGATAGGACATGAACTGCAGCGGATCAAGAAGGCAGCTCACAATCACCTTCTCAAGGGCAACTAGGGATGGACAAAAATGCTGTCCAACCAGCAATGCCCATGTCCTACAAATGAATAAAGAAATCCTCAGTTGTGTTGTATATTTTGTATGTTGTTGGATCTGATCCATATAGTGCCTTGCAGATTGTGGGCAGACCTTGGAAATTTACGTAGTGAGGTACTCACCACAGAATTCCCAACGTCTGCTCTTTTCTTGTAGCCCAGTATTTATTTGCCTCATCCACTTAAATTTTTGGTTAATGTTAGTCTATGGACCGTTGATAATTGGGAGAGGGTGGCTGATGTGTTCAATGACGGTAATGCAATCGAATTTTAAGGACGATGTTTGGATTCTCTCTTGTTGGAGATCATCAATGTCTGGCAGTTATAGACAAATATGTTACTTGCCAATATTCAACCCAAGTTCTTGCTGCGTATTGGCATGGACTGCTTCAGTATTTGAGGAGCTGTGAATGGTGCTGGATGTTGCGCAATTATCAGTGAATTACCCCATTTCTGACTTTATGATGGAAAGAGTCACTAATGTAGTGGTTGAAAATGGTTTGGTCTAGGACACCATCTGGAGGAACACTGGGACAGAGATGATTGGCTTCCAACAACACGACTATCTCCCTTTGTACTAGCATGAGTTAAAACAGTAGAAAGATTCCCCCCTAATTTCCAGTGACTTAAATTTTTCAAAAGTCATTCTAAGAAAAGTAGAAAAATCAAGTATTTAAAAAAGTCAATGTTGCATTCTTGTGTTGTCACACATGACTATTGAATTGATCATAGTTTGAGCCAAAGTTCATCTTTTACTGTAATTACTAATGGTTTCCCTCCCAAAACACAGCTCAGTGTAGGATGCATTAGAATGCTAATTCCTTTAAGCATGCTGAAAAGACAACATAATGCAACTCAAGTTCTTTCCATGAAAATAACTAAAGAATCCTGAGCTTTTAAATTTGGACATATACGCAGCACATTTTATTTGGGTATTTTACATTGTGCCGTCTGTTTGATTTCTTTTTAGGAAATATGTCATCATTATAATGCAGCTACCACTGCAGTTTGGAATGTTTAATGCTGAAAATTATGCTGACTGCTGTTACATAGGAGACACTAAACAAACTATTTTAGGTTTGTACTTCCATTAAACTAGCAGACAAAATTGGGACTAATTCATCTGATTTCTTCACACAACATAATTTACAAGCTTTAGAAACTGAAATATTCATTCAGGCATGCTTTTGCATGTGGATGTACAAAAAGTTTCATTGAAGTGTACTTCTGGAACAAATCACAGAGAGGAAGTCAGTAAGTCAAGGCAAATGGATGTTAGGACTCATATTTCTGGCTTCCGAATGTCATAACTACTGCATGGCTCTAGAGATCAGATCCTCAAATGATGAAACATGATAAGAGAGACACTGGCCTTGGAAGTTTTTTTCTTTTACAGTACGTCAAAATGTCTCAAAACATGACCTTCAGATATTTCTTTGATAGTTTCTCTATTCTCTACTTTTATACACTATATGTGACATACAATGAGTCTTACCTTAATTCAAAGAAAATGTTGTTCAGTTGAAACTTGTTGGAAACCTATGGAGGAAAGCCATGCAATTCTACTTCTAGCTTTTTTCCCTTAGAGGCTAGAGATTTTCCGTTCATTTGAATTTAAGCAATTACTGTAATGAGATTCATGCCTTATAAATCCCCCATAATGATTATGCCAAATGTCTATTACATTGTATACAATTACAGATCATATTATGCTGTTATTTGTGATTTTTAGAGACCTTATCATAAATGTACAACATTCATTCATCTTTTACTAATAAATGTCTATTTGGTTGTTCAACAGTTATCACCCATACTTAGGGAATAAGCAAATGCAGCAGCAGCTTCAATGAGTGACAGAGTGCATGTGATAACTGTAAAGTGCAAGTGTTAAATAGTCAGCAAAAATGTAACTTTCCTATCTGCTCTAAATATTATAAAACATAAGATGTATCCTGCAGTGATTATGAAGAAGTAATTCTAACTCAGGACTCAAATTATGTCGTGAGCCACCTGAGTTACCATTTTCAACAATAACAAAAACAGAAGTTGCTGGAAAAGCTCCGCAGGTCTGGCAGCATCTGTGAAGAAAAAATCAGAATAAACATTTCAGGTCCAGTGACCCCTCCTCAGAACTGAGTTATCATTTTGTCTTATAATACCGTGCAAAACCATTACTTCAATTTCTGATTCCTGGCAATCACCAAAGCAACAATGATTTACAAATAAAGGAATATCTTAGATTGTATTATAATTGGAAAAGAGGGAACCAGCCAGAAAGAAAAAGGATTGTGGAAAAAAGACTGAAGGAACACTTGAAGAGATGACTTGAGGATTTAGGAGGGTTTTGAAGACAAGAGTTAGTCAGAAGAAGTGATTTTAGGGAAAAATTCTGTGAGCCAATTGCTTGGTAATTCCT
Organism: Rhincodon typus; assembly: GCF_021869965.1. NCBI lineage: Eukaryota > Metazoa > Chordata > Chondrichthyes > Orectolobiformes > Rhincodontidae > Rhincodon > Rhincodon typus. The sequence continues at coordinate 43,611,994 of NC_063343.1, read as the reverse complement.
GTATGGCTTCTAATAGTGGGGTAATGGGAATGGTCTGTTTGGACTGGGACAAATGATTGGATGCATCATTAAAGGTAGGATGAAGGCAGGGAAAGTTTTGAAAGCAAGGATGTGTACTTCAAAATAAACTTGCTAAGAGTGGTGGGACCTATTGGTAGAAGATGTTCAAACAAAAAACAGTACAGCACAGGAACAGGCCCTACTGCCCACTAAGACTGTGCTGACTCATGATGCTTTTCTAAACCAAGAAACTTTTGCCTCCACACAGTCCGTATCCCTCATGTTGTTGATTATTTTGTGTGTCTTCATCTACTTTCAATTGTTCTTGGATTGGTACACAAGGGAATTTCCCATCCTGAGCCATGGTAATGGAGCAATGCTACTTACTTAGTGGTTTATCCATCACTGGTACTGATAATTTTGCTTTAGAAGATGGAGAATTGAAATATTCCTCTTGAACTTGTGCCACCTCATCTTCTGACACTAAATTCAAATCTGCTATAACAAATTTGTTTTGTAGAGAACTGTTCTGAGGAAGGGTCACCGGACCCAAAACGTTGACCCTGTTTTTCCTTCACAGATGCTGCTAGACCTGCTGAGCTTTTCCAGCAACTTTGTTTTTGTTGTTGTTGTTGTTGTAGAGAACTGTGTTGTCTGAACATCTTCAGTTAAGGATTGTTCAATGATTTTGAGTGGGTAGTATTTCTCACTCTTGTTGTCAGGCACAGAGCGAAATAGAACAGAATAGTGATTTATTATTACTTGTGTTTTTACAAAAAAAATGGTGAAAACTGTTTAAGTCGCCATACTCTGGCACCTACATTAATAACAGAAATCGTACATGAAACAAAAATTAAGACAAAGTCTACCTTCAAGGAAAAGACAGGATCCACATTCTCTACCGCTGCAGATTGAATCCAGATCTGTTGGAATCCCGGGACATACCCATCAGGACGACAAAGCTGCTGAAGCAGACCACCACTTCATTGGATCCACCAGGATGCAGCTGCGATGGTCATGTGGAACAGACCACACAGCCATCACTGCTGCAGCAGCCTCCTGAAACATTCTTCCTCCACCAGCCTTCCCGACTCTGAAACCGCCAGCTCACCGCCAATGTCAGAACTCGGGTGCACAAAGATGATGCTGGTAAAGCGGCCTCTGAAGCCACTGCCGCCAATAGTCTCCCTTCGGATGATGCTCATCACCAGCCGGTCACCAAAAGGTGAGTAGAAGCAAAAACTTAAAGTAAAATAAAGGAAAAAAATAAGAAAAGTGGACAGAGTGGATGATTCCCCGGCCTCAGGAGCCCAGAAGCTGTTTAATCTGCTGCTGCCATCTTGAATTTGAAGATTGCTTCTGTTCACAACTTTTCTGATTTCTATCATTCAGTGATAATAGGAACGGAAAACATCATTTCTGTATAATTGCAGATTTTGTGCTTGTTGACAGTATGGAACAATTCTCTTACGCAAACATAAGTGATCCCAATAAATTATTTCTTCATTTTGAGTTCCTCCATGAGTCTAGGAAGCCCAATGAATTCTTCCACAGTTGATTGCTGACCAGTTGGTGTGTTCTGGACCATTTGTTTTCTGGCTGGCTTATCTTTAAATGGACTCAGCACAGCTTGGATTCTCGAGTTGTTTGTCTCTTGGAACCAACTGAACACCTGCTACCTTAAGGATGCTGAGGTCAAGAAATGCATGCAAGCTCACGTGAAAATTGTTGAACACAAATTACATATACATTTCAACTCACACACTTTGTTGCAGAGTTGTTTATACCATACCTTTAACCTTGTGAGTTTTCCTCCTGAACTATACAGTTTTGACTCTGTAGGCTATTGCTCTGTTTCTTCCATTATGATATTGAATCTAAATAAATAGTGAGAATCACCCCTGTGGTATGTGTAAAATAGGTGAAATGTCCTTTGACCAAAACAACTTCTGTGAAGCTTGTGTCACTTGTATCTCTAGGTTCCTGTAGGACCACATTGGGTACCTTTTCTAATGATGGTGCACTATCACATTAAAACTGTTGTATGAGTATACATTTGACTTTTTGCTGCTCTGAAATTGTAAGCTATTTTGCACCTCCTCTGGACTTGATTAATAGTTTTACACCTGTTACATGTTGTTAAACCTGGGCGCTGTGTTTGTTTGTGAGGCATAGATTGTGTTGTTCTCCTTTGATAAGCTTGTCCTTCTTCTCTAAGGATTTTTCTGAGATTGTTCCTGGTTTCTGCTTCCACCACAATCTGAATAGCTTTGTCCAAAATCAAATCTTCTTCATATATCTCATCAATATTTCCAACAACAATTCCGCCTTTTATGAATTGATTTCAAAGCTCCATAATCACAACTTTCCATTAATCTGTCATGATTGTTTATGAAATTATTTATGGATTCTGTGAATGCTAAACTCTTCTGTTCTATCTTGCTCTTGCAAGCATTTTATTTGTTGTCAAGTTAAAGTAATTGTCAAAAACTTGTAGCATATTTTTAAAAAAGTGTACATTCTATTATGTTTATGGTGAGTTATAGTATCATCAGTTGTAGGCCCTATTAAATACAAAACTATATTTACTTAGATAACGAAGTGTAGAGCTAGATGAACACAGCAGGCCAAGCAGCATAAGAGGAGCAGGAAAGCTGACGTTTCGGGCCTAGACACTTCTGAAGAAGCTTTCCTGCTCCTCTGATGCTGCTTGGCCTCCTGTGTTCATCCAGCTCTATACCTTGTTATCTCAGATTCTCCAGCATCTGCAGTTCCTACAATCTCTGAAACTATATTTACTTATTCAGCTTGTGATTTTACTATTTGTATTTAAAGCAGTTCTGTATCTAAAGACCTGTTTTCCGTAGGATACCAAATTCTGTGTTCTGTTTGGTCCATCTATATTAAATTTTGCAGTGATAGTAGGTCTACTGTCATGTCTTCCAAATGTGATTATTTTCAAGCGTTTAAATTTTGCATTATCTCTATGACACTATAAAATGTTCTCCTTGAACACTTTTACTACTGTGAACAGTTTTGCTGTTATAGTTTTCTCAAAGCTTTTAAACTACAATTTAGCAAATGAACTGCATTCTTATTTTTATTTCAAACCTTTCAGCTGGTTAAATAGTTACGTGTAATTGAATTGCATACTGGGAGTTTTCCCATGTTTTAGCAATCAAAATAGAGGTTTTCCACCTTCTGCAGCCAAAATGGAGAAGTAATCCTTTTATGGATTACTTGTTTTTTAAGCCTGTTTTGTGCCATTAATTTAAGACTTTCCCTCTTGCCCAACAGGGATTTTTAACTTTATTCATGGAGTTCTGAAATGTTTGCTTCTTATTTCAACCTCTAACAAGAATGCTGCTATAGATCCTCACTTTCTGATGGAATCTGCACCTGCCAGGTGTGTCTAGCTCTCTCTGGCTCACTCTATTCTTTTGCACTAATTACCAGGATTGAAACAAAGGCTTTAGCCTGTAACAGTGTTTCTCCCTTGTTAGTCTTTCCACTAGTTCCAGCTGACTGCTTGTTTGTTCAAGTGCCTGTGGATACTGACTGTCTGTATGAATGCTTCTTAAAACAGTGAGGTCATTAAATCTGTAACCTCACTTGGGTCTTCTTGAAATTTCTCGTTCTGGGTTGAATGAATTTTTCCACTGTTGTATCTTGTGATATTCAGCAATAATGCCCAGCACATGTGGCATTTCTGGGAGATTGTAATTACCATTTCTTGTTCTTTGACTAAGTCCGAGGGCCTATTTGATTTACTGTAATGAATGATCATCTGCTAGTGAGTCTGAACAAGAATAAACTTTGGTCTTAATGAGATGTAGCTTATTGCAAGAGAGTGATTAGGTACAAATTACAGTTGCTATTTAAGCATCATTACTAAGACTACTGGGAAATATAGATGATACATCTGTCCATTTTATTCCACTGAAAACTGTATAATATTGTCAGATTGGATGGAACAATAATGCTGTCTTTGGTATTAATCCTTTCAGAATCATTATCTTATACAATAAAAGTGACGAAGACAGCATTTATGGGCATGCGGACTCTGTAGAGAAAAAGTTCTACAACAAGGATCTGGATCAGCAGAAACTGATAATATAAATGGCCACCCAAAGGTGGACTAACATTAAAAGGGAAACCAAAATTCTTTTATTTGAGACCAATTAGAGACCAAAACCGTGATATTTTGGTGTAGGCAGAAGGTAGAGTTCAAGGTACTAAATGGTTAATACTCAACACTTAGCAAGGATGGAAACTTTCCATATCTATAGTGAATGAGGCGTCTGGCAATGCATAAAGTAGATAAATACTTCTGTCTGGACAGGATGTATGCTCAATTGCTGAGGGATGTAAAGGTAGAAATTGCTGATGCACAAACTACGGTTTTTAATAGATTTCCTTAGAGAAAGAGACAGTGTTAAAAGACTGGAGGATACCAAATGTTATATCTTCTTTAATGAGTGTTGGGGAATCTTTTGGAAAAAAAATGGTGCTTTCTTCCCTCCCTGAAGTGGGGAGAAAGGTGAAAAGAAGAGCAAATAATTGGGTGAGATGGCCCTGGAGAGATACTTGTACCCTTCTCACCATCTCAGAAATTTAATGCTGGGGAAGGTCCATGAATGACCTATTCAACTTGCCACCAGCAAATTTCCATAAGCAGTTAATTAATGGCTATTTAAGAATCTCAACCCAACACCAGCTTGTTTAACTGGGGAATAAGTGGTTTGTTTCCTGGAAACCAACTTGTTGTTGGGGGATAGGGGAGAGGGGTCTCCACTTTTCCCAATCCTTGAAGGCACTTTGGGTGGAGGGTCGAGAGACAAAGAGTGGGGACTGAAAGCAAACCCTTTGCTGTTGCCTCTGATACCTCTCTGCCTGTGTCCACCATCCCATAAGAATGCAAAGTAATACACTTGTCTGCTCACCAATGTCATCTGTAAAAATAGTATAAAACTTTTGTTTTCCTGATAAATTCTGAGTTATGTATGATTTTTTTGATGTGTACATCTCCTGTGCATGCACGAATAAATGCGTAAGCAAAGAAACATGAGTCTCAACTGGTCTAAGAGGAAATAAAGGGATAATATTCACCCTTTCAAACTTGAATACATTTTTTAAAAAATGGGTTATCTGAATGAGGTAGCATTATTGAATTTGTGTATATGAACTTTTGAAAGGTGTTTGATATTAGGATTATTATGCTTATTCAATGTATATGGGATAAAAAAGATTTAGCATCATGGATATAAAATCGTCTTGGGAATATTTGGAGTTTTATTTGCTTTTTGGATTAGAAGGAGGTAATGAATTGGAATTCTCCAGGTTTAGTCCTTGAACTATTTTTTTTCTTAATAAATGTTAATGATTTGGATTTGGGGCAAAAGGGCATCATTTCAAAAGTTGCCTTCTCGTGAGAATAATGAGGGTGATATAAATAGAGTTTAATTGTTCATAGACATGTTTTGTGGTTTCAAGTTCTAATGAATATTTTCAAACTAGCTCATTGAACATGGATTTGGAAGTTAAATTTGTGGCAATTCTACTAGAGACAACATGAGGAAAAACTTCCTTGTACAACAAATAATTAGAATTAGGATTGCTCCACTGATAGATAACAGATACAGATTCAATGCAAGATTTCAAAAGCAAATTAGGTAATTTCTTGAAAGAGAAAAATATTGCTGGGTTAAGAGGATGAGCAAGGAAATAGAATTGATAAGGTTGAATATCCTCTTTCTGTGTTGTATTGTTTCATTATTCGATGAGGCTTGTGAAGAACTATGATATGTATACTTGCAATGAAAGCATTTATAAAATGTGAAAAAGTAAATAATGTATTTTTACAAAACAAAAAAGACATGGTTCAGTACTAAGGACAGGTCAAGAGATTCTGGAGATGGACAAATCCATTCAAGAAGAGATCATTATATTTCAGAGGAAAAGCAATCACTCAAATTGATAGATTGATCTTTTTTAAACATTTAGAAAGAGATCTACATTTCTGACAGAGCTCCTTCAGAAACACAAAGAAATACCTTAAAACTGACAATTCCCTTGTAGTGCAGGATAGTTAGGGGAAGATGCCATATTTTGTGATGTGAATGTCTAGCATCACAGAAAGCCACTTTGACAGTTCCAGTGAAATGCTAAATATGCAAATTGTGAGGTTTGGTGCCAGCATGGGCTAACTGTCTATGGAGTAGGGTGTAAGGTGGTTAGTGAGTAGGGTGCCAGGTAAGTAGGGTTCCAGGTGGGATGAGGGCTAGGTAGGTGATGGAGTTTTTAGGGTGAGTGAGGGTGATTTGGAGTTATTTGGTCTGGTGGCAGGGGAGTTGGGTGCCATTGGGAGAAGGAGGCACGAGGAGAGTGGGGGAGGGGGCATGATGGGTCCTGAGGGTGTGAGTGGGGTGGAGGTTTGGGCTTGTCAGGACCAGCATCAGTGGGGAGGCTGCTGAATTCCAGACTGAGGGGAGGACATTTGGTTCTAGGCTCTGGCTATGTCCTGTGTGTGTGTGGGTGGGGGTGTGGTGTGGGGGTGGGGGAGAGAGAGTGTGATGTCGATTCTGGTAGCAGGGGGTTTCTATACAGTATTTTTATTGAGTAGAGCAAAGTAGCACTGGATTCAACATTATTGGCTGACCAAAAGGCCAATGAAGTTGAAGGCAGAAGCATATTGCTATGAGTGAAGAATAGCCTAATCAGGAACCCTACGTCAGAAATATAATTGGACATCCTCTGAAAGCAAAGATAAGAGTGGAAGAAACAAGAGTTTGCTGCTAGAAGCTGCCCCATGCCTTTTGGTGATAATGCTGAGAAGAACTATGGAAACTGTGAAAAGTTGGGGCGAAAGAAAAGAATGGTAGACATGCCTTTGAAAATTGGAAGGGATATTGTAAAGCTGATCTTTTTCCAATCTTATGACAATCCCAATATTTCATCTTCATTTCTGCTCTTCACTGGAAGCCAGAGGTTAGATGGTCATATGGTATCATACGTTGCATCTCCTTTGCCTATAGAACACTAAATGTCAGCACCAGATGTTACTTAAAATAATTTGGTGAAATAAACTAGAGTATACCAAAAGTATTAAAATAGTTGGAGGTCATTTGCAGCGATAAGCAATCCTAGTGCCTTCTCCCTATGCAAGACTCTCAAGTACAGACTGCTAGGAGTCTCCTGGAAATCTGTTAATTCTTGAGACCCTACGCATTTCACCTGAATCTAAGATGACTACCTCAGGAGAAAAAAGCCAGTCTTATCACTCTTATGTTTTCGATTACATCAGTCTGTAGATGAGATAAAGAAGCACAGATAACTTATATTTCTGAAGAGGGGTCTAGATCCGAGACATCAGCTTTCCTGCTCCTCTGATGCTGCTTGGCCTGCTGTGTTCATCTAGCTCTACACTTTGTTATCTCAGATTCTCCAACATCTGCAGTTCCTATTTTTCTAGATAACTTATAGATGACAGATTGCAGAAATAATTGCAATCATCAACAGTAACTAAAGAAGGCAAGGTGGGACAATGAGGCATGGTGGCAGTCACAGAGAATGTTAGTATTCTTTTTTAGGACTGCGTTAGATTTGATAATAGGAAGAGAGTTAAATTTGAGAAATTTGAACAGGAAGTGGCTTTGGGTGGCAATTACATGTTCAAGTTGCATTGATAAAAAGGGCAGGTTAGTGATAAAGAAGTAATTTTGGAAAATCAATGAATTAAGGATGAATATTTGAAGATGCCACTGATAACAATAATACAGAAGAGTAGACATGTCAGATGATAGTGTAGTGAGGTGGAGAATAATAGAGAAGGTACAAAAGAAGTGCACTGCAATAATATCAGAGACAAAAGATTTTGGTTACATAAAGCAAATAAAGAAATTGAGTTTGAGACGTAAGTCATATTGGATCTAAATGTGGGTCCTAGGCCCATGTAGATGGGCAGTAGTGTATGGCAGCTATTTTATCACCAGAATCCAATTAAGAGACAACTGGTGGCCCTACCATCCAATTAAGAGCAGAGGCCTGTCTCTCCAAGATGAAGGCCCAATCAAGGACTGGAAATTTTTCAGTTATTGACAGAGGTAGCCAAGGCTGAGGTTTCAACCAGATGGACAGGGTACCATCCATTTAGATGTCTTTTTATGTTTCATTACCCCGGCTTTGCCTTTCATTGATCCTAGGTTTGTTCCCATTTCCTCTAGCACAAAAAAGATTGTGATGAAGGCTAATCTTACTGGACTAGTAACCCAGAAACCACAGTAATGGGCTCAAACCCCACTAAGACAGATGGTGAAATTTGTATTTGATAAAAAGCTGACCTAATTATGACCTTGCTTGGTCTGACCTCCATGTGACTCCAGACTCATATCAATGATATGTATTCTTCCTCTTCAGGCTGACTGTTATGAACCAGAACTCTTGAATAAGTGGCAGTCTTCTTGGAAATGCATTATTCCTTGGAAAAAATTTTTGTGAAACATGTTTCTACAAAAAAAATCTAGATTTTTCTCCAACTAAGGCATAAGGAGAGCATCCCCAAATGTGTCTGGTGCCTGTGATTGTTCTGAAGTGCAACATTCCTGCTCCTCATGGTAACAATTGAGCATCGAACCTTGTCACTATTGGGTAAAACAGAATTGCAGAACTCAGCAGCCACTCAGCCATAAGTGCCCTAAGGAAAATGTCTTTTTTAATAATAGTAGATATAATAAAATCATATAACTAATAATAGAAATATAAACTACCAAAGATGAAAATTCACTAACAGAAGAAGGAAAGGAAAGCTGGAAGATGTATCCTAATTGATCAAAATTCCTTTGGAGCATATGCAAAGGTCTAACACCGCTTTGTTTTAAGATCAACATAATGTGGATAAAAAGCAATAGCTTACATTTATACAACTGTTTTTAATATAATGTAACATCTCAAGGCACTTCACAAGAGCATAATCAAATAAAACATGACACTGAGGCACAAGGAAATGTTAGGGCAGGTTTCCAAAAGTTTGGTTTACTGTTATTATTACTTATGCAGTGCCCAAGATCATCTGAATGTGCCTCAACCAGTTGATGAACTTCCTGCGTTATATGAATGGTCAATGCATATGTCACAGATATAGTACAAACAAATTTGCAAGTAGAAGACTTTCTCCTAGGTTTCCCCACATTTATCCGTCATCCTCCACTGTTGACGGTGTTAGCTGATGTTGGGATAGAATTTCAAAAGCATGAACAGAAATATCACAAGCATTTATTTATTTTTATTGGATTGGTATTCTCTCCAATCCAGTTTTCTTCAATCTGTTCATCTCCTGCATGAGGAACTGAATTTCTTGAGATACAATTCTGGAGTACCTCATTAAATGACTATTATTCATTGATAAAGGGGAAATGCAGCAGATAAACATGTTTCATTGTGATAAACCAGTGTCAAATAAAATTGTTTATTAAAACCAGGAATGTGACAAACTTGATCTCTAATGCATAATGAGTTCCTACTCCTTATACCCATACAATGATGTCTGGTGGAAGAGCGCTTGTACAGTCAATAATTGAGGACACAATTTAGAACTATACCTCATAAAACAAGTGAATGTGTTTAACAGTAGCACAAGGGAGGGGACAAGAAGTAACTAACCAAGATGATTATTGAATAAAGCCTCAAATTTTCATTGGAGGGTGATGACCATTTGGCAAGTTCCAGGATTGTTTAATTCATTTCACTTACAGAAACTTCAGGCATAAGAAGAAACTGTTTAAAAAAAAACAAACTGGAGTGATCAAATGTAAATATTGCAAACTGTAGTTTCAGCATTGTTGAGGTAAACAGATTATTTAAAAGAAAATTCTAATTTTCAATCCTGTCCTTATAATTGAAGCCTTATGAAGAAGGACATTTGACAAAGAAAGAACACCAGGTAAAGTCTACTCAGAAAGAAAGTTTGCATTCCTGGGCACTCCTTTTTCTTTCTTTGATGGTGGCATTTTGCCATATTCTACTTTGTCAGATGTCAAATTTTAAAAAAAGGACATCTTTTGTTTTAATCCTAAGGGCTGAATTTGAGGATTCTATAGAAATGTAATATAAAAGAATAATATAAATTCTTAATGGTTTTACTGTCTTTAGCCACACCTTATGAAGGTAACCTTTTCTCATGTTGTAAAAGTGTTTCATCTTAAACACTGAATTCTAAAGACATTACTGCGGTTGCTAAGCAACTATGGTGGCTGCACTGTCTTGGGAGGGAATCTATATGGCAGACACATAATCCCAAAATCTAACTCATTTTTGGATGTCTAACTACATTATCTTTGCAAAAAGCTATGATAAAGAAGCTTAAATAATAGCTTTGTTGGCATTTACATGACTGTTTCATAAAAAAGAAAAAGCATTTGAAAAATGTTTTTTTGTGTTGAGCGCCCAACTGCCTTTTAATACTCACAGTACTGTTGAAAAATACATAAAATGGAGTAATCGACACCACGATGTGGGAGAAGCTGTGTCACTTGTGGCAATGGTCTGTAAGAACTGAATTTAATATATTGAAATAAACTGATTTTCAAAAGAGATCCTCTTCCAAAGGAGTGCTTTCCAGTGACCCTGCCTTTAATAACTGATGAATATGTAAGTTAGTCTTGAAAATCTGTGGAAAGAATAATAAAATAACTGGGAGCTTGGTTATTATATTTATCTGATGAAGCAAATTCTCAACCTGCTTGATAGCCGACTGGAAACCTCATGCCTCATGCTAATTTACTGTGGCACCATTATTAGACCTCCCACACAGCGCGGCCAGATGGTTGTATGGTGACCAGTAGCATCCCATTAACTTTTTCATGCCTTACCCTAGGGCTAATTTATTTTAGAAAGACCCTGGCTTTTGTATTCCTTAGAGATGTGTTTAAGCCTGATAGAAACAATCTAAGCATTTCTTTTGGCTCAGAAAGCAGAACTTGCTTTTGTTAGACACACAATTTGACTCAAAAACTCAGTGACAGCCTCAGGGCAGGCTCACTCAATGAGAAATCTTTGTAAAGGTTTTATTTGCACTAATTATTGACTCATCTTAGGTGGAATTATGTGCACATATAAGCAAATAGAGTTAGTTCAATACATTTTACATACTGGAATGGGAGGCAAAACAATAAAAAATGTCTATGCAGACAACAAGTTTATTTACTGTGTGCTTTTCCAGGTCAGTTCACTTTCTAATTTACAGATATTGTTTAGATTGGCTTTACTCATTTTCAGATGTTTGGACAGAATAAAATTAATTCAATTCAAAATAAACAGTAAATTCTCTTTGCTGTGATGTTGAATGCCCCATATATCTAATCTTTTAAAACCTGTGCATTCAATTCTAAAGCCCTATTCACACTAACCTTATTTAGCTGGAGTTTTGGAGTAAAAATGGACCCATCTATAATCCTTCAATGTCAATGAAATGATTTACATGTCTCAACATCAGTTTTACACAGGGCGTTGTTTAAAACAGTTAAGAGAGCAACTTGAAAACATCTTTTGTGAATGCAGTTTACAATATCTGTATGTTTCTGAGTTTGTGTGTATAAACATTATGATTTAATCATGTTTTACAAAGCATTGACCCTGGTAACAAATTACTGCTTTGTTAAAATGCAACAAACACAGTGATTACTGTAGCAAAGGCTTCTAACCTGCAAAAAATTTACAGGCATAATATATTTGGGCTGAGAAATATTTATTACAAAAATACAATTATTTTGCTTATGGTATGCAGTTTTATTTTGAGGGAAAATAAAATAAAATGATAAACTGTATTGGACTAATATGTTCAGCTCCAGACAATACATTTCAGTTGGCCTTGGAGGGCAGCACAGATTCATCAGACTGACATACAAACAAAAACAGCTAACTTATGAGGACACACTGTCATTGCCCTGCATTCACTTAAGTTGAGAAGATTAAGGGGTTACTTTAAGTGAGGTGTGTAGAATGTTTAAACAATTTGTTGGGATATGTAAAGAAGGACTATTTCACTTTGTGCAGAACAAATGGGGACATTCATATAAGAGCTAAGCCATTGAGGGGTGATGTCAAGGAGCACTTCACAAAAAGAACAGTGGAAAGTTGATAACTCTCCTCAAAAAGCTATGAATCTAGGTTAATTGAAATTTAAAAAACTAATATCAATAGATTTTGATAGTTAGAGATATTAAGGAGTATGGAATGGAAATGAGGAAATGGAGTTGAGGTACAGAACAGCCATAATTTTAAGTGAATAGAGGATCAGGTTTTAGAAGCTGAACGACCTATTCCTGCTGATGAAACAAGAATAGATTACCTGAATACAGAAATAAATATCATAAGGACCATAATATAAACACATATCTTGAACAATTTGCTGGTGTTTTGATCAGCAGTGACTAAAATTTAAGAATCAACTAAAACGTTGATAAATTATTTAATAAATTAAATTATTTGGAAATGATCACCAGAATTCTGTAACGTGGTTTAATCTTAATTTTGTGTCCCTCAAATATAGAAAAATGAATTAACAAGTGGTATGCTAATTATTTTTACCCTGATATGAAACATGAAAGGTTTATTGCCTGAGTTTTCAAAACTACAGACTAGAATGTTCTGGCTTTAATTTACATCTTGTTTCTTTAATTCTAACTTTACATTCATTTATTTTAACAGAGAATTTATTAATTGTGTAAACATGTTTTGCTGAAGGACCTGGATGGAACTTTCCACTCCCTTTAGCAACATGGGCAATGGTGACAAATGCAGAAAAATTCAGCAAAAATGAAAAACAATCAAAAGTTTGGCATCAAGAAAAAAGTTTCAGACTCTCCCCTTAAGATTTAAATGGTGAGTTCAGAACCTTGCTAGTGAGTGGTGACTACCTTATTTCCATTCATTTGCATCTCCTTATTAACCTAACTCGTCTCACTTCTATTTTGGGAATAGTGATCACAATTCCGTAAGTTTCAGAATATTGATGGAAAAAGACGAGAGCGGTCCTAAAGAAAGAGTGCTGAATTGGGGGAAGGCCAATTGTAGCAAAATTCGGCAGGAGCTGGGGAATGTAGATTGGGAGCAGGTGTTTGAGGGTAAATGCACATTTGATATGTGCGAAGCTTTTAAAGAGAGGTTGATTAGAGTGCAGGACAGACATGTCCCTGTGAAAATGAGGAATAGAAAGGGCAAGATTAGGGAACCCATGGATGACAGGTGAAATTGTGAGACTAGCAAAGACAAAAAAGGAAGCATACATAAGGTCTAGGTGACTGAAAACGGACGAAGCTTTGGAAGAATATCGGGAAAGTAGGACCAATCTGAAACGAGGAATTAAGAGGGCTAAAAGGGGTCGTGAAATATCTTTAGCAAACAGGGTTAAGGAAAATCCAAAAACCTTTTATTCATACATAAGGAGCAAGAGGGTAACTAGAGAAAGTGTTGGCCCACTTAGGGACAAAGGAGGGAAGTTATGCGAGGAGTCAGAGAAAATGAGTGAGATTCTTAATGAGTACTTTGTGTTGGTATTCACTGAGGAGAGGGACATGACAGATGTTGAGGTTAGGGATAGATGTTTGATTACTTTAGGTCAAGTTGGCATAAGGAGGGGAGAAGTGTTGGGTATTCTAAAAGGCATTAGGGTGGACAAGTCCCCAGGTCCAGATGGGATCTATCCCAGGTTTCTGAGGGAAGCAAGAGAGGAAATAACTGGGGCCTTAGCAGATACCTTTGCAGCATCCTTGAGCACGGATGAGGTCCCGGAGGACTGGAGAATTGCTAATGTTGTCCCCTTGTTTAAGAAGGGTAGCAAGGATAATCCAGGTAATTATAGACCGGTGAGCCTGACGTCAGTTGTGGGGAAGCTGCTGGAGAAGATACTGAGAGATAGGATCTATTTACATTTGGAAGAAAATGGGCTTATTAGTGATAGGCAGCATGGTTTTGTGCAGGGAAGATCATGTCTTACCAACTTGATAGAATTCTTTGAGGAAGTGACAAAGTTGATAGATGAGGGAAGGGCTGTAGATGTCATATACATGGACTTCAGTAAGGCGTTTGATAAGGTTCCCCATGGTAGGCTGATGGAGAAAGTGAAGTCGCATGGGGTCCAGGATGTACTAGCTAGATGGATAGAGAACTGGCTGGGCAACAGGAGACAGAGAGTTGTAGTGGAAGGGAGTTTCTCAAAATGGAGAAGTGTGACCAGTGGTGTTCCACAGGGATCCGTGTTGGGACCACTGTTGTTTGTGATACACATAAATGATCTGGAGGAAGGTATAGATGGTCTGATTAGCAAGTTTGCAGATGACACTAAGATTGGTAGAGTAGCAGATAGTGAAGGGGACTGTCGGAGAATGCAGCAGAATATAGATAGATTGGAGAGTTGGGTGGAGAAATGGCAGATGGAGTTCAATCAAGGCAAATGTGAGGTGATGCATTTTGGAAGATCCAATTCAAGAGTGAACTGTATGGTAAATGGAAAAGCCCTGGGGAAAATTGATGCACAGAGAGATCTGGGTGTTCAGGTCCATTGTACCCTGAAGGTGACAGCGCAGGTGGATAGAGAGGTCAAGAAGCATACGGCATGCTTTCATTCATCGGACGGGGTATTGAGTACAAGAGTTGGTAGGTCATGTTACAGTTGTATAGGACTTTGGTTCGACCACATTTGGAATACTGCGTACAGTTCTGGTCGCCACATTACCAAAAGGATGTGGATGCTTTGGAGAGGGTGCAGAGGAGGTTCACCAGGATGTTGCCTGATATGGAGGGCGCTAGCTATGAAGAGAGGTTGAGTAGATTAGGATTATTTACATTAGAAAGACAAAGGTTGAGGGGGGGACCTGATTGAGGTCTAAAAATCATGAGAGGTATTGACAGGGTGGATAGCAAGAAGATTTTCCCAAGAATGGGGGACTCAATTACTAGGGGTCACGATTTCAAGGTGAGAGGGGAAAAGTTTAAGGGACATATGCGTGGAAAGTTCTTTACGCTGAAGGTAGTGGGTGCCTGGAATGCGTTGCCAGCGGAGGTGGTAGAGGCGGGCACGATAGCATCATTTAAGATGTATCTGACAGATACATGAATGGGCAGGGAGTGGAGGGATACAGATCCTTGGAAAATAGGCAACAGGTTTAGATAGAGGATCTGGATCGGCGCAGGCTTGGAGGGCCGAAGGGCCTGTTCCTGTGCTGTAATTTTCTTTGTTCTTTGTTCTTTTATGTGGCTTCCAAATCTCCCCTCTCTCCCTGAGGAAGCTAGACGGCACCATTTCCCAACATGAAAGTCACAGCAGTGACCTGGCAACAGCAGCTTGTTACTTACTTCTCCAGGTCTTCATCCAAAACTGTCTTCATCCGAATGTCCTCATACATCCTTTATCCAAGCAAGTCGACAAAGGCAAATCACCAGTTTCATCAGGTCATCATGCATATTCTTGGACCAAATCACTCACCATGTCACCCCTTGAGGATTTTACTTTGGACCTCAGGGACACGTATAAATCTGTGAAATTCTGCCAGGTTTCTTTGCACGCAGAGATATATATGCATCTCAGGCATCTGAATGACTCGGTTTAATTTCTTAGTTCACTCCCTTTGTGCTTACATAAAATCTGCCAGCATCTAGCATTGCTTTTTAGTGCATAGGATGATAAACATCTTATCATGGTTCTGGAGCACTGAGCAGTCAAGGGATAGATATGTTTCCCTTTGGCACCATGCCACACCAATGTTGCACCTCAAGTTACGTGCCAGCAGTTGACAAGACAAACGCACTGCATGTTCTACAACCAAACGGCCATGTATAAAACTTAAAGGTCATAGGAGAGGTCAAGGGGGACAATGGTCAGTCAGATGTTATAGCCGCAGTCAGTCAGGGAGCTCATCAGATTACAGTGCAGGGTGTTAGCCACCAGTAAACCAGGCAAAATTCTACCAGAGTCCAAGAATCCATGTCTTTGTATTCTGCGGATTGAGCCATGGTCAGTCCTGCAGGTCAAATGCAACCAGTCCAGAAATTACATGCACATCTGTTCAGGGCCTGGGTCAATTTTTCACACAAGGAGACAAAACGAGGGACTGATATGATGACTGGGGATGGAAGAGAGGTCTGTGGTGATACAGGAGCAAAAGTGGGAAGTGGTGAGGTGTTCCCAAGGAGTGAGTAGGAAAAGCAAAGGGGACGAAGAGTTACCAGTTTGGGAGGATGACAGCATTGAATGCACATGATGCCTGCATTACACAGAGCTATATAGTTCATAATCTTTGGAGAAAGGCACATGCAGTGGCAGCTTTAGAGTGCTGGCACTGTGAATGTGAGGTGGCAGAGAGAAGATAATGCCACTTATCCTTGTGGTTCACAGAAGATCATTGACCTTCTTCCTGTAATGCAATGCTATGCAATTCACTTAGAATGTTGCACTGATCCAATCCAGTACCTTGGTCCTCTCTGGTTGGGACTAGTGGCATGGCATCCTTTACTAATCAGCAGGATACAGCATTGCTTTCTTCTCTACCGTCAACCATCTCATTAATCAACATGCACAAGTTTCTGTCGGTGAACTGAGAACTTAAATTGTCTTTCTCAGATATTTCCTTGGGGCTAGAAGTACAGGACCACACTGTGAAAGGCAGTTCCTGTCTTAAGGCATGATTTTTTTAAATTCAGTCATGGGACATGGACATCACTGGCTAGGCCAGTATTTATTTCTCATCCCTAATTGCCCTTGAGAAGATGGTATGAGCACTATTCTTGAGCCATTGCAGCCTATGTGTTGTAGGTAGACCCATAATGCTGTCGGATAGGAAATTCAAGGATTTTGACCCAGTGACATTGAAGAAACAGCAAGATATTTCCAAGTCAGGATGGTGAGTGGCTTGGAGGGGAACTTGAAGGTGATGGTGTTCCCATGTATCTGCTGCTCTTGTCCTTCTAGATGATAATTGTCTCAAGGTGTGATACACAAACTGAATAGTCAATATGTGTAAGGCCAGTTTTTTTTTGTTTTGTTTGTTTAACTACATGTCACAAAGGAAGGGAGCGGGAGAATGGGCTCCTGCACAGACACTCAGGACTAGCAAAGGTGAATGAGTGGTAACAGGAGCTGTGAAGTGGAGTCAGAAACAAGAAGGTTTCAAGGAGAGATCTGAAAATGAAAAAGAGTGGGACTGGGGCATGGAGGAGTTAAGTGGGAAGGGATTAGCATTCTGGCTATGGTGGGGACTGGTGAGGCAGGCAGTCAAGACAAGAAAATGACGGTCTAAAGGGTAGTGTTAGTATTGTCCAAACATGTGTCACTTTCAGCATATTGGTTTTCTGCTGGCTTTGTCCACTAAATAGCATTCAGCTCCTCCTTTTCTCCTGCCAAAATGTATAATCTCACATCTTGCCACATTACATTGCATCTGCCTTTTTTTTTTGATTCACTTAACCTGCCTATATCCCACTGTAAGCTCTTTGTGTCATCTTCCTCACTTGCCTTCCCATCTATTTTTCTATCATTTCACAAGCATGACTTTCCTACATTCACTTCCCTCATCCAAGTCATTAATTATATATTGTAGATATTTGTGGCCACAGCATTGATCCCTGTGGCACTTCACTACTTAAAGAAAATGCTTCCTTTATCTTGACTCTGTCTTCTATTAGTTAGCCAATTCCCTGTCCTTAGTAATATACTACGTCCAACATCATGGGCTTTTATGTTATGGAGTGACCTTATGTGCAGAATTTAATCAAATGTCTTTTGGAAATCCAAATATATTATAACTACTGTCCCAATGACTTCTCTTTGGTTTTGCATCATGGCTGAAGATTTGTATCTTCTACTCTTTTGTTGTGACTCTACAAGTGGAAGAACAGTCTAATTTAGGCTAGGAATTGTCTGTTGCATTGGGGGCATCAGAAATCACCATTCACTGATGCAGGCAGTATTTTCACATGTTTGTTCCCCGGATGGTGCTTTTCTGTAGCAATCTGAAAATATAGTTCATCAGACTTTTATGTGTTACTGTGGAGATTTCAGCACCAGATGCCTCAGTCGTGAGCAAACTGTTCCAATTGTTCGTGTCAGTCTGGCCTTAAAAATTGTCTTGCTTGCGTGAATCTTTGTAATTATTTTGGCCATTCAACAGGTCTACTGGCACTAATGAGCTGTGTGTATGGAGCCTCCTGGTTGATGACCATCACCCATTCCACTAATGCTCTTTAGTAGCCAGCAGTGTCTAAGTACTACCATGATATTTTGTGAGTACCACTGTGTTGAAGACTCTGCTGGCATTATATCCCAAGATTTATAAGATAATAAGAAGTAGGAGCCAAAGTGGACCATTCTGCCTATTAATCCTTCTCTGACAGACTAACTAGATTGTGCCATAACTCAATTTTCCTGCCAGTTTCCCTCTGATGCTTAATTCCCTTGTCGATTGAAAATATATCTAATGCAGTCTTGAATTTATTCAAAGAACCAGTCTGCAATGCTTCTGTGGAAGTGAATTAAAGGATTAATAACTCTGAGAGAATGTATTCTTCCTGAGTGCTGTATTCAACAGAAGAAGACTTATTTTTAACCTATGGCCCTTAGACCTAGACTCCCCTGCTATAGAAAACATCATTCCACCATCTATCCTGTCAAACCCACCCCCCTCAATATCTTATCTGTCTCAATACTATCACCTCTCGCTCTGCTGAACTCCAAAGTTGTGGAGGAAGGGTCACTGGACCCGAAACGTTAACTCTGTTTTTGACTTCACAGATGCTGCCAGACCTGCTGAGCTTTTCCAGCAACTTTGTTTTTGTTTCAAAAAGTACAGGCCCAGTCTGCTCAACCTTTCCTCACAAGCAACTCCTGCATTCTAGGAATCAACTACCAAAATGGGTAACTTCACACTTATCCACATCACGCTTCAATTGCCTTGCATTTGCCCACCCAGTCAACTTGGCCAAATCGCACTGAATATTCTCTGCATCTTCCTCACAGTTTACACTCCCACCCAGCTTTGTATCATCTGCAAACTTGAAGATAATACATTTAGTATCTAAATCATTCTTATATATTGTGAATAACAGGGGTCCAAGCACCAAACCCCACTGTCACTGCCTACCATTTGGAATAAGACCCGGCTAGTCCTGTTTGCCATCAATTTTCTATCCAGCTCCATACACTATCCCCAATTTTATGCACTTTAATTTTCATGCTAATCTCTGATTTGAGAACTAGACTCATAGAGTCATAGAGCTGTAGGGCATAGAAACAGACCCTTCGGTCCAATTTGTCCATGCTGACCACACATCCTATATAAATCTAGTCCCATTTGCCAGCTTCAGGCCCATATCACGCTAAACCCTTCCTATTTATATACCCATCCAGATGCCTTTTTAATGGTGCAATTATACTAGCCTCCACCACTTCCTGTGGCAGCTCATGCCATACATGTACCACCCCCTGCATGAAAAAGTTTTCCTGTAGGTCCCTTTTAAATCTCTCCTCTCTCACCTTAAACCAATGCCCTCTAGTTTTGGACTCCCCCACCCCTTCAGAATTTTCTGAAGAAGGGTCCCGACCCGAAACGTCAACTTTCCTGCTCCTCTCATGCTGCCTCACCTGCTGTGTTCCTCCAGCTCCACACTGCATTGTCTCAACATCCTTGTAAATCTTTTCCGAACCCTTTAAAGTTTCACAACATCCTTCCTATAGCAGGGAGACTGGAATTGCATGCAGTATTCGAAAGCCTTCTGAAAATTTCAGTAAACCACATTCATGGCTCCCACTTAACAACTTTACCAGTTATTGGCCTTGAAAAATTCCCATAGATTTGTCAAGCATGATTTCCCTTGCACAAATCCATGCTGATTCTGTCTGATCCTGTTACTGTATTTCAAATGTTCTGCTCTTAAATCTTTAAGTAAATACAAATTAATTCTAGTATTTTCCCCACTGTCTATGTCAGGCTAACCAGTCTATAATTCCTTGCTTTCGCTCTACCTCCTTTTTTTTAATTAGTGAAGTTACATTAGCTACCTTCCAAACCTTGGGAACTATTCCAGAATCTATAGAATCTTGAAAGATGACCATCAATGCATCCACTATTTCCACGGCCACTTCCTTAAGTATCCTTGGATGTAGATAATGGGTTCCTGTCGATTTGTCAGCCTTTAATCACATCAAGTTCCCAATGCCATTTCCCTATTAAGACTGATTTCCTTCAGCTCCTCCTCCTCACTTGACCCTGCATTCCCCAGCATTTTTGGAAATTTTTGTACTTATTTTGGATGTTATTTGCCTGCATTAAGTTGGCGTTGGAAGCTATATGTGACTGTGAGAAGGTGGGTTTCATGGGTTGGCATTAAGTTGACGTTAAGTTGGAATGTAGGTTTAAGAAAGTTATGTGTGGGGATATGAGTTGTGTCACAATAGTGATAAAATATGTAGTTGTAATTTTTGACATCCATCATTTGATTACAGTGTCTGGGACATTTGCGTGCTGAGACAGGTTCCAAAAAAAAATACAACAACTAAAAAATGGGCACAGTGATCTCCTGATCACAAGTTGAGCCAAGTTTCATGATACACCAGTAAAGATAACAAAGAGATCTAAGGGTGCAGGTTCCTTGAAAGGGAGTCACAGGTAGACAGAGTGGTGAAGGAGGCATTTGGCATGCTTGCCCTTATTGGTCAGATTGAGTATAGTAGCTGGGATGTCATGTTGCAGCTGCACAGGACATTGGTGAGGCCATTTTAAGAATACTGCATATAATTCTGGTTGCCCTTCTTTAGGAAGGATATTGCTGAACTTGAGAGGGTGCAGAAATGATGAACAAAGATCTACACCTTGTTGTCGCTTTTGTCAGGATTGGAGGGTTTGAGTTATAGGGAGAGTCTGAATAGGCCGGGTCTTTTTCCCTGGAGCATCGGACAATGAGAGGTGACCTTATAGAGGTTTATAAAATCATGAGGTGCACGAATAGGGTGAACAGCCAAGATCTTTATCGTCTGGTAGGGGAGTCCAAAACTAGAGGGCATAGATTTAAGGTGAGAGGGGAAGAATTTTAGAAGAACCCGAAGGGGTAATGTTTTCAGGCAGAGGGTGGTACGTGTATGGAATGAGCTGCCAGAGGATGTGGCAAAGGCAGGTACGATTACAACATTTAAAAGGCATCTAGATGGGTATATCAATAGGAAGGGTTTAGAGGGATATGGACTAAATGCTGTCACATGGGACTAGGTCAGATTGGGATGACTGGTCAGTGTGATGAGTTGGATTGAATGGTCTGTTTCTGTATTGTATGACTCTATGACTAAAATCCTATAACTATATCACCAACAAACAGAACCAGTCTAAATTGAAATTAACACTTTTATCAAAGAGACTGAAACTGGTCAGGAAATAAGAAAGCTATAACTCCTGTTTGAATTTCACTCTTATGAGAAGTTCATGTGTCAGAGGTACAAAACATTGTTTCGATTAATTTACTGTAACATGTATATAAAAATCCAGTGAAAAGTGTTTCTTTGCGTGCAAAATGCAAAGTGTTGCCATGCTGCAGTGCCAGTTTGATATACTGAATATAATACAAGATTTTACTCCAATAGAGCTAATCTTTCCCTCTCCTTCTTGTTACCCTCTGTTAAATGTCAGTTCACTGTTTGAGATTGGCGAGGGTCTCTGTAACAGCCTTCGGGGTCTCGGTTACATGGCTGCCTCCACCATCACTCCCGCAAGCCCATGTCTGAGCTGGAGGCATTGGCCTGGTCTCACGCGTCCTACTCCCCGTCCGACCCTCCTTGAGACGCTGCCATTCGTCATCGGTTACCAGGGTCTAGGCTCCGGGCTCCTGCACTGCTGACGCTGAAGCCCCTATAACCTCAATGCCAGAGCTGGAGCCAGTCATGGATCTGGGGTTGTATGATGACCGGCCCCAACTGAGTCATCTGCAGAAAAATATCTGAGAAAAGACGATGAAACTGCCAATGACACCAAATGAGGAAGATGTGCAAGATGGTGTGGATGTTGTGGACGCAGCTGGCTCTGGTACATGTTGCCCATGAGTGGTTGAGACCTGGAATCAGAAGCCAAATGCTGCTGACCTCACCACCACCGTTTTGGTTTTCTGCTTGGTGGCAATTAACCCAGCCTTGGGAATACAAAATTGAGCTGAATTTCAAGCTATGGGGTTGGGTTTTTGACCAGAAATTAGAAAAGTCTCTTTCTTGCTCTCTTTCTCTGCTCTTTCAGGAACAAATCCCAATGACAAAGCAAACTGGAGAAACATTTGAACAGCAAGAACTCCAAAATATTTTCAAAATTCACGACCACTGTTGATCCAGGATGTCCTTAACCAGCTGTGATCTCAGGTTAATAGCTAACATCTCCAGATCACCATAAGGACTTTAAACAGCACATTCATTTATTTTCCTTATTTTACTGGTAACCATCCTCTTATCTGTATTAATGTACATGTGTTTGATGTCAGGTTTACTTTTTCTTTCTAGTGTTTAGCAACTCATAAAACTACTGGTCCTTTCTGATTATCAGTTAGCTGTATTTTACTGGGTGTGAATTATAGCTCTGAAATATGTTTTTATTCATTAATGGGATGAGGGCATTTCTGGCTAGGCAGCATTTATTGCCCATCACAAGTTATCCAGAGGGCAGTTCAGAGTCAACCACATTGCTGTGGATCTGGAGTCACATGTAGGCCAGACCAGGTAAGGATTGTAGTGTCTTTCCTTAAAGGGCATTAGTGAACCAGATAGGTTTTTCCTAACAATCGGCAATGGATTCATGGGCATCATTAGATTCTTAATTTCAGATATTTTATTGAATTCAAATTCCACCATTTGCCATGGCGGGATTCGAACCTGAGTCCCCAGAATGTTGTCTAGGTCTCTGGATTAACAGGCCAGTGATAGTAACACTAGGCCATCACCACCCCAGATGTCACTAGTAGAACATAAAATCCTTCAGGTGGCCAGCCAAGGAGGTTGAATAGGGGAACCAACTCACCCGTCCTCATTTTGTCATAACAGTTGGCATGGATTGACACGGGGAGGCATGGAGACTGGGTGCAGCTGTGAAGGAGTATGAGAGTGAGGGATAGAACACTCAATATTTAGCAAAACACAACCGTGAAAATGTCTCAGAGATCCAAGGACAGCCTTTAAAATAGTCTGCCTTGTCTTTCAGCCACCTCTGCGGACACCTCCTTATATGTGTCTGACAGTGACAGGCCTGACATGATCCTGCATCTGCCCCACCCCTGGAATGAATATTGTGTTTGTCAGGCCACATTTTTCTGAGGCAGCTGTGTTGAGCCAGGACATATGCTACCTGCCTTAGAAGTGGAAATCCAGCCTCATGTCTCCAGTTGAATGAATAATTCTGAACCCATATTGACTTTATGAATAGATATCAATGGCAGCTTTTCGTAGGGTACTGAGCACTCTCTGGGTGATTTCATGCATCCTCTGAGATTACAAAAATCAGCCCTTCCCATCCAACTTTCCTGCAAGTTTTAACAATTAATATGAAATAAAGATTTGAACAGGATTGGGGTATCATGCAGAAATATGTTATTCTTTTAATTCGACAATGGACATTGGTTTGAGGACTTGCAATATCACAACTGATCTTCAAATCTTTCTTTGTCTGGCAGAGTGCCCTGAGATGCTTTGGTGATATTCATTATCAATGGTAACTGCCAAAACATCTTTCTACCAATTGTATCAACTGACAATAACAACAAAGTACATTTATATAGTTGATGAATTGGAGCTGTCATGTCAGCATCTTGTTTTTATCTGGCAGCTATGGACAGTTCATGTAACCTAGATAGGGACAGGTGCAAGATGTTTCACCAGTTGCATAAGATTAAGCTTTGGGTTACAAAACTTGAGCAATGGCTGGAGTCACTGTTGCTGCGTATATGAGGCAAAAAAAAGTATGTGGATAGCACATTCAGGAAGGTAGCTACTATGCAGAACAATGCATACAAGGCAGACAGGCAATTGGTGATCACTAGGCAGGTGAAGGGAATCAGACAGGTAGTGCAAAAACCCCTTGAGGTCCAACTCAAAAATTCATTTCTCGTTCTGGATACCGATGAAGGCAATGGTTCATTGAAGTGCAACAAAGCCAAGCCTGTGGCAGCACGGGTGATCCAGGTATACAGGAGGGAAGAAAGATGTGGCTTTCATAGAGACTTAGCTTGAGGAAGGACAGGACAGAATGTTAAATATTCCTGGTTACAATGTGCTTAGGAAACATAGGGAAAAGAAAAGAAGAGGGGTGACAATATTGCTTAAAGGAGAGCATTGCAGTACTGCACAAAAGAGGATGTCCCAGATGGTTATTGGACAGAGTTGACTTGGCTACAGTTTAGCAATAAAAAGGATGCAATTGCATTGCTTGCTGTAGTCAACAGACCCTCAATTTGTGGGAATGATGTAGAGGAACAAATCTGCAAGGATATTATGGTTAAGTGCAAACATGGGTACAAGGGTAATTGAATTGAGGGACAGTAATTACATGAATACAAATTGGGATTATGGTAGTCCAAAGAGCAACAAGAAACAAGAGTTCGTAGATTGTGTTTAGGATAATTTTGTACTCCAGCATGTGTCCAGACCAACAGAAGTCAAGTACGGTTTGACCTGTTTCTTGGGAATGAGATGAGCCAATTAGAACAAGTGTCAGTGAAGAAGCATTTCATGTATCAAAGTTGAAAATGACGGTGAAAAAGGATAAAGGTCAGAATAAGAATAATTAATTGGGGAAGTGCTAACTTTAATGAACAAGAATAGAGCTGAGCTGGGCAGACTAAAAGTGAAGATTGATGGGACAAGTGGACTTTGCAATGGACTACTTTCAAGGAAGAGATGGATCAGGCACAGTTGAGATATATTCCATTAAAAGGTAAAGGCAGAATAACAAATCCAGAGTGCCCTGGATAAAAAAGGGAGATAGAGATTAAAATAAAGAAGACAAAGTTTCCTCATGACAGGTGCCAGGAAACAATACAACTGAGCATCACAGAAGGTTCAGAAGGGTGGTGAAAAAGCAAATAAGAGTAGCAAAGTGGATTATGAAAAATGATTAGCAGCTAACATAAAGATAAATCGTTATAGGTCCCTAAATAGTGAAAGGGTGGCCGAAGGAGGAGCAGGGCTGAAAAGGGATCAAAAAGGGGATATATACATGAAAGCAAGGACAAAACTGAGGTGTTAAATTAATATTTTGCATCTGTCTATACTAAGGAAGCATGTGATAGAAAGGAGCAGGAGCTCTTACTCAAGCCATGTGATAGAAGAGGAAACTCAGTCACAAGAAGAGTTTAAAATTGTTAAGGAGCAGGTTTAAATATGTTGTTGATTTTTAAAATTGGTCATGCACTGGGACCAAATGAAATGCATCAAAGCATGTTGATGGAAGTGGGATTGAAAGTTATAGAGGAATTGGCAATGATCTTTCAATCTTCAATGACTGGAAAATTGCAAGTATAATAATATTGTTCAAAAACAGTTGCAAAGATAAGCCCAGCAATTACAGACCAGACAGTTTAATTTCAGTGGTGGGGAAACATCTTAAACAAGTATTCAAGATAGAAATTTTAGTTGCATTGAAAAAATAGCAAGACACCACATAGGTTTCTTAAGGGAAAGTCATGTTTAATGAACTTGCTGCAGTTTTTTTGAAGAGGTAACACAGAGACTGCTTGAGGATAACGCTTTTGATGTGACGTTCATGGATTTCCAACAGGCATTTGATATAGTGTCACACAAGAGACTTGGATACAAAATTGACCGAGTGGTAGAAAACAGAGATTAACAGCTAATGGATATTTTTCAGGCTAGAGAAAAGTACAATTACACAGCAATCAGTATTGGGATCCTCGTTTTTCTCTTATTTATTAATGATGGTGTGGAGGGACAAATTCCAAGTTGTAGTTGATACAGAACTTGGAAGCATTGCAACCTGTGAGAGGGACATTGATAAGTTTATGGTGTGAGCAGATAGATGAGAGATGAAGGTCAATACAGGTAAGTGTGATGTGATACATTTTGGTAGAAAGTAAATGACACAGCTTAAAACAAAGGGTGTACATGAGCAGAGAGACCTGAATATATATGTGTCTAAGTCATTAAATGTTGCAAGATATAAAGAGAGAGCTATTAAAGAATCTTATAGTATATTAGGATATATTAATGGACATAGAGTACAATAGCAAGGAGGTTATACTGAGCTTAAACACTTAAGATACTAATTATATCTCAACTGAAGTATTGTGTTCAGTTCTGGGTGTCACACTCGAGGAAAAATGTAAACACATTGGACACTGTGCAGAAGAGGTTTACAAGAATGATCTCAGTGTTACGGACCAGATCACAACTCCTCAAAATATTTTAAGAAGGTAGCCTAACCGTAACTTTTTCTTACTTTAAAGGCAAATGTAAAGTGTTTGTTCCCGATGCAATGTGACTGGTCAAACTACTGGACGTTAGGCCAAACACAATTTATTAAAACACTGTAGTTAAAATACAACCAAAGAAAGATGAATTTACAATAACTTAACTCTATTGGAAACTTAACAGAATAATAGATACAGCAACTAATTATCTGTTGCAATATAGTAACATCCCATAAATGCATCCCTCAGCAGTAAGAAGGAAAATTCAGACACAGATTCTCACATGCAGTTCTCCAATTCAGGAGGAATAAAAAAAATCAAGAGAAAATTCAGGAAGAGTCGCAGCTTGGAAATATTCACTGAAGCTTCCAACTTTTTGAGACCCTAAAGGCTTCTGATTAAAGCTCAACCTAAAAACTAAAAGAAACTAGAAAGCCTGTTCTGTGATAGCTGACCACACTCTGGCTGCTTCCATTGTTCCAACTTAAAAAAAAAATACCCAAGGCCTCACAAGCTATTTACTCAAGTGGTTTTAGTTGGCGGCTCAACACCGCTGCCTTACAGCCTCTCTTCAAAAAAAAGGACAAAATAACCCCTTGAAAGCCACAGCATCATCACACCAATGACAAAAAAAAAAAAAATCATTTATGAAGATAAATTGGAGAATACTGTTTTCCTTGGAGAGGAGAAGGCTAAGCAGATAGTTAACAGAAGTTTTGAAAATCATGAAAGGACTGGACTGAGTTGCTGGGGAGAAACTGGTCCCTCCCAAAAAAAGAATAAAGATTAAGAAGACTGATTATAAGACAATTTACAAAAGAAGCAAATGTGATGTGAGAGAAAACTTTTTCACACAGTGACTTGTTAGGTTTGGAATGCATTGCCTGGAAGTGTGGCGAAGGCAGGTTCAATTGAGGCATTCAAGAGAATATTAGATGATTATTTAAATAGAGAAAAAAATAAGGTTATGAGGAAAAGGCAGAAGATGAACTCTGCATCATTATGTGTAGGTGCAATGGGCTGAACAATCTCACACACTGAATCAGTTCTGTGATTCTGCTTCAGATGGGGAGAAGTCACACTTCAGGCAGCTAATGATTGGCTCAGGCAGGTGCTGGTGTGCTCTCCCCTCACTTTATGGCTATCGGACGAGACCATCACCTCTATGTTTAATAATAGCCTGTGTTTACTGATAGAAATGGTGCACATTTTAACAGAAGTATTTTCTAGTTCAAATTCATAATCAAAACAGCACTGCGAGAATTGTCTGGAAATGATCAATCGAAATAAATAAAATCAACACATCAATCCATTGCCTGCCAAAATAAAGTTATCCAGTACTGCCCATTAAGTGTTGTCAATGGAAGTTAAAGAAATGCTGACTTTTGGCAAGGGTAGCACTAGATGAAACAGCACTGCAAATGAGTAAAACAAGCAAATAGAAACAAGCCGACACTTGAATGATTAATAAATTATTTTAGAGGAGTACACAATATGATAATTTAGTCAAGAATCATATCAATATTTTTCTAAACTTGATTGAACATAATACGTGAATAAGTTACAAAAAATCCAATTAAAATGATTTTGTTTTTACATTTCAACATTTGACTATACTTCAAAAGAGATTTCATTATTGAAAAGTGTTTTGAAATGCCCAGTGGTCGTGAAAAGCACTACATAAATGCATTTTTTTCTCTCTTTCGTTAGTCTTGAAATTACCCTGTGTCTTGGTAAGCATAAACTGCTTGACGTTTTTCCATGCAATTCATTTGTCCATTAGTCTGATAGATGCATCTCAAAATAAAAAAGTGCCAACAATAATAACAATTTATATTTATATTGTATTTTGGATATAATAAACGTGCTTCACTGTGGCATGGTAAATCAGAATTAGATGCCAGGTTATACTGGCCTACAAAAATAGTTAAAGAGGTGAGTTTTATTAATCTAGAAAGGGTAACAATAAGCTTAAAATTGAGAAGAAAAAGAAGTAGGAATAAAGAGATGAGCGAGGGTCTAAAGCAGCAGCCAAACCACACACAGAAAAGAACACAGGGAAAGCTCAGGTTACACAGAAAATTCAGGGACAGGTCTTTTCCAGAATCCATAACCATTTGTGTACTGATCTTCACCCGATAAGTTCTATGGCATTTACTTTTAATGTTTGGTTTGGGTACCAAACTTATTTTCAAAAACTCAGTTATTGTCATCCAGTCTCTAAGTTATTAGACATCAAACCATTGGACAGAATGGTGCCAGTTATTGTTCACACAATCACTTTCCAAATTTTTTCATTTGATATAGAATGCTGAAAAGCAATTTGTCCATAGGTAAGGAAAGAAAAGCAAACCACAGCAAATTACCCTTTAATTGAAGTCTTACACATTTTTTTACAGTAGAGGGATTACATAGAATGTCAGCGAAAAACAAAACTTGAAAGAGGGCATAGTTCTTCAGTTTAAGAATTAAAGAATATAGTATTATGAGCAGGAAAACATTTTACTGCATTGGAAACTTTCGTTGGAGAAACTGACTTGTTTGAGGCACGTACTACTGTTCATGATTCCCATTTTACTATAACCTTGCTGTCTCTGCATTCAATCATATTATTACTTGTGCTTCGACAGAAACGAAAGGAAAGAGACAAAACAGCTACAAGAAAAGGTGTGGAGAGAATGACTGGAATTTGAGTTGAATGTTAAAAGAATCATTTGTAGTATGTACGAGAGGACAATAGTTTTGAGTGTTATGTTTTTACAGTGACCTGTTCGAATTAAAGTTACCACTTTATGAATGCAATGTACAATAATAATTGATAGGAAGTTCTATAGGAAATAAGTGTAAGGCCCCTTTATTATCTTAGACCCTTCAAACACATGAGGAAAGAGTGGAACCTCTATGACAATAATATCCAACAAGCCTGCAGGGTTTAACAGAGAGATGATGTAATTCAGATGAATGGGTAAATGCTACCTGATGGGGATTTCAAGCTGGGAGGTGTTGTAAGGTGCAGATGATTATAAACAAGGCATGGTTCAAATAAAAAATCGTTGAAGTGGCTCAGACTTGTTGGCAAAGCACAAAAGAAAGAAGGGTGGTTGTTGGTGAGACTGATATTTAATACATATGAATAATCAAATGTGGTTTGATTAATGACATCTGAACATCTCAGATTAATAATTCTGTGTCTTGTTTTGTCAACAAAAATTAGATATCAGGTTTTCTTTTTTAATAAAGGCAGAGCTACTTGACATGGTCCCCTGTAATACATGGTGCTAGGAAATTGATTCACATCTATCGCTTTCTGAAGATGAGGCTTTCTCTTCCTTTTAAACATATTGTGGATAGGTGGTGTGGTTTTACAGCAATTGGAGAAGAAGACTGAAAAACAGTCAGCAACACGCCTATTCTACATCTACTGGTGATGAGCTGAACATGGCCTGGGAGCTCATCTTTTAGAATTTGGCTGCCAAGGTCCTTAGCTTTAAAATTCCCTTCCTCAATATAGGTGAGGGTTGGGTGTGAGGTGGGGGTTGGTCGTGAGTTGGGTGTGAGTTGGGAGTTGGGTGTGAGGTGGGTGCTGGGTATGAGGTGGGTGATGAGTGTGAGGTGGGATGACAAGCTTCTGGCTTTGTGACTGTGCTATACAGCAATGCAAGACAGAAGTACAGTCAGCAACTAAGCTCTGGCTGAGGCAGCAATGCAAAAGAAGCGAGGCCAGGCAAGGTAAACATGCAGTGAGCATCGAATCCCATCTCTAACTCTTCCTTCTTTAAAATCCTCCTTAAAACTTATATTATTCTCTTATTTGGCTGTGTATATTTTTACTTGATTGTTTGCATGTGAAGTAGAATTGGACAAAATTTTCCCAACTTTATTTGGTTGGGGATATCAGTAAAGTGAGGTTCTCAATATAGAGAAAAACAAAATCCCAATTTTATACCTGAGATGGTGTAAGATGGGCAGTTCCAGTATATTGAATTTATAATATTGAATTGTAATTATTATAATATTGAGTTTGGCACAAGCAGAGGTTAATGGGTTTGATCTTTATAGCTTTCATCACCTTGAATGCTTCCAGTACATAAGATGTTACTTTTGCATCGAAACAACCATTTGGGGATTGATTTGTCATGTTGCATTATGTGGCCAAGGCTGCTTGGGGCCAAGATTTGTACTCCAAATAGTTGGTCAATATGTAAGGTTCACATACAGCACAATACGATCACGGATTTCTGTGATCTGTATTATGTGTGCCTTATTTAATGCTATTGCTCTTTGAAAGCCTTCACATCACACAAAAATGGATCCACCTCCCTCACAGATGGAAACACTTACCCTGCCCAGTCCAAGTGTGATGGCAACCATTTTCATGTTCATTGTGCCCTCGTTAGTTGAATAATAATGAAAAAATACAGTCAAGCTTCACAGAGTGAATGATAGGCTCAGTTTCACAGTTGAGGTGACACTCCCACCTCCAATTCTTCATATTCCCCTCTGGATTGCCTTCCATGTCAATTCCATTGAATTTGACCAAACCCCTGGTTGATCTCTGTGCAGCTCCCTAGCTGACTTACTTCGACTCCCAGGCCTGGTTGCACAGACCTACAGGGTTGACTATATCCCTCTCCCTGCACTGTTCTGATGTGGAGCCCAATCTCCCCAACTGACCATGTGCTGGGCTAATAACAGATGATGTCCTTAACTTACAGTTCTGAGACCACCTGACTGAAGGCAGTCTCCCTTGGCTTGACCAAGGATTACCATTCAGACTTTGAGGCATGGCCATTTGGTTGGAACTAACTCAGTTATGTTGCTGCTTATGAAGCTGGCACATGGTGCAGATTTGAGATTGATGTAGCACAGTGCCATACAGCAACATGTCCACTCTTTTGATTAATAACTGATGACTGATGACAAGCTTCTGGCTTTGTGACTGTGCTATACAGCAATGCAAGACAGAAGTACAGTCAGCAACTAAGCTCTGGCTGAGGCAGCAATGCAAAAGAAGCGAGGCCAGGCAAGGTAAACATGCAGTGAGCATCAAATTAGGTACAAAATGAATGAGTGCCAAGAGACCAAGTGAGGAGGTGTGTAATACACCTTGGTCCAATCCATGAATTGGGTGCTTGTGCCTACAATTCCTACCTTGCAGTTCAAAACTTTGTTGATGGATGAGACATTTCTTCAATCAACGCCTAGAATCGTATTTCTGCAGACCCTAGTCACTTTCCCAACTGTTTTGTTAATGCTCATGTCACTCAAAGGCTGGAAAGAATCTGCCCATTATTTTTCAAAGAATAGTAAGGGAAGGGATAACACATCCAAATGTGTTACATTGATGTTTATGAAAGCTTGCAAATTGGCAACTGTGTTTTCATATCTTATCAAAAGGCATGGAATCCAAAAATACTTCGCTGGCTAGAAAGCATTTTAGGATCCTAGTGATTGTATAATGCATTATATAAGTGCACATCTTTTCTTTTTTTCTCTTTGGATATATCAAATTAATTGTAATCATTTAGGAATGCTTTTCATTCATTAGTTATAATGCAATTTTGAAAGAAGCCTTTTGTTGTTCAAAAAATGATTTTTTTGCAGATTGTGAATAAAGCTAACTAGCTCTTGGATATTAAGCATTTAGTAACTATTTTCTTTAAAAAAGGAAACTGTTTTCTTTAATTGGTTTGTAAACAAGCATCATGGTAATCTAGGTAGTGATCTATTTACCCTGTATCAGCTGCATGCAATATCATTGAGAAATGGTGGTAGTGCCCCTACCCCTGGAGCGCAAGGTCTGGTTCAAGTCCCACCAGCTCCAGAGGTGTGTAATAACATTGCTAAGCAGGTTGATTAGAAAATAATTATCAGCCATAATCATTAGAGCCTTGTTGTGCTGTAGGAGTGTCCCTACCTCTGGACTAGGAGGCCTGGATTCAAGTCCTACCTCCTCTAGAGGTATGTAATAATATTTCTAAACAGTTTGGTTAGAAATATCTATTAGCCATAATCATGAGGTTCCTGAAGCACAGTGGTAGCGTCCCTACCTCTGAGTCACAATGCCTATGTTCAAGTTCTAGCTGTCCTGGATGTGTGTCATACCATGTCCGAACAGGCTCATTAAAATAACTCGAATGATCAAATGATAGAGCAGACTTGATGGGCTAAATAGCCTAATTCTGCTCCTTTGTCTTATGGTATGAAGTATGCTCTCCACAACTGAAAATTTTTGTTGATCTTGGAGATGTCATAGATATATATACTACACAATCCCAAAACATATATGAGATACCAAGTATGTTTGACCTGTCAGATTCTTATAGAATCCATTCATTCCAGATTTACAGATATTGAGTTTGACATCATAGCAGTTGAAGTAAGAGAGTCATCTTTTACAATGGAAGACATCTGTCAAAGAAAGTGCAACCCAGAGAATGGCTCATTACTATGTGTGCTTTTACCAGGAAGTATCACAGACCAGTAGGATGTGTTACTCGAATACTGTGAACAGTTTTGGCCCCTCATTAAAGGAAAGATTTACTGGCATTGGAGACAATCCAGAGAAGGTTCAGAAGGTTTACCCCTGGAATGGAGGCATTTCCTTATGAGGCAAGATTGGGTACTCATTGGGGTTTAGAAAAATGAAAAACAACCTTATTGAAATGTGTAAGATTGTTTGCAACTTGACAGAGTAGATGTTCAGAGGTTGTATATCTTGTGGGAGAGTCAAGGACCAGTGGCACAATCTCAGATAGGAGGTTACTCTGTTAGAACAGCGTTGAGGAGGAATTTATTTTGTCAGGCGATAGTGAATCTGTGGAATTATTTACTGCAAAGAACTGTAGACTTCAGGTCATTAAAAATATTTAAGGTTGAGATGGACAGATTTTTAAACGGTAATTGAATCAGGGATTATGGAGAAAATGCAGGGAAATGGAACTGAGGATCATCGGATCAGCCATGATCTTATTGAATAGTGGTGCAGAATCAAAGGGCTGAATGGTCTACTTCTGTTCCTATGTCTTATCGCCTCAAGTACATGTGACGAAAGTGTAAATAGCAGGAAGTCAGACTTTTGAAGTATACAGCTACCTCATTGACCTCACAACTATTCAAGTTTCTGAAGTGGGTTTTGCACTAAGAGACAACATTGACAAAGAACTAAGACAATGACTCTACTGAAATAAATTGCATTCCACTGCATAAATTTCCTTTTGTTATGAATGACAGGCTGATTAAACATTCCTCCTGACAAAGGTTGGACCAAGCTGTGGTTTTATTTGCATAAATTCTTTGCACTAAAGAAAAGAGGTTACTATAGTATGATAAATGTATTTTCTACACACACCTTTGTATTTAAAATAATAAATATGGTAGCTGCTTTTTCTCCAAACATGGGCTGAAGAATTCAAGCAATTCCCTTTTTGAACAAATGATAGGCACAGGGACTGATGCCTGTGTTGAATGGAGGCCTGATGCTTAGGTCTGGTTTTTATTGGTGAATCTTGGATACCTAATCAGAGAAGCGGAATTAACAATCTGGGCCTGATTTGCCAAATGAGCTACCAGATACGGAACACTACAGCCAATCAAGAACTATGTCTTTTTTTTCTCAAAAATGTTGTCAAACAACATGTCTTCCTGTAAATTGATGTTTAACCTCAAGCAGCTTTGACTGTTTGCTTGGTGACAAATTACATACAGCAACGGCACAGTAGTAAAGTGTCCCAACAATAATTCCATAGTGCAACTGACCTGTCTCTGTCAATAATAATATGTTTGGAACTATAAACAAGTGCTCAGTTTACACTGAAAACAGACATTTTATGGATTTTTCTAGGCAACAGATTAATCTGAACTGCTAGCTTCTGCTTTATGCTTTTAACTGTTGACATCTTGTATGCAAATTCTACCTTTGCAGAAATACAAGTTAGAACAAACCAACATAAACAAAAATCCATCTTCTATGCAGAGTAAATGAAGTGAGGCATAAAATTCCATTCAATTACAATTGGATGTCAGCATCCAGCCCATAATATCTGTGGTGATGTGAACATGAAACATTCAATTTTATTCAATGGTTAGATCCTAATGACCTGAATATATATATTTATATATGTCAGGACATAAATGAAGAACATTTTCAGGCAAAGTCTGGAGATGTAAAGTGAAATAACTGCACCGAGTCCGCTATCCTGTCACCAAGTTGCCCTTTATTTACTTATGCACAGTACACTGGCTGTGGCCAGCCAGCTCAGAGTCAGTCACCTGCACTGAGGAGATCTAATTTCCTGGATATATTGGTCAGCCAGGGCTTTCCTGATTGGCCCAGATTAAGAATCCTAATCAACAACTTCGTAGTCAAGAAGGTCAACCTGGTTTCAATCACTACAAAAGAAAGTGTCTTTTCTTATAAACTGCCTTTCATGACAAAGGGCATCCTAAAGTGCTTTAGATTTGAATTATATTCACAAAAGGGAGAAAGCCATGCATTCTACTGACAATCCCGAATATCTGAAAGTACTTCAAAGCGATGTTAGGAGACAGTAGTTATAAGTGGCAGCTGAAGGATGCTGATGATGCGTTTTCCTACATTGAATGAATTAATTAACTATTTTTTGTTTTCTACATTGTTTCCAGTCCCCTGGAATGGGCACATAAACTGGCGACACTTTCTTGTCCCCACTTAACTCAGTTTCCATCTCTTTCAGACTTGTCTTGTTTGTTGATAAAGACGGTCCTTCCTCTGAGTCACTTTCTTCAAGAAAAACATTACAATCCAATGGTAGAATTAGGCCTCATTCTGGCCCATTCAACTTCTAAAGACATGATAAATTACATTGGATGGGGATTTCTTGAATGCCTACCACAGATTTAGCAGAATCAATGCAGAATGAGTACATTGAGATTTCAGGTGTGGTAAGTGTAGCATACTTCGGAGGTCTAAATTAATTTAGATCCATGGTCCTTTACACCTGCAGGCTCTCTGCAATTCAGGGTTCAGTTGAGTGTTGTCAAATTGATGGAAGTTGATTGTAATAACTAGTCAAGAACAATATTTTCATTTTGTTATACCACTACCAGATTGGAAGAAACTGACCTGAATGGATTATTTCTTCATCTCGTGATTTTAACCCCTAAATCCCCTCCAAAAAAGCATAAACAGCATTTATGCTGGTTTCTTCTCAAAGCTCTTCCATTGAATTTAAAGCAGGAAATTGGAAGAACCTCTGCAAAATTGTCCTATTGTTCTTTCAGCAGAAACTTATTCTAATAACATGTATTGCAATGTTAAGAGACTTTAGCCATTTAAGTTGCTGCAGTGCATGATTTCTTGTAGAATGACGAATAGGATCCCAATCATTAATATTTTCAACACACAAAAATCTTTCATTACAAGCCTATTCACAAAATATGTAAAGACCTTATAAGTACTCAATAGGTTTGTTTTGATCAACAACTCATCTAATATAAGAATCTGTACTTTGATTAATCCAAAAAATTACAAACAGATTAGATTCAATTGTAAACAGTATGCTATCACAAATTGTTGGAGGAACTTAGTGTTACTGAAGTATAAACAAGATTCTTTACCCTTTGAGATCTCAGAAAAAAATGATGTTCTTTCTCCTGTTGAGAATTGTGCAATGAAGCTTGAATTGGTGCTGATGGAAAATAAAGTATCGCAAATGATTGATGTGTTCCGCTTGACGTCAAAAGTTGAATATATTATTCCAAGCCTGATGGTTAGAAATTTATAAAAGAAACTGCCAGAGGATTAATAAAGGGTACAGAAGCCACGCCTTTAGCTCTAAAATGTGAAGTTAATTCAGAAGTCTCCACCTAATTATTCAGTGAGAATCACTACCTGCATTCTTCTGATATGATCATTCTATAGCAAATAGTTCACGTTATTAAAAATGCCATGGACTGCAAATGATTCCCTTCTGCAAATGTTACTTGGTATTATAGCAAACTACGATTATGTTCTTTTGTCAAACTTTCCTGTTTTAACCTTTGACGAATCCTTAGATTCTGGAAAAGTCCCAGATGATTGGAAAACTACAAGTGTAATATTCTAATTCAAAAAGGGAGAGAAGAAACAGGTGACTGAAGGCCAATTCGTTTAACTTTGGGAACTGCTAGACTCTATTATAAAAGATGTAATAGCAGAGCATTTAGAAATGCAGAATGCAATCAGAATTATATGAGAAGCTAACAAATAGGACAGATAAGAGAGAAAATGTAGATGTAATATATTTTGATTTCCAAAAGGCATTTGATAAGGTACTGCACGTAAGGCTACATAAGAAGAGCCTGTGATGTTGAAGGTAGTGCATTAGCATATCTAGGGGATTGGCTAACTAATGGAAGACAAAGAGTCAGGATAAGGGGGCATTTTTTGGATGGAAGCCTGTACCTACTGGTATAGGGATCATTGCTGGAGCCTCAGTTGTTGGCAATATATTTTAATGACTTAGATAGATGAGGAAAGTGACTATTGCTAAATTTGCAGATAATACAAAAGTAAGTGGAAAGGCAAGTGGAATCTGCAGAGAGAGATTGACAGGTTAAATGAGAGAGTAAAATCTTGGCAGTTGAAATGTAATGTGGGAGAATGTGAGATTATTCACTTTGGCAGGAAGAACAGAGGAGATAGATATTATTTAGTGGAGAAAGACTGTAGAAAGTCAACACACTGAACTGGACCCACATTAGGACAATGCTATACTGTCCTTTAGGCCCCACAAATTTTTAAATTTGATTAACTGTCCACATCAATCCCCAGAATGCTAAGGTCTACCGACTTCGTGCCTCAATGCATCCAATCCAATCTGTTTTCCTCCTCAGATCCCTCTGCCAAATTTTCATGTTCCTGACCTCACTTCACAGCACCTCTCATCACTCACATAGCCTTGCTAGTCCTGACGCTCCATACAGGAGTCCATTTTCCTGCTCCCCTCCTTTGTGACATGGATTTAAACAAGGAGAAATACTGACCTTACGCACAACTGCACAGAGTCAACATGTACATGCCACATTTAAACAATTGTGAACTTATGTGCCACTGACTTTATCTGGAAGGTACGACTCTATTGAAAACTGCTTCACGATAATGAGTATTCATTGAGTATTCATATTACAAGTATGAACCCATAACAGGCCAGCTCAATTTATGACATGTTATAAGTACGCTGCTCCCTTTATCACTACATCTCAACCTGCCACCAGGAAATCATAACTTTGTACCTTTCATAAATAAAAAATCCTCTATGCCATATTTTCTGTGCTTGTAAACTCTGTAAAGCTCTGCATAGTGTGTGTGACAGCAGATTACTAGGATTGTTCTGGTACTACCTCGTGTAATTGGCAATAACTCTTTGATGCCTTGGCTGCTGTCCCTTTTTAGGAAGACAGTACTCATGCATGTACCACTAAGCTTGGTGTTGTCTCTCAAACAACCCTAAGTACTACCCATGCTGAGGTAGTGTCATGCAAAACTTGGTGGAAAGTTGTATGAGATTGCCCAGGAAGGTTATCTGCTGTCTCTTTGACTGAAAATCATCAATATTACCTCTGTTTCCATCTCCCTGGACACTGTCAGTTTCTCCAGCACTCTATGTTTATCATTCCAATGCTTGCTGCTTGTGCTTCATGTCCCTTTCGTACTGCAGCCCGAGAGATAGCTGCTACACATTCTAAGGCTTTCTTCTTAGAGACCTTCAAACACTGAACTCCTTGGAAAACTCCAATAAATCTCTTCTGACTCCAGGAACTTTTGAATAATCCTCTATCAACACAGTCAGCAGGAGCAAAAACACATCAAAAGCTCTTCACTTGAAAGTCACAGGCTGATTCATTTAAGTGGATTTTTTTTAGAGATGCAGGGTGTTCCCCTCTACAACTGAGAATGTTAACAGGATATTCCAGTCCAAAATTGCATCAAATTAATGTTTGATGTGGAGCAGTGTCACAATCTGTCGAATATGCATACTTCATACATGTGCATGGCTCACCTCATTAGCCTCCTTCCAAGTACGGTGATCCACATGAACTGCAATAGAAATGCTAGAAGATATTCAGTCACCATTTTCAGCACATCTGGGTTCCCACAGCACCAATACTGGCAGCAATATGGTGCCCAATTTTGAAACTTCTGACCCTTCCTAGTGCACAAAGTTTGTCCTTACCCAAATCGCTGCATTACCATGTTATTAATTTCTCCCTTTGGATTTGTATGTTTTCCACAAGAAGCCTCAATCCACTTTTCATTTTTAAACCCGAGGTTGTTTCTAATGTATAGGAGACTGGCCCCATCCAGTTCAGATACTTTAGTATTCCAGCTCATTTCTTACCCAGATGGTGGAGTGACTATTCAGCTTTCATGGACAGGGGCTATCCTTTGCTTCCTTGCTAATGACTTGTCCCTTACCCTTAGCCTCAGAAAAGAAATACAGTGAGATTTTACAAGTGATAAAGCAGATTACCAACATCAATGAGAGATTGGAGGCATTGCTGTAAAGAGGCTTTACAAAATATTGCAGAACATTAGGAATCATAATAGTATGCTGAGTTATTTGTCACTGCATTCTGTCAAAATTTCTTTATTTCATCTGAACACTGTGCTTCTCACTGGTGACGCTTTGTGCACTCTCAAGCTTGCCCTGGTGCTATTAAGTGCTATCTGTTGACTAGTGAAAACAGAGGTTTTGACTGGAGGCCTTAATTACGATTTTTTGAGACAGCCTTTCTCTGTCAGTTGTGTGCAAGTTGAGCATCTCTTCATTAATACTGCCAAGCTTGTCTGGTTCAGCCTCATTTAACTAAGCAAGCGCAGGATGGGCAGCATAAGGAATGAGATGGACAATCAGGAGTAACAGCAAGTTCTATTATCCAATCTCCTGTCATTCTACATGTTGGAGTCTGATTTTCTTCCCATGAATCAGAGGGAGGTCAGACCTAATGGTGGCTCTAGATCTGAGATAGAGTGGGACCTGGTACCCCTATAATATCAGAAATCATTCATCACTCCTGACTCCAACCAGTCTTCTAAGACCCAAAGCTTTGGATGCCTCCTAAGTAAGACATGGCTCATGCTTTGTTTTTCATCCAGTGACATAATTACTCTGGTTGGACCTTTGAATCCTTTTACTAAAGTCATGCTGACAGCAACTCATTTCACATATTGAGCACCATTAACTTTAGGGCACTCTGCCAGCTATTCCAGACTTTTCACTCCTCTGGCACAACATCTCTTCTTGGTGTACTTGTAGGTCCTGTTTGAAGAAATTGGCTCCTGTCATTTCCGGTGATACGTTTACAATACTCCTTCAAAGCTACCATTGTCCCATTCAGTGAAAGTAAGTTTATATCTTCCTGCAGTAGTAATTCTTTGTTCCAAGGGTGAGTTTTTTTTTCCTCCACCTGGCATAGATCATACAAATGATAACATGACTGCAGGATTTGCAATGGGGTCAACATAATGTGGGCTAGAAGTCCTACTGTACTGCACAGTGACAACATTTGCAAAACTAGTTAAAATTACACTGAAATCAAGCAAAATTTAAATGCTGATATTTTATGCTATGCACATGTTGAGTGATAAACAATTTTTTTAATATTGCAGCTTATATTAGCAGCTTGGACTGGTTGGGGCAATTGGACCATTTCTATACAGTAGTAAATAGGGTCAAAGGGGAAAAAATACTAAACAGGCAAAATGAATAGTTCTTTACTTGAATGTTTATAGTATTCAAAACAAAATAAATGAAATTACAGCACAATTACAGTGGGTGTGATCTTATAACCATTACAGAGACATGGTTATAAGTAGTTCAAAGCTGGGAACCAAAAATTCATAGATATACGATTTTTTGAAAGGACAAGCAGGAAGAAAAGAATGGTTAGGTGGCGTTTAGTATGAAATAGAATAAATACAATAACAACAAATGATCTTGGATCAGAAGACTTAGAATCCAAATAGGTTCATGTAAGAAAGGAAAAGGGAAAGAAGACACTGGTAGGATTAGTCTATAGGTCCCCAAATAGTAGCAATATAGTGGGACAGAGAATAAATCAGAAGATAATGAGGATACATATCAAAGGAAGTACATTAATCACATACGACTTTAATCTTCATACAGATTTGGATAGTCAGATTGGCAGAAGTAGGCAGGAAGAAGAATTCATAGAGTGTATTTGAGTCATGTTCCCAGGACAATATGTGTGGATTAAACCGGAAATCAGGTTATTTTGAATCTGGTGGCGTTTAATGAGGCAGATTTAATAAATAACATTTCCAAGGAAACCCTGCCCATAGGGCAGCATGGTGGCTCAGTGGTTAGCACTGCTGCCTCACAGTGCTGGGGACCCGACTTTGATTCTACCCTCGGGTGACTGTCACGTGGAGTTTGCACGTTCTCCTTGTGTCTGCTTGGGTTTCATCTGGGTGCTCCAGTTTCCTCCCACAGTCCAAAGATGTGCAGGTTAGATGGGTTGGCCATGCTAAATTACCCATAGTGTCCAGGGATGGATAGGTTAGCCATTGGAAAATGCAGGGTTACAGGAATAGGATATGGTGGGGGGAAGTGGGTCTGGGTGGGATGTCTTCAGAGAGTCATTGTGGACTCCATAGGCTGAACAACCTGCTTCCACACTGTTGGGATTCTAAGAATAACGTGATAGAATTTAACTTACAGTTTGAGGGGAAGGAACCTGGGGTGAAACCAACTGTGCTCAGTTTAAATAAAGATAATTACAAAGGAATGAGGGCAGAACTGGCTGGAGTGAAGTGTGAAGGGAATTTAGCAACAAATACATCTGGGGAACAGGTGTAGACATTTGAGAAAATAGCAAAGATATATTCCAGTGGAGAAGAAGGTTTCTAGGAAGGGAATAAGCCAACCAGGAAAGTTAACGATAGCATCAAATTGAAAGAAAAACAAACATAATGTGGCAAAGATTAATGGTAAGCCAAAGGATTGGGAAAATTTTAAAAGGCAACAAAAGATGACCAAAAAATAGGAAAGAGGGAGAAGATACACTTTGAAGATAAAATTGTAAGCAACATCAAGATGGACAACAAGAGCTTCTTCAAATATACATAAAGGAAGAGAGAAGCCAAAGTGAACTTAAGGATCTAGGCTGGAGAAATAATAATTAATAACCTCAAAATGGCAGAGAAGTTGAATAAATATTTTGTATCAGTCTTCACAGTAGAAAACACTAACAACATTACAAAAATACTAAATAATCCAAGGGCAAAAGAAGGAGATGAAGGGTCCAGACCCAAAAATGTCAACTTTCCTGCTCCTCCGATGCTGTTTGACCTGCTGTGCTTCTCCAGCTCCACATTTTATTAAGGAAATAAATGCAATAGTTATCACTGGAGAAAATGTTCCAAGGAAACTACTGGGGCTAAAGACTGATAAGTCCCTTGGAACTGATGGGATGCATTCTAAGATTAAATAGTAAATTAAGTAGCTAAATACAATAGTTAATACTAGAGAAGAAGTTCTAGGGAAACCATTGGGGCTAAAAACTGTCAACTCCCTTGGACCTGATGGCGTGCATTCTACAATATTAAATTAAGTAACTACAGAGACAGTGCGTGCACTGGTAATATCTTCAAAGAATTTAGATTCTAGAAAATTCTGAGACATTGAAAAACTGTCAACGTAACAACTTTATTTATAAAGGGAAAGAGACGAATGATAGGAAATATGTGTTATTGGGAAAATATTAGAATCTATTATAAAGGATGTACTAACAGATTATTTAGAAATACATAATATGAATAAGCAGTATCAGCATAGTTTCATGAAAGGGAAACCATGCCTGGCAAATTTATTAGGTATCTTTGAGGAGATGACTTTCAGAATAGATTGAAGGGAAACAGTAGATATATTTGGATTTTCAAAAAGCTGTTTGATCAGATACCATATTTTGGACTACTTAATAAGATAAGAGCCCATGATGGTGGAGATAGTGTGTTAACGTGGAGAGAGAATTGGAGAAATAATAGGTGATGGAAAGTTTGGATAAGTGGGCATTTTCAGAATGGAAACATATAACTTGAGATGTGCTTCAGGAGTGAGTGCTGGGGCCACATATATTTACAACACGCCGTATCCAAGTTTGTTGATGACACAAAATAAATGGAAAGGCAATTGGTGAGGATGACACTATCAGTTTGCAGAGGAATATGGACAGGCTAAGTGAGTGGGCAAAAACATGGCAGATGGAATATAATGTTGGAAAATGTAAAGTTCTGCACTTTGGCAGGAAGAATAGAGAAGCTGAATATTATTCAGTGGAGAAAGACCACAGAAGCTACAGAACTGAAAGATTTGGGTGTCCTCATGAAAATCACTAAAATCTACTATCTATGTTCAACAGGTAATAGGGAAGGCAAATGGAATATTGGCCTTTGTTTTGAAAATGTAACATTAGAGTAGGGAGGACTAGCTAAAATTATACAAGGTACAGTTTCAGTCAGTTCACAAGCTGTGAACAGTTTTGGGCCCCTTAACTGAGGAAAGATATATGGGCACTGGAGCCAGTCCAGAGAAGATTCATTAGATGAATAACAAGTAAGGAGGGATCATCTTATGAGGAGAAGTCAGGGAGGTTTGTCCTGTATCCATTGGAATTTAGGAGAATGAGAGGTGACTTTATTAAAAAATACAAGATTATTAGGGGCTTGACAGTGCAGATGCAGAATGGTTGTTTCCCATTGTGGGAGAGCCTAGGACAGATTGCACAATTTCAGAATAAGGGATCGCACAAGTAAGACAGAGATGAGAAGAAATTTCTTGTCTTGAGAGTATCTGCCAACTTTACTGCAGAAGGCTATTGTGGCTGGGTTGTTCAGTATATTCAAGGCTGAGACAGACAGATTTGTAATCAATAAGAGAATCAAAGGTTATAAGTAAAAGGTAGGGAAGTGTAATTGGGAATTATCAGATCAGCCATGATTTCATTGAATGGCAGAGCAGACTAGATGGATTGAATGAACTACTTCTGCTTTTACATCATATGGTTATGCTAATGGTATATTCTATCCATGAAATTCTATTTAATATATCGTGTCCTTATACATTTAAATGATATTTTTATAGGAAGTTGGTTAATTTACTAACAGTGATTTTGAAGTGAGTTTTGACTTGAATAATCCAGTTGGTAATTTTCCATTTTAATCTTTTGTTTGCAAAAGTGTGAAAGATTTTGTGAGTGATGGATGAGTCATAATTTAAGTTGACGTTTTTACAACTTGTTTCTGCTTTGATACAGCTACATCTTGTACATGCACGAATTACTACAAAATGAAGATACAAGATACTACTTGCATCTAACAAGAATTTGCTGCAGGCTGTTGAAACCAGTTTAACTCTTCAGCTGGGCAGAAATGAAGTGAAAGATA
Source organism: Rhincodon typus (assembly GCF_021869965.1). Taxonomy (NCBI): domain Eukaryota; kingdom Metazoa; phylum Chordata; class Chondrichthyes; order Orectolobiformes; family Rhincodontidae; genus Rhincodon; species Rhincodon typus. The sequence goes on along the minus strand of NC_063343.1, from coordinate 43,568,139 downwards.
TGTTGATTTGCTGTGAATAGTCTCACTAGTCTTCTTCTAAGTAGCATCCTTGATTTGAGGATTGACAAACTATGGCTGATGTTCTGCATTTTTTATGGATGTGGTGAGGACCTAGACCCTAGGTCCACCTCAGCTTGGAAAGGAATTGAACCCTATGTTGTAGGTACTATTGAGAACCATACTTTAACTGTCTAGTCAACTGTATCAACTGGCCCCTATCGTCTCATCACTTAAACGTTTTACGAAAAGCTAAAAATAGATCTAGTTTCCAGTGACCTAGCACCAGTGGAGTGTAATTTTTATTTCTCCCTTTCTCAATGGAATTCCCCAATGTTACATTTTTGGTGTGACATCAGTGTAGAGCTGCGCTTAAGAAAAAAGAAGTTAAGAAGATTACAGATTATACTAAAAGCTGCATGCTACTGTCCACAAGAGCCCACACCAAGTTCAGTGGCAAAGAAGCCACAATGGCCATTGAGTATTTGACCTCCTCAGTCCATAGCTTTCCCTATCGATCTCAATCCAGTTCAATATGATTCCCAATCAGGTGCTCTATAACAATGTTGTTTGAAGCATATTACCTGTTATTTCCAGCTCTATTTATCCATTTCTTAATGTCAAGTCATGATAATGAGGAAGGTAATCAGGAGAAAGATGATGATTGTCTAGATATTATCCATGTGTCCTTGGAGAAACCTCTCTCTCCCTGCCCTTCTGCTCCAGCCCCTTTGAATGTACCCCTTGAATCATCTATTTCTACAGCTACAGGCACCAACAAGAGATAATTTCATGTTTTAGGATGCAGGCAAAAGAAGAAAAGATTGCAAATTAAAATTTCATGGAAAGCTAATGGGCTGAATTTTACCAAAATTCAGCTAAGTGTATACTTGTGGGAATTTCTCTCTATGAGCATTATGAGCAACCTTACACAATTTTGCACTGCTCACCTCACTATGTCTATATGATCTCTATGTTCTCAGTGGTGCCATTGCCGTACTATCTTGAAGTACTCATTACCGCCAGACCTTCCAGAATCCTGCTAGCAGTGCCATATTTAAACCCCAGCTACAAGACGGGTTAATCGCTGCCAGCCACAAATAGGCCTTCATAGTACAGTTAGTGAGAGGGAAATGAAAAGAAAAACTTCTGAGGTTGCATTAGCCACTTGTGTGTCCCTTCATTAGAAATAGAATCTCACTTTCAGAAATGTATTGCCAGTTTACTTTGCCACCAGTCTGACTGACTGTGGAAAGTACAATGTCTCTCTTTAATGCCCAGCAAAGCATAATATATCGTCATTGCTCAATACTGGTTGTTGCCCACTCACCTTACCAACTTGGATGGACAGTTCCAACTGATAAGCAACCAGATCCCTGACTGATCTCTTTGTATCTTCCCAACTGACTTACCTCAAATCTCCTGGCTGGTTGCACTGGAACTTCAGGACTGACTATGGTGCACCACCCACACAGTAATGACATAGAATCTCTGACCCTAACAGCCTTAGGTGCTCGACTGACTGTGCCCAAGCCCCTGGATTGAAATCAGACGTTGTCCCTGACTGACTGTGCTGATACACCAAGTCTGATGACAGTCCCCATTGACTTGACTGAGCATTAACTCTCCTTGGAGTTTCAGCCATGGCTGTTTGGTTGAAACACATTTAGTGTGTTTGCAGCATTAGCAACTGGCACATCTTGCAAGTGTGACATTGATGTAGCACTGCACCATAAAGCAACTTATCCACCCCCTTGTCTGATCACTGTTGGCAAACTTGACAAACTGGCTGTTTTTTTGTACTAAGAGGCAAGGCAAGACAGAAGAAATGTGGAGCTGTAAATTCTGAATTATACAGCAATGCACAAAAAGACAATGCAAGGCAAGACAGAATGCTGTAAGCATCCATGTCGGCAGTGACTGATTGAGCAATAAGAACGCAAGCAAAGAACCCCAGGTACACGCCGCTTTAATGTATGAGATGGGTTCCGTTCCTGTGTGCAAAGCAGCATGGCTGAAGCATTACAATATAAGGTGTTGCTGTATGGAAGTGGCTAACTGTATTCTAAGTGAGCCAGAGATGTGCCATGTTGATATGGTGATGCTGGTGCTTGTTGATAGTTGTTGCCCACATAAAGTGCACTGAGATGTTGGAGACTGCTGGCCAAGATGGAGACCTGGTGAAGCAAGTGGTAAACTGGAGCCACCAGGTACCTGGTCTGGCTTACATGTTGGGAATTGTCACCTGTCTAACTTATTTACACTATGTGGGAGAATAGCAAACTGCATATCAATGAACCTAGAATAATGAGTTGTTAATGCATGCAAATGGCCCTCCTACTGATCACTAGTGGGACTCCTGGCCTTGGATGCAAAATCTTTTTTTTTCCTCAGTGTTGAGAATTTCCTTTATCTGATCTCGATATATTTTCCCAACTGACTTGCCATTGGCCACATCATTCAGGGACTGGGAAGATTCAGCCCAGCAATGCAGTGAGTTGATTTTGTTCCCCTTCTCCACTTGCAAATTGTAGTGCAGAATCCGCCGCTCTCAGGACGTGGAGAATGTAAGAATGGGAAACGTACTTAAAGAGGTAGAATGGTCATTAATTCAAAACTCCCATGATTGGCCACTGCCAACTGAAGCCTTTAAGTGACAAATTAAGGACTGCATAAAAGCCTCAGCCCTTCTCCCTCATGATTAACTGTGGGCAGCTTTCACCTCCAGGCTGGGTGTGTCGCTTCAATAAAAGGCAACCAATTCTTGGTTGAGGGACTGGGCCTTGGGCAGGTGTACCCACTGGGAACCACACCCCTCTCCTTGTTGTCAACCTTACTGCTGCCTTTGTCCCCTAAACCAAGAGCCCTCCCCTATATCACTTAACTTTGTCCTGCAGATTCCATGATGCTGGGTCAGCAGGATTTCTCTTCTGCTGCCAGCTATGACGTCCTCTGTGGCATGGCTGAGGGCAAGAGCTGCAAGCTTATAACTCGCCAGAAGTTTGTCCTGGGTGGGACGTCCATCCTTAGGGTCTTGATTCCAGAAGATTGCTCACTGAGGGCCTTGCTATTGGTGTGTGGTTCAGCAGGACTTCCCAGGAAGAGGCAATGCGGATCTCCTTCTGGTTCTCCGATCAGCAGGCGTGTCCCCAGTGCCTCAATCAGATTTTGCTCATTGTGTGAACATTTTTGTTGAGAAAACAGGCTAATGTAACAATCCCCTCTCTACTTTCTTATTGCAGTAATTATTGCATATATTTTAAATAATTACTATCTTTATTAGATGTAAGAGGTGTGTTATTTAAATCAATTAAATGTGTTTTATAACTAAATGTTTTCTATCTTTCTATCATTTAATTCACAGGCAAAATATTACTTGTATTCATTGTATACTACCATAGAAAAACTAAAAAAAAATACAGTGCATAAATTCAACACATAACATTACTTTAACCTCTTCATAATAAATGGAATAATGCTGCCTTAAAATATCACCAACTGGAAAATCTAGTTGTGCAATCATAATAACACGTTGTTATCTTTACAGATGACATTTCTAAATTCCAAACCACAGTTGACTCATCAAAAGGAGGAAGCTGATATTATTTCTATGGTGGAGGACAAAATTGGACCTGTGAGAACAGGTGATGCTAAATGTCACTATTGCTGTAATAACCTTCAACAATGCTTTCTTGGTTTCTCCTGGCTCAGTTGGTATCACGTTTGCTTCTGAGTCACAAAGTTCTGGTTTTGAGATTTATTCCAGAACTTGGGTATGAAAATCAAGGCTAATTTTTCAGTGCATTACTTAGAAAGTGCTGCACTGTTGGCGGTGTCATCTTTGATGAGACTTTAAACTGAGACCATCTTCTCTCACAAATACATTTAAAAGTTCTTATGATGCTACTCTGAAGAACAGAGGAGTTATCTCCAATATGTTGGCCAATATGTATCTCTCAATCTATATCACAAAGTAACAGATTATCTCATGATTATTGAATTGCTGTTTATGGGAGGTTGTGTATGTAAATTGGCTGACATGCTGCCTATCTTACAATAGGGACTGCACCTCATAAGCAATTGTACCGGTTGTAAGACACTTAGAGACAATAGCTGTGATAAGTGCCTCACAAAGGCAACTCTTCCTTTTCTCAAACAATGTAATATAATACAAACAATAGAAAATTGAAAAGATTAACTCCAATTTTGTGAAATATTTCACCAGAACCATGTCAGAAAAGGATGAAGAAGAACTTGAACCTAGAGTTCATGAAGGGAAAACCCATTCATGAGTGCTCTCTGTTGGATATTTAATTATGCGAAGCGACATGGAAATATCAATGCTTTTTGATTCTGTGCAGGCCAACTTTCAAAGGAATGCAAGTTGTTTGACAGTATAAGCCAAAATACTGCCTGTTTAGATTATCTGCTGATGTCAGTATCCTGCCACCTACATTCTCTCCTGTGCAGTTCACGGATGCTATTAGTCATGCCTCCTCAGAGCTCTACCATTCTCCTGAAATAGTTAAGACAGCCTCTATGCAACAACAGTTGATGTGCATATTCAGTCAGAGACTGAACCTATGAAAGATTCCTCCAATAATACTTTCAATGAAGGCAATATGGGTTCAATATTAGCGAGGTGCCATGCACATTCACAAGCAGATCTGACGCCATTTTAATATTACACTTCCAATTGTCATCTCCACTATTGAGAAACTCAATTATGCAAATGTCTGACAGGTAAATCAGAGTGGGCATCTGTCCATTTGTATCATTAGCATCTTTTGCAACTCACAGAATACCTACGTCAGTCACCTATCTTCTTTTTACATAAAGCAACTTCTTCTGCATAAGGTCGCTCCATGGTTAATGGCCACATTCTTCCTGGATGATTCATCCATGCAAATTGATATTGGCAAAGGATCGGCTCAACAATATCATCATGCCTGTTCCCAGGCCAACTCAGCCATCTCTTCAGGGCTTTAACAATCTTACTTTGGAGGTGAGCATCAGCCAGACTTGTGTGCTTCTGCCAGGTTGTTTTGTGCTGTGGAACAGCCAAGTATCTGATGGATCAATGCTGGAATATTAACACTGACATGGAGGCAGCCAGTTTGTTTTATGGAGCACAAGGAGACGCAGGCAGCTGTAGCATTGGAGAACATAGAAGAGTAAATGTATCATTCAGAAAGGACAAAGATTTTATCTGCACAACATAGTGCTGCAGCAGCATCAGAGCTGCAGCACTTGTCGGCAGCTTAATGGAACAAACATAATACACATGCTTCAAGCAAGTGACAATCTGTGAAAGTTAAAGGGGTCTATGACATAATAGGATGAGGGAGAACTACAATTAGTCAAGAACACATATAGTTGAGGGACTTATTCAATTACAGGTCAGGCACTGTCCACTGTCAGTCATTGTTTGAGAATATTTGAGTCCAGGGATCCACACCCTTCTACTCTGGGTATTAGGCCAGAGTCAGTGCTCCAGATCAAGGGCAAACAGGCTGAGGATTATATGCATTTCAACCCGGACACTGTTGAGAGATCAATCCAGGTGGCAAGGATGAAGCAGTGGCTAGCTGCTGCCAAGTCATTCTAGGTAACGGGCCAGACAGTCATACTTTTCTCATTATTAGTACAGGAGTTTATCAGGGGAACTTCATGGTGCAGTGATACAGATTTTATGGGCCAAAGGACCTCTTCTGTACTGTATGATTCCACAATCCTGAGATGCTCGAAGATTGAATCTGGAGGTGGTGCAGGAATGGATTTTATTTTACTGGATCATTGAGGAAATGGCAAATGGGGACAATTGCAGAGTAAAGCGTGATCTGAACAGTGTTAGAAGGGACTGAGAACTCTTGAAAGGGAGCATTTCAAACAGGGCATGGTTACTTTGGCCTCTATGGGGCCAGCAAAGGCACAGAAACATCCAGAGGCATGGATCCATGGTTAACACATTCATTAGAATTTGAATTAGTTTTATTGTCATTTGTGCTCAAGTACAGAAGTACAGCAGTACTGTGAAAAGTTTACAATGTTGCCCCTCACAGTGCCATCTCACATACGAAGTCCTAGGTACAAATGCTAGAGGCAAAATAGAGAAATAAGGAGAAAAGTTACATTAACTCACATTAATTCATAGTGTAAGTTAGAAAATAAGAAATAAAGTTCAAAGGGTAACCATTACAGTCAGGTAGACAGATTATAGATACACATCACATTGCAGGAGATCAGCGCAGGGGGCTTCCACATGCAGTCTGACCTGGCTCGCATGCTGCTGACTGCCTGCACTGGTCCCCAGTCCAACAACCGTTCCTGCTCCACTTTGACCCACAACCTGCTCCGTTCCATGCCTCCAGTCCGCTCCACTCCAACTCTCTGCTGCTCTGCTCCGCTCCGCTCTGGCCCTTGGCTGCTCCAATCCAGCCCTCACCCACATGCCACTCCACTCAGCCACTCCAAGGTAAGTTTTCCAATAAATCCAATACACACCTGACTAGAGTATTGTAAAGAATGTCAATCAAATGATGGTAACCTGTAGGATTGTCAGAGTCACAGGGACAACACCAGAAAGGCAATGTGAAGAATTGGGGAGAATCCTTCAAGTAACTTACATGAACACAAAGTTGTTACCATTTCAAACCAAAAATCAATTGTGTAAGAAGTTCACAAAATGATGCAACTGCATGAAAAGTGGAAGAAGCAATTTTTGTTTTTCTATGGGGAAGAGCTGCCAAATTTGTTTTTGAGGCTGTGCTAGGGGTAATCGTATTAATCATGCCTTTGCGAATTAAACAAAGCTATCCATCTGCCTTCAATTCTCACTTATCTAGAGGTCAGTCATTGTCAAAGATTGTAGATGAAAAGTTACAGTCTCAAGCAATTATATTATTACACTAGGCCCACTGTTTGTCTCCTTGTTATTTAAATTCAAAATGTCTTATTATAATGAATAACTTAAAATGGAACCTGATGTTCCCATTTGTCAATGACATTCCATAGAAGTACTAGAAGAGAACATATCACAGCTGCCACATCTTCGAAAGGAAATACAAGTCTGCAAGGCCATGGGTGTTAAGATAATGATGTCGTTTCTGCAAAGTCTCCATGCACACTGATTGAGGGCATAACATTGAACTTGATTATCAGGAACGTGAGGGCTCAGGTATCAGTGCATCATCTCTCTGACAAACACATGGATTTTCTGTTCACAGAGCTGGGGGGGCAAATATGCTTCCTAGTTTCCTCATGCCTTGAGGACAGAATGGAAATACAGACAGTGATTTCAAAATCTTCAGTTGGTGCCACACAGCCTCCAGAAGGGAAAGCAGCAGGGCAAGATCCACCAAGGAGGTGCAGGTGAATGGTGAAACCCAGGACTTATGTTATTGCCAGCAATGATTAAGGACACCTTACATCGTCATCTCCAATCAATGTCATTTACTGGAAAGAGAACTTGTGATTGTAAGGACTGCGTGGCAATCCCATCCTCCTGGCTATCGAGGCCATGGCTGCATTTAATTTTTATGCTAGCAGCTCATTTCAGGGAGGAACTGGGGACTCTGTCTGATCTTCTAATCCTTCAATCATAAGCACATCTAGGATGTCACTGATACAATTTTCACCAGACCCCACCTCTTCATGTCCTTCCTCTTGATGAAACCAGTCAAGCAGTCAGTGCATTGGGATTCTCCACCATCTAGTGCACTGGAATGTAAATTGTAACAAATATCCAGCAGCTCCTGAGCATTCTGCTGGGCCTCGTACATCAAGGTGGCTTTCAGTCAGTCAGCACCCGCATGCTAGACCCACCACAGGATTGAGAATGTTGGAGTATGCCCCCATCCTTCATGATTTTACCCATCATGCCCACTATGAGATTCTCCAAGTAACATACCCAATCAATATCCTGTGTGCATGTTAACGAGTTGAAAAGTAGAAGGTCGAGGGGGTTAGCTTAGCTCAGGCCATGGCAGAGAAACTTAGTTTCCAACACACTCTGACTGCAAATGGGAGAATTGAGTCTTTTGGGAATGCGCAGGATAACCACTAATTCCATAAAAGTTTGATGAGAAACAGATTATTATAAATAATGATTAAGGAAAATTGAATCATGCAATTCCTGTTGTAGCTGCATTTTGAGTCATTGGGCTATAAATCTGATAAAGTTCAATTTTGGGGAAACGGAATTACAAAATACGGTAACTCTACGCCTAATGAAAGTGATGAACCAGCGCACAGATTCTGTTCTCCTGTTTGTCTTCATGATTATTGGATGAGACCAGTGCTAAGAGCACTGTGAAGTGGCTGCTTGTGCAGTCTGGGGCCCAACTTGTGTGCACTATCTCCAAATAAAGCTTGTCTGGACTCCTGAAAAGGAAAGTGCGTTCTGGTTACTGCAAGTGCTGGAAGCAGATGGGAAAGAGTGTCTGAAAGAAACCAGGAAAGAAAGAAACTCCATTGTTCTCAGATACAATTCTGGAGGTCGGAGTGAAGGAGGTGGAAGGGACAAGAGTGCGAATATTACTGCAGGGGGCCAGGAGTCTCACTAGACAACTAATTAGAAAGGATTGGGAACAGATTGCTTTGGAGATTAATACCAGCAGTCTGACCTGAAGTCCTGGATACTGGCCAATAAAAATTCAATAACCTCACCGTAGTGGTCAAGTTTAGTAATGCATCTTAAACCTAATAACCTACCAACTGCATCCCTAATCTCACAGCCCATCATTTACCTCTTAGCAGTCTCTAAAAATCAGATGCCTTCCTAATATTCATAAGCTCCCATTACTTTTATTAATGCTATAAGCCTTAGATCTACCTCTCACAGCTTCCACCTACTTCCAGATATTCAGCTTTTAAAAGACACATCAGCCAAACAGATTGCCACACATTCACTGACACTCTTGAAGGTCAAGGTGATACATAACAGGAAGCAATAGCAAAAATCTCATGAGTTAGTGGCACGCCTGTATATTCTCACTTTTGGAGGAGATGTGATTGGCATTACTGGTAAATTGTTACTGACAGCATCCAGAATTACAGCTGGTTCTTGCCTAAATACACTGTCTCTGAAGGGTCTAGGCCCAAAACGTCAGCCTTCCTGCTCCTCTGATGCTGCTTTGCCTGCTGTGTTCATCCAGCTCTACACCTTGTTATCTCTGTCTCCGATTCTACTTGTTCTGTAGCCTGCATTCTGGGATGGTATATAAGCTGTAGGTGGTGTAGCTATGCTCCACTTTGCTTTTCATCCATACCCACTTAGAGTCACAGAGTCATGCAACATGGAAACAGACCACTTCAGTCCAACTCACTGCACTGACCAGATATCCTAAACTGATCTTGTCCCATTTGCCAGCATTTGGCCCATATCCCTCTAAACACTTCCTATTCATGTACACATCCAGATGCCTTTTCAATCTTGTAACAGTACCTACCTCCACCATCTCCTCTGGCAGCTTGTTCCATATAGGCACCACCAACCGCATTTTTGCTTTCAGATACTTAAGATTTTCCACCTCCCCAGTGTGAGTATCCTCATGCTCAACAGTGAAAGAAGTACCAGGTCTATGATGCTTGTAGCCACTCATTCAATTATTGGCACTGTACGTGCCTTCAGGGAAATTGCACAAAGGTGGTATCTACATAAAGTGAGTAACTGGCAGGCGTGGAGACGAAGGCCAGAAGAAGAGTTCTGAGGAAGAAGTCATATTTCTCAATCTATCGCAACCACAATCTCTGGTACTGCCATTATGTGTGCATTAGAAGGCAGTGTACAGGTGCAATTTGCATGTGATGAGTCTCTGGGCACAACACGGCTGCAGCCAGGATAGAGTATAGGGGATAGTGTATGTGATAGCTAATTGAAAGGTGAGATCCCAGACCAGTTCTGTTGATGAGGCAAAGTATGGAAAGGCTGATGGGTACAAATGCTTGATGTATTGGCACACTTGCCAAAGACCCTCTTCTCACTGTCAAAGAGCATGGGAGAGAGATCCATAGCTTCTAGCAGAGCTTGGAGCCCATCTTTTCCACAGTGGTTGCGGTGTCCAATTCCTTGAAAACATTTCTAGACTGTTCAGTGATGCAGCATTTGCTGATCCATGTCTCATTGCAGCTCAGGCAGAAGCTACATGTCTGTGTCAACAGTGGTAGCTCAGACTGACGCCATGAGTCTGGTTGCCACGCAAGTCCATGTTTGTTCCAAGTAGCCTTAGATTGTTACCAGTGCTCAAAGGAGTCTCCAGAATGGCAGTGTCTTTCACCAAACTGTACTCTAGTAAATTGTTAGGATTGCTATGTCACCACACTGGAGGGGTGGCAATTAGTCTGTGGGTCATGAAACTTTTATTCCATCTCAGGATGACGGTATTCGTGTTCCCATCACTGTGACACTACCAGTGCTCTTGCAGTTCTAGTACACCTCCCCACTGAGATGCAATATATAGAACCACTTGTATGCAGCTCATAATTTCCTGCACTATGGGAAATCTGCTATCCTGACAAAGCTGCATGCTTGAGCTTCCTACTGCTCTTCGCTTAGGGAGAAGACAATGACATCCCCTTTCAGCAGCACCACTGACACCATGGAGCTGAGTTTTCCCAAGCGTTCTTCCCTTATTCTAATTTAGAATCAAGTCTTGGTAAAGCTTTCATAGAAAGGTAATTAATAATAAAACACAATAATCATATTCTGTTTATTACATAGAACTATATCAAAATAATTTTAATATCTGTGTAAGGATAATTGTGAGGTGATGGATAAGCAAGGCAGGGGAATACATATTGAATGTTTGGACACTGGGAAGCATGGAGGATCAGATGGACCTTGGTGTGCATGTCCATTGGTCCCTTAACATAGTGGTAGATAAGAAAGCATATTGGATATTTGCTATCATTAGCCCAGACACAGAGTTAAGACCAGAGTGGTAATGCTGGAACTGTATAAAACATTGGTTAGGCCACAACTACAATATTGTGTGCAGTTTTGGAATCCACATTGTAGGAGCAATGTGATGGCACTGGAGAGACTACAGAGGAGATTTCCCAAGATATTGTCTGGGCTAAAGACTTTTAGTTATGAAGAGAGATTGAACAGACTGGGGTTGTTTTCCATAGAGGAGACTGAGGGTGACATGATTGAGATGTATAAAATTATGAGGGGCATAGATGAGGTAGATGGGAGGAAGATTTCCCTTTGCTGAGATCAATGAACAGGGGCATAGATTTAAGGTAAGGAACAGGAGCCTTAGAGGGGATGTAAGGAAATATATTTTTGCCCTGAGGGTAGTGGTGATCTGGAACTGACTGTGTGTAAGGATGGTAGAGGCAGAAACCCTCATAACATTTAAGAAGTATTCAAATGTATACTTATGATGCCAACACATACAAAGTTATGAGCCAAGTGCTGGAAAATGGACTGGAATAGGTAGGTGGTTTCTTTTGATCCATACAGACTGGGTGGGCTGAAGGGTCTTTTTCTGTGCTGTAGACCTCGATGACTCTGCAAAAGCAGAAATGCTGGAGGAACTCAGCAGGAGGGTAGGAGAAATGAAATTAAAACTTCGAGTCCAATGCAACCGTTGTTTGGGATTGAAATAACTTTTTCACCTTCTTACCTAGGGAAATTGTCAGTAATGATTCTCAGGGACAAGATCTATATATATTTAGGAGCAAATGTACTTGCTAGCGATGGACAGCATGGTTTTGAGTGGGGGAGGTCATGCCTCACCAAACTTGATTGAGCTTTTTGAGGAGGTGGAGAAGATGATTGATGAGGGGAAAGCTGTTGATGTTGTCTACATGGATATCAGTAAAGCCTTTGACAAGGCCTCTCATGGCATAAAAGGTAAAGTCACATGGTATTGGGGTGAGCTGGCAAGATGGATACAGAACTGGCTTAGTCATAGAAGACAGAGGGTAGTGATGGAAGGATGCCTTTTGGAACGGAGGGTTGTGACTAGTGGTGTTCCACAGGGATCAGTGTTGGGACCTCAGCTGTTTGTGGTCTACATTAATGATTTGGAGGAAAATGTGGCTGGTCTAATTAGTAAGTTTGCAGATGATACAAAGATTGGTGGAGTTATGGATAGTGAGGAGGATTGTCAGATACAGCAGGATATAGATCAGTTGAAGGCATGGGCAGAAAAGTGGCAGCTGGAGTTTAATCCGGAAAATGTGAGGTAGTAGAGTCATAGAGCTGTACAGCATGGAAATAGACCCTTTGGTTCAACTCATCCAGGCCGACCACATATCCTAAATTAATCTAGTCCCATTTGCCAGCATTTCGCTCATATCCCTCTAAACTCTTCCTATTCATATACCCATCCAGACGCCTTTTAAATGTTGTAATTGTACCACTTCCTCTGGCAGCTCATTCCATATATGCATGACCCTCTGCATGAAAAAGTTGTTCCTTAGGTCCCTTTTAAATCTTACCTCTCACACTTTAAACCTATGCCCTAGAGATAACAAGGTGTAGAGCTGGATGAACACCGCAGGCCAAGCAGCATCAGAGGAGCAGGAAAGCTGATGTTTCGGGCCTAGACCCTTCTTCAGAAATGGGGAAGGGGAAGGGGAAGGGGGTTCTGAAATAAATAGGGAGACAGGGGGAGGCGGATAGAAGATGGATAAAGGAGAACATAGGTGGAGAGGAGACAGACAGGTCAAAGAGGCGGGGGTGGAGCCAGTAAAGGTGAGTGTAGGTGGCGAGTTAGGGAGGCGATAGGTCAGTCTAGGGAGGACGGACAGGTCAAGGGGGCAGGATGAGGCTAGTAGGTAGGAGATGGGGGTTGGGCTTAAGGTGGGAGGAGGGGATAGGTGGGAGGAAGGACAGGTTAGCAAGGCGGGGACAAGCTGGGCTGGTTTTGGGATGCTGTAGGGGGAGGGGAGATTTTGAAGCTTGTGAAGTCCATGTTGATACCATTGGGCTGCAGGGTTCCCAAGCGAAATAGGAGGTGCTGTTCCTGCAACCTTCGGGTGGCATTGTTGTGGCACCGCAGGAGGCCCAGGATGGACATGTCATCTAAGGAATGGGAGGAGGAGTTGAAATGGTTCGCGCCTGGGAGGTGCAGTTGCTTAGTGCGAACCGAGCATAGGTGTTCCGCAAAGCGGTCCCCAAACCTCCGCTTGGTTTCCCCGATGTAGAGGAGGCCACATCTGGAACAGTGGATACAGTATACCACATTAGCAGATGGGCAGGTGAACATCTGCTTGATGTGGAAGGTCTTCTTGAGGCCTGGGATGGGGGTGACGGGGGAGGTGTAGGGGCAGGTGTAGCACTTCCTGCGGTTGCAGGGAAAAGTGCTGGGTGTGGTGGGGCTGGAGGGGAGTGTGGAGCAGACAGGGGAGTCACGGAGAGAGTGGTCCCTCCGGAAAGCAGATAAGGGTGTGGAGGGAAAAATGTCTTTGGTGGTGGTGTCGGATTGCAGATGGTGGAAGTGGGAAGTGTTGGAGAATGATGTGTTGGATCCGGTTGTTGGTGGGGTCGTACGTGAGGATGAGAGGGATTCTGTTTTGGTTGTTATTGCGGGGAGGGGGCATGAGGGATGAGTTGCGGGAAACGCGGGAGACACAGTCGAGGGCGTTCTTGACCACTGAGGGGGTGAAACCTATGCCCTCTAGTTTTGGACTCCCCCACCCCAGGGAAAAGACATTGGCTGTTCACTTTATCCATAGCCCTCATGATTTTATAAAATTCTATAAGGTCAGCTCTCAGCCTCCAACACTCTGGGGAAAATAACCCCAGCCTATTCAACCTCTCCCTATAGCTCAAACCCTCCAACCCCGGCAACATCCTTGTAAATCTTTTCTGAACGCTTTCAAGCTTCATAACATCCTTCTGTAGCAGGGAGACCAGAATTGCACGCAATAATCCAATAGTGGCCTAACCAATGCCCTGTACAGCTGCAACATGACCTCCCAACACCTATACTCAATGCACTGGCCAGTAAAGCAAGCATAACAAATGCCTTCTTCACTATCCCATCTACCTGCGACTCTACTTTCAAGGAACTGTGAACCTCTACTCCATGGTCTCTTTGTTCAGCAACACTCCTCAGGACCTTACCATTAAGTGTATAAGTACTGCCCTGATTTGCTTTTCCAAAATGCAACACCTCACATTAATCTAAATTAAACTCCATCTGCCTCTCCTCGGCTAATTGGCCTATCTGATCAGCATCCTGTTATACTCTGAGGTAACCTTATTCGCTGTCCACTACACCTCCAATTTTGGTGTCAATTGCAAACTTACTAACCGTGCCTCCTATGTTCACATCCAAATCGTTTATCTAAATGACAAAAAAACAGTGGATCCAGCACCGATCCTTGTGGCACACCACTGTTCGCAGGCCTCCAGTCTGTAAAGCAACCTTCCACAACCATCCTCGGTCTTCTACCTTCAAGCCAGCTCTGTATCCAACTGGCTAGTTCTCCCTGTATTCCATGTGATCAACTCTTGCTAACTAGTCTACAATGCCAAACCTTGTTGAACGCCTTCCTGAAGTCCATATAGATCACATCCACCGCTCTGCCTTCATCAATCCTCTCCATTACTTCTCCAAAAATTCAATCAAGTTAGTGAGACACGATCTCCCATGCACAAAGCCATGTTGACTATCTCTAATCAGTCCTTGCCTTTCCAAACACATGTAAATCCTGTCCTTCAGGGTTCCCTCCAACAACTTGCCCACCACTGATGTCAGGCTCACAGATCTATAGTTCCTTGGCTTTTCCTTAACATCTTTCTTAAATAGTGGCACCACATTAGCCAACCTCCAGTCTTCCAGTACCTCACCTGTGGTTAGCGATGTTACAACTATCTCAGCAAGGGACACAGCAATCACTTTTCTAGCTCCCCACAGAGTTCTAGGGTACACCTGATCAGGTCCCAGGGATTTATCCACCTTTAAGTGTTTTAAGACATCCAGCAACTCCTCCTCTATAATTTGGACATTTTCAAGATGTCACTATTTATTTCCCCATGTTCTCTAACTTCCATATTATTGTCCACAGTAAACATTGATGCAAAGTACTTGTTTAGCATCTCCCCCATCTCCTGTGGCTCCAAACATAGACGGCCTTGCTGATCTTTAAGGGACCCTATTCTCTCCCTAGTTACTCCTTTGTCCTTAATTATTTGTAGAATCCCTTTGGATTCTCCATGATGCTATTTACCAATGTTATCTCATGTCCCTTTTTTGCTCTCCTGATTTCCCTTTTAAGTATACTCCTGCTGCCTTTATACTCTTCTAAGATTCACTTGATCTCTGCTGTCTATACCTGACATATTCTTCCTTCTTATTCTTAATCAAAACCTCAATTTCTCTAGTCATCCACCATTCCCTAACCTACCAGCTTTACCCTTCATCCTAACAGGAACATACTGTCTCTGGACTCTTGTTATCTCCTTTTTGAAGGCTTCCCATTTTCCATTTTAACTGCAAACATCCACCCCCAATTAACTTTTGAAAGTTCTTACCTAATACCATCAAAATTAGCCTTCCTCCTATTTAGAACTTTAACTTTTAGATCTGGTCTATCTTTTTCCATCACTATTTTCAAACTAATAGAGTTATCGTCGCTGGCCCCAAAGTGCTCCCCCACTGACAGCTCAGTCACCTGCCCTGCCTTATTTTCCAGTGATTCATTTTAGTAGGTCAAATACAGGTGGAAATTATACAGTGAACGGCAGAACCCCTATGAATATTGATATGCAGAGAGATTTGGCTGTGCAGGTCTACAGATCACTGAAAGTGGCAGCACAAGTAGATAAGGTCGTAAAAAAGGCCTATGGCATGCTTGCTTTCATTGTAAGGGGCATTGAGTATAAGGATAGACAAGTTATGCTGTAGCTTTACAGAAATTTAGTTAGGCCACACTTGGAATATTGCATACAGTTCTGGTCACCACACAACCAGAAGGATGTGGATGCTTTGGAGATGGTACAGAAAAGGTTCAGCAGGATGTTGTCTGGTATGGGGGATTTTAGCTATGAAAAAAGGTTGGATAGACTGGGTTTGTTTTCACTGGAATGCCGGAGGTTGAGGGGTGACCTGATAAGAATTTTATAAGATTGTGAATTGCATGGATAGAGGGGAAAGTATGAGACTTCTTCCCAGGGTGGAGGGGTCAATTACAAGGGGAAAGAGGTTCAAGGTGCAGTTGGGTGGGGGGAGGTGTTTAAAAGAGATGCGCTGTTAACTTTTTCACTTGAAGGTGGTGAGTGCCTGGAACGCACTGCCAGGGGACGTGGAAGGAGACGCAATAGCAGGATTCAAGAAGCACCTTGACGAATGCATGAATAGGAAGGGAATTGAGGGATATGGATCCTGTAAGTGAAGACAGTTTTAGTATGGAAAGGCAAAATATGTCGGCGCATGCTTGGAAGGCCGAAGGACCCGTTCCTGTGCTGTATTGTTCTTTGTATTAAGCAGTATGTGAGGAGTCACAGAATCATAGCATACAGCACAGAAACAGACGCTTCAGTCCAACCAGACCATGCCAAACATAATCCCAAACTAAACTAGTCCCACCCGCCTGCTCCTGGCCCATATCCCTCCAAACCTTTCCTATTCATATATCCATTCAAATGTCTCTTAAACATTGTAATTGTACCCGTATCCACCCTTCATCTGGAAGTTCATTCCACACACGAACCACCCTCTGTGTAAAACATTTGCTTCTCATGTCTTTTTTTGAATCTCTCTCCTCTCACTTTAAAAATGTGCCCTCTAGCCTTGAAATTCCCCATCCTTCCATCAAGTCTATCAGTAGCTCTCATTATTTTATAAACTTCTACCAGGTCACCACTCAACCTCCTACACTTCAGTGAAAATAGTCTCAGCCTATCCAGCCTTTCCTTATAACTCAAACCTTCCATACCTGGCAATATCCTGGAAGAGAAATCCTAGAACCCTCTAAAGCTTGATAATATCCTTCCTATAACTGGGCAACCAGAACTGGACACAGAATTCCAGAAGAGGCCTCACCAAAGTTTTGTACAACCTCAACATGATTTCCCAACTCTTTTACTCAAAGAACTGAGAAATGAAGGCTCATTTCTGCATCTATGTACTTTGGGTATGTATTTAGCAAGATCACATGTGGACAATAATGAGTCAGCAGCTTGTTTCACTCCCACCATATTTAACTTTACAGTTGTATTGAATAAGAAAGAAAATCAAACAGAAAGCAATATAACCCATGTTGCTCTGCCACATCAAATAATTATATGGCTGTTTCACTGTTGATGATCTCAGATTCTCATTTTAAAATAAAAGCAAAAGCAATCAAATCAACAACTTGAGGTGGCAGTCTATCACTCAATTTCACCATCTGGAGTGTTCTGTCTCAGTTTCTGTGCTTTGGAATGTCCAAACTTTTATCTTCCCTGGCTACCACATAGAATGTTGTATGTCACTTTAGCCTGAAGTATATTTTTTCACTAAAAAAACGCAAGTTAGCAATTTAGTTAGATATCATCCAACTGAAATGCTTTAATGATGTGTACAAATCCGATGCATTAAATTGTACCATTTCTCTATACTTGTTGACTGGATAGTACAATCCTACTGTTTATTGTATTTCCAATACTGATGAGTAGGAATTTTATGTATGGCAGAAGAACCATTTAAAATATGCACCTTGCATATAGATGCCTGTATCAACTAGAAAGTTCAAGAGTGACATACCTATGGAAGACCGATTGCTAAAGGAAATTTCAATAAATCACCAAGCTCCTATGAAACCATTTCCATCCTGGGCCTACCACGATATTGCAATACAACACAAATTGGACAAACAAAACCTCATTTTCTACCTAGGTAACTTACAGTGACTAGGCCTCAAATATTCAACTCTACAACTTCAGAGCATGATTTTGTATCCTTCATTTTTCTTACATCCTCTTGCTTTGAAACACACGCACAAACGGTGCCATGTCATTTGTGACTCGCTGCCTTTGATCTTAGCAGAGTGGACACACTTACTCCTCTTCATACTTTCGTTTACACCTTTTTTATGTCTCTATTTTCCCTCGGCAACCAGTAGCAACTTCTTTATATTTGGCTCTGACCACTTTTGCAATCTGTTCCACTAACTCTCCTTCGTCCTCTGTCTACAGCATAAAAAAAACACAATTTTCCAGTCCCTTTCAGCTTTGAAGAAGGAGCATATCAAACTTGAAACATTAACTCTGTTTTTCTCTGCGCAGTGCTGCCAGGCCTGTATGGTTTCTTCAGCATTTTCTATTTTTATTTCCGATTGCCAACATCTGCAATATTTTGCTTTCATTTGCTGAGGGAAATTCTCATGTCTGATCATAATCTACTTTGTAGTTGATCTACAATTTTTTTAAAAATTTGTTGTTTTCAGAAGTCCAAACCACCTAATGGTCTGGGTCCCACCTGGGGCACCCATTTTTTGGGAGGATGGTATCACTCCTCTCCCTCAGGTATACATGTTTCCATCAATATAGAAATTGCTTTGGGGCCTCAGGAATAGGCTTTCTCGGGATCAGAACTCCCAGAGTTAAGTATGGAGACTAGAGAAATACCTCAAGAATTATAGGCTTGATGCATATTTCTTACAATGTTCATTTTTGAATACAAATTATAATGCTACTTTCGTGTCAGTTTACATGCAAAACCACTTACATGGATGCAGAGGAGCAATACGAGTGCATTCTTCGAGTTACTTATTTCCGTCTGTGGCCATAGCTTACCCCGTCATTGCCTCACTTTGTTTGATCTCCCTCTAACAATGAGGAAGCAGTGAATTTTGTTGACTAAATTTATTGCGGATGTAGACTGCACTGCTTTTGTTTTCTTCACGTACTGCACCTCTTTCCTAGTTGGTAGAATCAGATCAGCCTCAGATGCTTGAAATAAGGATGTTATTACATTGCCGTGGTTAAATTGGCAGGTGTAACATTTAATGTAAAGTAAGTTGGAAGGATAGTCACTATTCCCTCAGGTAAGTTGCCCCACCTAGCAACCTAACTGAATTCTCACAATTGTGAACATAAATGGCTGGCAGAATTGGATCCCAGCCACTTTCTTGGCATTACCTTTTCAACAGTATTGGCTGCCACAAATGGACCTTTTTGTAAAGCTCCGAATTCTTGGCACAAATATGACACGGATCTGTTAAAAAGCTATCTATGTACAGCAAAGCAAATAAATCTAGATCGTACAAGTCAGCTGGAACATTGCCAGTTACAATCAAAGGTTTTTTATTAAACCAGGATCATAGAAACCAACAAAATATGGTTGTCAGATCACACAAAGTTAGAGCAAGGACTACTCGTCAACTTAATTCTCTATCAGTTCTGAGATGTAATTCAATTTTGTACTTTATTGAAACTTACACAGGGATTAGAGAAAACAGGAAGGTGTAAGGAAGCTAGTAGTAAAAGAATTTCTTGTAATGATATCCATCATAATTTCTTTTTGTTCAGTTGCCTAATAGTCAATATTAAAAGTATTACCAAGGCAACTATAACAAATATCTTGGGCATATTATTAATCTCTATGAATCATCAATAATCAACAAAAGATATTCATCATAAGATCTGTCTTGTCAGACAACGTTGGGGTTGCCCAATATTCAAACACAGAAATCTCCTGCAGGCAGAGCATGAAACCAAATATCTTCCAAAAAATTATGGACAGCAGAATTTCCCAAACAGGAAAATAAAGGCCTAGGACTTCGAGGAGATTTGCACCATTCTTCTGGCATATCAATGTTGCAAGGCTCAAATCACCAGGGAAAATTTGGTGGGACTTAGGTCATGTAATAGCTTCTTGCAACCCTTGTACACAAAATAATTTGTTTGGTTGTGAATGCATTAATAGTTAATTACAAAGTTCCACCCTTCATCAAAATAAACAGTAATCATGATTTTTTTGAATGAATCAACAATATTTTGTTCTCCACTGTGACATTAAAGAATAGTAATGATGTCTCTTCCAAATTTAGTTAGTGGGAAATGAATATGCTGTGTGAGGAGGCAAATTCAAGGTAGATGCAGTGCAACATGGAAAAGTCTGAGATTATTCACTTTGGGAGCAAAAACAAGGAGGTGGATTGTTATCTGAATGGCTATAAATTGAGACAGAGAGAAATGTGCAATGAGACCTTGGCATCCTTGTACATCATTACTGAAGGTGCAGCAGGTGGTCAATAAGTCAAATGGTTTGTGGGCTTCATAGAGAACATTTGAGTACAGGAGCAGAGGTGCTTTGCTGTAATTGTACAGTGGCTTGGTGAGATCACATGTGGAACAATATGTGCACTTTGGCCTCCTTATTTGAGGAAGGATTTTCGTGCTGTAGAGGGAGTGCAGTGAAGGTTTACCAGACTGATTCCTGGTAAGGCAGGATTGACTGATAAAGTGATTGAATTATCAATGTGAATAATGACAGGGATTTTGTAGAAACCAATAAAATTCTAGCAGAACTAGACAGGTTAGATGCAGGAAGGATATTTCTGCCGAGGGAGTCTCAAACCAGGGTTCACAGTCTAAGAATAAGGGGTTTAACCGTTGAGGATTGAGATGAGAAGAAATCTCCTCACTCAGAAAATGGTGAGCGAGTGGAATTCATAACCATAGAAAGCAGTCAAGCTATTGTACGATTTCAAGGAGTAGCATAAAACACTTGGGGCTAAAGGGATCAAAGGATATGGGGGAAAGTGGGAACAGGCTATTGAGTTGGATGATCAGCCATGATCATACTGAATGGTGGAGAAGACTCCAGAGGACTGAATGGCCTCCATCTGCTGCTATTTTCAATGTTTCTACGTAAGCCATTCATTGAATTTGCACCAGTTAGAAATTTTCCATTGGTCTTCAAGACTAAAATGTTTTGATCTTTGCAGTACTGGAATTAAAAGTTGATAATGGGACAATGGGGCACATGGGAAACTGGATGAAAAGTAGGTCCAACAATAAAAGATCCTTGACCAATGATGATAAAAATGACAATGATGGGTGGTATAAAAAGCGAGATAAAAGGAAAAGAAAAACTGGATTAAAGGTAAAAGTGAATTAAGATAAAGTGTGAAAAGATTGTAATAAATATTAAAAGTTATAGCATTAGATTTCCAACAATAATTTACCCACACTCATAATACCCTCCTTTTTGTGCAGAGAGGTTGACTGGTTATCATCAATGATAACCACATTTTTAAAAAGTAGTTAAGATTCAGTGTGGGCATTGCTGATTAGACCAGCTTTATAGTCCATCCATAATTTCCCTTGGAAGGTGTTAGTGGGTCCTTTCGTGAAGGGATTTTGAAGATTTTGACTAAGCAACAGTGAAGGAACCATGGCATAATTCAAAGTCAGAATGGTGTGTGGCTTGGAGAGGAAGCTACTGATGGTGCTTCCACGCATCTGCGTTCTTGGTCCTTCTAGAGTCATACAGCAGGGAAATAGACTCTTTCCTCCAACCAGTCCATGCCAAATATAATCCCAAACTAAACTAGTCCCACCTGCCTGCTTCTGGCCCATATCCCTTCAAACCTTTCCTTTCATGTACTTATCCAAATGTCTTTTAAACATTATAATTATACCAACATCTACCACTTCCACAGGAAGTTCATTCCCTGTGCAAGTCACCCCCTCCAAAAGATTTGCCCCTCACATCATTTTTAAAACTCTTTTCTCACCTTACAAATGTGTCCCCGGTCTTAAAACCCCCCAAACTAGGGAAAAGACAATTACCATTAACTCTATCTCTCCCTCTCAACCTCCTACGCTCCAATGGGAAAAGTCCCAGCATATCCAGCCTTTCTTAAGAATTCAAAAGTTCCATACCTGGCAACATTCGGGTAAATCTCTTCTGAACCCTCTCCAGCTTAATAATACCGAGTTGGAAAGAAGTTGCGGGTTTAGATGGTGCTGCTGAAAGGGTATTGGGAGTTGCTGCAGCACAGGGCAATGGCACACACTGCCACAACTGTGCATCAGTGACGAATGGGATGGTAATCAAATTGTTTTCTTTGTGCCAGATGGTATTTAGGTTTATTTAATGTTTTTGGATCAGCACTAATCCAGGAGACTATTCTATTACCACTGTTCTTTAAATAAACAGGTAATATGCCAATGCTGCAACTTCACCAAACTCACAAGGAAGTTAAAGGGCAAGATCCATTATCAATAGTAAAGTGGCATAAACCATCCAGCAACTTGTAGTAATTTTAATACAAGTTTGCTCTTTTCTTAGAAACTGCCAGCTAATTTGATTATTATTTACTTTTTCTCCCGCCAAGATGATACAAATCTTAGGAATGAAGTAAACACTGAAGAAGCTTGTAACAAGCTTTAGGATTAAATAATCAGACAGGTAAAACAACAGAGAACATACGAAATTTAACAGACGTTTGAAGCGATTTTTTTGTAGAATGAATGAGTGGAGGCAAATTAAACTGAGTGGTACAAGTTTGAATGGTCAAGGAATACAGGATCTCGGGGTGTGCATAGAGAAGTCTTAAGTAGCAGCACAAATTCATAGGTTTTTAAAGACATATGAAATTATTGGCTTTGTAAATAGAGACGTGAACTACAAAAGAAAGAAAGTTAACAAAAACTTTATCAGAGACTGGCCCCAACAGGACTATTGTCCAATTAGTTCAAAATAAGCTGGTAACTTGCCCCTCCCTGATGCATCCGTGTCTGTAGTCTGTTCTCTACGTCATGAACTCTGAGCCACAACTGCATGAACTGTAAACACTTAGTGCAACCATGCTTGCCTTGGATAACGGAACAATAGAAAGTAGGAGCAGGTGAATGCCATTTGGCCATTTTAAATCTGTTCCATATTTCATTATAAATCATGTCTGATCATCAACTCAATAGACTTTCTCTTTTAACCTCTCCATATCCTTTGATCCCTTTCGCCCCAAGTGGTATATCCTCCTTGAAATCATACAACACTTCAGCCTTAACTGCTTTGTGGTAGCAAACTGCACAGGCTTACCACTCTCTGGGTGAAGAAATCTCTTTCCAGTCTTAAATAATTTATTTTATCCTATATCCTTAAAATCTGGTTCTGGACTCCCCAGTTAGTCATCAGAAACACCTTCCTGCATATACCTTGTCTCGCCCTGTTAGCGTTTTATTGGTTTCTATGAGATCTCCCTCATTCTTTTGAGCTCCAGCAATTATGATCCTAACCGATTCAATCATTCCTCATTCATTGATTCCAGGGATAGCATAACTAGTCTAGTAAACCTTTACTGTACTCTCTCTATAGCAATAACCGCCTTCCTCAAATAAGCAGACCAAAACTGCACTCATATTCTAGGCCGTGAGTAGTTGTAGCAAGACATCCCTGCTCCTGTACTCAAATCTTCTATGTAGGTCAACATACATTTGTCTTCATTACCAACTGCACGGTCACCTCCAGTGACTGGTGTATGAGAACACTCAAATCTTGTTGCACATTCCCCTGTCTCAATTTATATCCATTCATGTAATAATCCACCTTCCTGTTTTTGCTCCCAATATGGTTAATTTCATTTATCCACATTACTGCATCTGGGGATCCTAGCACTGATCCCTGTAGTACCCAACTAGTCACTCCTTGCCATTTGGAAAAATGCTTATTTATTCCCAATTTGTTTCTTGCTTGACAGCTAGTTTTCTACCTATCTCAATACATCATCTCCAGTACTGTTGGTTAATTTTATATGCTAATCTCATGTGGGACATTGAAAACCTCCTGAAAGTCCAATTTAACCATATTCAATGGCTTCCCCTCATGAACACTATGAGTTACATCCTCAAAGAAATTCAGTAGGTTTTTCACACGTGGTTTTCCTTTTGCAAATCCATCCTGGCTGATCCTGCCACTGTTTTCCATTTGGTCAGCTATTACATTTTTAAAAACGGACTTTAGCATTTCCTCTGTTATCAACACAAGTCTGACTGGTCTATAAATCCTAGTTTTCTGTTTCTTTTTTTAAATTGGAGGGTAGCTAATGTAACCCCTCTATCTGTAGGAACTCTAGAGACTATACATAATCTTGGAAGATGACCAATGCATCCACTATTTCTAGGATTACTTTCTCAAGTACTCTGGGATTAAAGATAAAGGCTCTGGGATTTAATCAAGCCTTCTAATCCATTAAATTTTCCCAACACTGGTTCCCTGCTAATACAGATTTCCATCAACTCCTCCCTCTCACTAAATCATATCTTCAAACATTTCTGGTCTGTTCTTTGTGAACCAACGTATGTATTTAATTGTTAGCTATTAATTTGTTCCCAATTATAAATTCCACCATTTCTGACTATAAAGGACCACATTTGTCTTCAATTTTTTTCTCTTCACCTATCTATTGAAAACCTTTTTAATTCCGTTTTTATGTTCCCTGCAAGCTTAACCTAATTGTGAGGATACTGTTGCTTCAAAAGATGTAGCCTGGCCTGTTTCTCTTGCAGAGGAGGGGTTGTCAAAATTCAGAGATGCAATAGGTAAACAGTTTAGAGTTATCCGTGGGTTTTTTATTAAATTATGAGTAGGAAAGGGTCAGGGTTCACATAGACAGAGGAAGGTTTTTAATTTTGCTTTCAGTTCATGAGAAGGCTGCTACTGGAACTAAAAACTTGAGTTCTCAGCTGCTAGAGTGAGGTCTAGTGGTGGTGGTTTGGGAGTTGGGTGTTGGGTGGGTGGTGTAGCACGGCTGATGGTAGTGGCGGTAGTGTTTGGTCTGTAACACAGACTTTATTTTCCCTTAAATCAACGTCTTTGTCCTCCTTTTCTAAATTCTAAACTGCTCCCAATTCTCCGCTCTATTATAGAGTTAGAGAATCAGAGCTGTATAAGTCATAAACAGACCTTCAGTCCAACTTGTCCATGCTAACCAGACATCCTAAATTAATTTAGTCCCATTTGCCAGCAGTTGTCCCATATCCCTCTAAACCCTTCCTTTTAATATACCCATCCAGATGCTTTATAAATGTTATAACTGTACAAGCCTCCACCACATCCTCTGGCAGTTCATTCCATACACATTCCAACCATTGCATGAAAATGTTGCCCGTTAGGTCCTTTCTAAATCTTTCCCCTTTCACCTTAAACTTACGGTCTCTAGTATTGGGCATGCCAACCTTTGGGGAAGGCTTTGACTAGTGTGTTTTACTGCCAGTTTTTATGCCTCTTCCTTCAATCCAAGATGGTTTAATTTTCCCTCGTCAGCCATGGTTTGGCCACATTTCCAGTTTTACTTTTGCACCAGATGGGAACAAACAATTGTTGCAGTCCTTTGAATGGTTGAAGTCACATGACACCAGGTTATAGTCCAACTGGTTTATTTGAAATCACAAGCTTTTGGGGTGCTCTGAAAGCTTGCGGTTTCAAATAAACCTGTTGGACTATAACCTGGTGTCATGTAACTTCTGACCTTGTTCACCTCAGTCCAACACCAGTACCACCATATCATGACTTTGAATGTTTGCTATTGCCTTTCTATCATTCCTTAAGTAATGTTCCTCAATTTATTATATCCATCTCGCACCTCAGACCATCATAATTGCCTCTAATCAGATTCATGACCTTGGTCTGAGAATCTCTACTGAATTCTCCAGCTTGATGATTGCACATCCTCAAGGAGCCTCACACAACTAGATTGCTCATTTCTTTTTCATTACACAACACCCAGTCTATGGTGCCTGTTCTACAGTTGGTTTAAAAATGTAGAAATATTGATGTCCAAGAGCTCCCACATGCTGCTGCCTGCCTTGCAATCCTTACTGGTTCCTTTATTAACAACTCTACATGTTCAATCATTCCTTTTTGAAAAAGAATGTTATCAAATCTCCACCAGTTGCTGTATTACTTTCAACTTTAGGAATAGATCTGTAATCACTTACCAGTGAGTCATTAAATGATTAGCTTCATCTTGTGTAGTAGAATAAAATTAATGAAGACTGCAAGCTGCCCATCTCCATCTGTCTTGCTCAATAGATCTGGTGGTGTCTGTGAGTGAAGTCAGATTGCCATTGAGTCCAGTATAAGTCTTCATTTGGATGGGCATGAGGTGTTATCGCTTTCTCCCCACAGATGCTGCTGGGCCTGTGGGGTTTCAATCTATTGACTTAAGCTGTAAAGACAGTGAACATCAATTCCTAACATCACAGCTCTAGCGACATACACAAAAGGTCACATGGCCTACCCCCTGCTCCTAGCTTCTATTCTTCATAATTTAGGAGGATCTTAAAGCCTTGGAGTTCAGAAAAGATTGAATCTTGTACAAGATTACAGTTATGTGGAAAGATTAGAGAAAAATCAGTAAAAATTAACAAATTGGCACAGGAAAGTGCTGTACCTTTCAAAAAGTTCATTCTGACCATGAGGCTTAGCCCAACTTCCTTGCCTGTTGAGGGACTTGTCCTTTGAATTCCAATGTCTTTTGGAGATTTAAACATTAGATCTACTGATATGTCTATCTAACCTGTTTGTTACCTTCTCAAAAGAATTCTTGAATTTGTCACACTTGATTTCCCCTTCATGAAGCCATGCTGACCCTACTCATTCCTAAATGCATTGTTACATCCTTTCTAATAGACAAACATTTCTGTCACAAGTGTTAGGCTAACTGGCCTATAGTTATCTGAATATTGTCCTTCTGAATAACAATGTTACATTGGCAGTTTTCCAGTCCTCTAAGACTTTTCCACAATCTAAGAATTCCTGAAGATTTCTAATGGTATATCTACTAATTCTGTGGTTGTTAACCTCAATACCCCAGAGCCCATCACATTAGATAGAGGGGCACCAACTGACTTATAATCCCATCAGTTTCCCTGGTCCCCTTTTTTGCTAGTTAAAATTAGTGTGTTTGTTTCTTCTCCCCCTTTGATTATTTAATATTTTAGAATGAAATTAGTGTCCTATGCTGTGAAGGCTGATACAAAGCATTATTCAACTCCCTTGCCCTTTCCTGGTTCCTCATTATTTCTCCAGCCTCATTTTTTAAGTGCTTTGGCTGCTCTTTCCTTTTTTACATATTTAAAAACATCTCATTGTCTTTGATATTACTTGCCTGTTTACCTCCAACTTTATTTGTTTCTCAATTTAATTTGGGTGTCTTTTTGTAGGTTTTTGCAAGTGTTCCTAATCACCTGACTTACCCCTAATTTTTGATACATGGTATTCTTTCCATTTGATACTAACCTTAACTGCCTTTGTCAACGTTTGATTTATCCTCTTCCTCACTAGAATATGAGTCATGAAATATTTTGTTAAATGTCTGCCATTGTTCCTTAATCACTGCCAAACTTCTTTCCCAGTCCACTCCAGCCAACTCCATTCATTCCTTAGCAATTTTCCTTAAAGTTTAGCAGATTCATGAGAAACTGAGAAACTTGTCAGCAAAATAGAATAGAAATTCTACCATGTTATGTCTGAGGGGATCTTGCGCTCTGCAATCATTTAACAGACGCTACACAACACTAACAATGTCACCTAGAAGGGAAATAAAATGTTTGCACAAAAACCAGTCAGCTCAACAAACTAACCAACAATTCCAAGCTACAGATCTTCGTTAAAACATTAAATTATTAAATCATTTAAACCTGCCTTTTACACATTATCAGATCAAAAATATCTTGTCCCTCATTGGATCCATAACGTATTGTTCAAGAAAACTGTCTTCAGCCAGAAGTACTAAGTGGATGATCCAACTCTGCCTCCTCCAGAGGTCCTCAGCATTAAAGATACCAGACTTTGGCCAATTGATTCACTGTACATGATATCATAAAACAGTTGGAGGCACAGGATACTGCTATGAGCTGTGACAGCATTCCAGCAATAGTACTGAAGACTTATGCTCCAGAACTTGCTGCTCTCCTAGCCAAGCTCTCCCAGATATCTACAACAATAGCATCTACCTGAATGTGGAAATTTGCTCAGGTATGTCCTGTACACAAATAAGAAAGCAGGACAACTCCAATCTGGCCAAATACCACCCCATCAGTTTCCTCTTGATCATCAGCTTTAATAAGGTAAGCAGCTGAGTAGTTCTGGGATAGTAGAAACTGCAGATGCTGGAGAATCCGAGACAACAAGGTGCAGAGCTGGATGAACACAGCAGGCCAAGCAGCATCATAGGAGCAGAAAGGCTGACGTTTCGGGCCTAGATTCTGGTGTAGCCCAAACTGGGCATTGCTGTGCAGGTGCTGCTTAATGTTTAAAGCCTTGGTTCAAACTACCAAGGCCACATTTTACTGAGTGCGGCATCAAAGACCATTAGCAAAATTGGAGTTAATGGGAACCAGGGTGCGGTGGTGAGAATCTGATAGTCAAAGTCATTCTTGTCACAAAGGAAGATGGCTGCTGGAGGTCAGTCATCTCAACACCAGGACATCTCTGCAGGATTTTCTCAGGGTAGGGTCCTAGGCCCAACTATCTTCAGCTGCTTCAAAGACCTACCCTCCAACATAAGGTCAGAAGTAGGGATTGCACAATGCTCAGCATCATTTGAAACTCCTAAATACTGAAGCAGTCCATGTTCAAATGCAACAAGATCTGGACAATATCTAGGCTCGGACTGACAAGCAGCAAGTGACATTCACACCATACAAATGCCAGGCAATAACTGTCTCCAATAAAAGACAATCTAACTATTCTCCCTCGACATTCAATGGTACTACGAAATCACTGAATTCCCCACTATCAACATCCTGGGAATTACCATTGACTAGATTAGAACTGTACTTGCCATATAAACAGTGTAGGTCAAAGGCTGGGAATACTGCAGTGAGAAACTCACCTCAACACTAAATCCTGTCCACCATCTACAAGGCATATGTCAGCAGTGTGATAGAATACTCCCCACTTGTCTGAATGCATCCAGCTCCAGCACTACTCAAGAAGCTTGACACAATATGCTGAACAAAGCAAAGCAGTCTGCTTGAATGTTTGTAGCTGTAGTGCTAGTCACTCCACCACCAACACTCAATAAATACTGCTGCTATTATTTACAAGATTTGTTACAGAGATCTTTAGACATTACCTTTCAAACCATAACCACTTTCAACGAGATGGTCAAGGACAGCAGATACACAAGAAGATCACAACCTGCAAGTTCACCTCCAAGCTACTCACTATACTGAATTTGGAACTATATCATTGTTCCTTCACAGTCTCTGGGTCAATATCCTGGTATTCCCTCCTAACAGCTTTGTGCACGTGGTCTGCAGCACATAGTCTGCAGCTGCTCAAGAGAACAGCTTACCACAACCATCTTAACAGCAATTAGGGAAGGGCAATAAATGCTGGCCCAGCTAGCAACACCCACATCCCACAGGTGAAAAGAAATACACAACCCTTTCCCATGGTCACCTCTACCAATTTGATTTTTCTGAACTATACAGATTAATACCACCCAAGATTAATGTATTCTTTCTTAATTAAATTGGCCTCCTTATCACCTGATACGTTATCTGTTTTATAGTATCACTTCTGTTAGACAGCCTATATATGACTCCCACTAGTGTCTTTTACCCTTGTTATTTCTTATCACCAACTATACAAATTCTAAATCTTCTAATCTAGGATTATTTCTTACTATCACTCATTCCATCCTGTAATATTAAAGCTACCCCACTATTGTCCCTTCCTACCAGTTCTCTTAAGAAGTTAAATAACCTTGGATTTTTTTTAAAAAGGGATAAAACACCATTTTCTGTCCCACACCCCAAAATCCCAATTGAAACCAAACTCCCAGCTATATTCACTTGATCTTTGCCACAGCCATAATAAGCCTCCACTCACACTAGCTATGCTTCTTAATAACTGCACAATGTAAAAGTCCCTTTCTTCCTGCTCAGAGTCACTTCTTATCTACAGAAATCAACACCTCATTTTGACAAGAGAATTCAGGTGTTGAATGCTAACTGCCAACTCTCTTTCAATTCGGCTAATTCACTTAAAGGTGAACAGGCTCTTGTGGTGCAGTGGTAGTGTCCCCAACTCTGAGCCAGGATGCTTGGGTTTAAGTCCCACCTTCTCTAGAGGTGTGCAATAATATCTCTGAACAGGTTGATTAGAAAATATCTACTTAAAGGCTATCTGACTTTAGCTTCAAAACTGAACTTGAAAAATATAGACCATTTGAATTCCCACTTTGAACCAAATTCTTAGGTACACTGACTTTGTCTTTATCTCACTCAGGCAAAGTTTCCACTCAAGTTGACCATGCTCCTTACTGACTGACTGACCTAGGCTTCTTGCATTAAATTATCTTCAATTTAGTCTTGCTAAATTCACTTCTTTCATATCGAGCCATTGTTCTTTCTGCTTTCCAGACTCACTCAGTTGTGTTTTGGCTTCTAATTTCATCTCAGCTTCTCTCCCCTCTGAACTATTTGCAAGATGCCATCCCTGCCAATCTAGTTTAAATCTTCCACAACAGCATCAGCAAACCTCTGCACAAGGATGTGGATTCCTGTTCGGTTCAAACACGATCCATCTAATGGCACAGGTCCCACCTCTCCCAGAAATGATCCGAATGCCTCAGGAATCTAAACTCATCTCTCTAGCCATGCATCAATCTGCTCTATTTTTCTATTCCTCTATTCATTAGTGCATGGCAACAGGAGTAAGTGTGAGATTACAAACTTTGACGTCCTGCTTTTCAATTTTGTACATAACTCCCTAAAGTCTGTTTGCAGGACCTAAGTTCTTCTCTCTATGTCAATGATCTCAACATGGACCACAATATCTGCCTATTCACCAAACCACTTCAGAATTTCCTACAGCTGTTTCTTTACTTCTTCAACCCTGGCATCTGGGAGGCATCATATCATCCTGGTGTAATACCTAATGACACAGAATCATCTGTTTATTGCACTCATGAATGAACTCCTGAGAAGTAATGCCCTTGACTGTGTTTTTTTCTCTCTCTCTGAAGAGTTAGATCACCCACAGTCCCATGGCCTTGCTTCTGTCTGACCAACACAGAGGAAGCATCACTCTCACTGATTTCCAAAGCCAAAAAATAGTTTTCAAATGAGATGCAATTGAAGGAGTCCCTCACTATCCGCTTGTTAAGATCCTGTTCATTTCTCACCACCATGGAGGTCCAGCAGACAACTTCATGATGCTGGTCTCTTTTTGATCCAATGTAGGACTGACCTTTATCACCAGGAGAAATTTCTTCATTGACTGTGATTACAGTTGTATTACTGTTGTTGAATGTTATTGGTGAATTCAGAGCAAATAAGAAGACAAGTTTATCCCTATTACCTTCTTCAACAAAGAGGCCACTCTTCTCAAAGAGGACAACATGCTGCCCAAATCCAAGAGCGCAAGAAAATATAAGACCTCCATCTCCACATGAACAACATGAGTGGTAGGTTCATTCTCTGTATATTTGGCCTGAAAGAGGAAGCTAAGATCAAGAATACCCTTTTGTGCCATCTTTGGTGATTTTATTCCTGCCACTTGCAGCCTCTCTTATGCAAGAAATTCGGGATCTGCGTTGGCTTCTGGCAACCCTAGTTTTGAGGTTTCTGTCGTGGAGAATAATTTTTGGTGCATTGAGTCAACTTCAGTGGCTTCTGTGACTGCTAACCAAAGAATGTTCAAAGCTTGACAAACACCTTCACTTCTATCAGTGTAACATCACTTCCTGTCTTCTTTCTCACATTGCACAAGGGAAACTGAACTGGAGTCTATTACAATTGGACTTGTAACTTTATATCAGATGTTGTTAGTTGTTAGAATGTCCCAAGCATAAACTCAGACACTCGCCTTAAAGATGTATGTACTAGTGCAATGGTTGAAGCACAGAACACAATTGGAGAAGAGCCAGAGACAGCAACAAAGGAGGAAATTAAACTAAATGTGCAGAGAGCTATCTGGTCACCAATTTGATTGATTAGTCCAAAGGTCTGAACCTTGATTGCTTTGAAAAGGACAACATTTTGTGATCATTGTGCGTTGGAGTTAAAGCTAATTATCAGGCTAGAAACAGCGGATCTGATGGAGAAATGCACTCACCACATGACAATTTTGTGACAGATGTAAAGATGTAAATGAGTCAACGCAAAGTGTGCCTGCTGCAAACTTATTGCTGTTGTTTTTTCAAAATGTTCATTCCCAAAAAAAGCAGATGTGAAGAGCAACTTCCATGGGCCACAGATGCAATTATGAGTGCAAGTGGCAAACCTTCAGGAATTACAACATGGCCACCTGAAAGAAAATATCAAAATTAACTGAAAAAGGTATATGTATTCTAAATGAAAGCATGAACATTCAATCAAACTTCAACAAGGCTGTTTTGATTTAAATGGAGGCTAAATCATGAGGAAATATGAAATGGGAGAAATAGATTTATTAAATAGCTTCAGACAGTAATATGGCAAAGAAAAAAAACGACAAACAATTAATTGTAATACATTACACTTCATAGTCAAAGCGTGTCCTCCTGAAGCAGCAAGCAGGATATTTATTGTGAAAGGCTACTTAAGTTTCGAACAGCCTGTCTGTAAAAACCTCAATGCGGTGTACTAATCCTCATAAACAGCCCAGAAATTCACTCTGGAACTGTAGACGCTATGCACCAGAGAAGACCACATTTGAGTATTGGGACCTTTGGCTGTTGTCTTCTAAAATGCAGTACCTTATTATGGGACATCCAGTGGCTGCTGCTATTGATCTTGCTTCCCTTTTATATGCAATCAAATCACTTACAAAAATAGTATCCATTATCATCTGTATACATAATGTGGATGTTTAATCATAATAAATGTAAAAAAGCAAATTCCAAGATAATTCCTCAGTGGAAGTACAGAAAATGCAGGTAGAAAATAGAGAAAACATTCAAGCTGTGCGCAGGTTGTGTTTCTCAAATATGTGCATCCAAAAACATGATATTCTGGGACAGGCAATAAAAGTAAAAATCAAGGCCAATTTGGGGAATAAAATTTGGGTAATTATTGTATACATTGGTGTAAATGGTGATTTCATGTTAAAATCAACTCTAGGGATTTTAAAGCCCAAGATTTTCAAAACCAAAATATAATCACTGCAATGACGCCAAAAACCTCAATATAATTTTAATGAAGAAAGTTAAATTTACTGTATTTCATCCAAATCCTACTTGTCAATTAAAACAAGGAAAATATAAATCGATTTTGATTGTAGAAGGGGAAAACTGACAGGTCAGAGAAAATAAATAAGCAATGCTCATGGAAGCAAGAGCAGAGGCCAACTTTCAAAGTGAGCAATAAATAAATGAATGACAGGGCCTTGTGCCCTTAACTGTAAATCTGCCTGAGAGAAGAGTTGAATCTTGGGCTTTACCAATTCAATCTTTGTGAATACTGACTCAGTGCAATGCCTTTGCACCAAAACTGATGTCAAGGCCTGGGGACCGTCAATGTGACATTGAAACCTCAGGCCCGGCTAATGGTAATATTTACTTTCCAAGTGTGTGGGACAGCTGGGGCAACGACTGTAGAGCATCTTAGAAATAGAGGGAGTTTATAAACAGCTTGTGGGGGTGCCACTATCCCCATTACTTTGAGGATAATTTTGAGAGCCATATTAGGCATGCAGAAAGGTAAGCTATTTGCATTACCTGTGTAAATATCAAACAATTATCATTTTGCCTGAATAACTGCTTATAAATGCCTCCACGTTACTCAGTGCTAAACAGCATCTCAGGGCATGTTCAATGGACACTAGCTGCATGCACCTTTGTTCACTTTCAGCATCTATGTCTTGCCATGCCAATTAAGGTAGTCAAACAACCAGGCTGTTGCATCACTGGTTCACATACTTAATCAAGGGGGCGTAGATCTTGTTGTATGGAAGTGTGTCAAATCATTTTGCAGCTGAAGCAACAAATACATTGCATGTGCAGTTAACAAATGACCACGTCTCAAAGTCTTAGTGGTGTTGTCTTCACTGAAGCTTGATTGAGGCACCTGTTAGTCAGGGAGCATCAGCACAATAAGCCTTTGGCAGCCTCCAATAACAGTCCAATGGCTTGGACATAGTCAGGCATCCATCTGGGGTGTTCCCAGTCAAGGGGTCTGCGCCTGTCCGGTCCAGGGAGTAGGTCACATTATTTTTGTGGCATCATAGCAGCCAGTCCAGGGAGTAGCATCAAAGTGGTCAGGCATCAGTCAGGGATTTAAGCACTTTTCATCCAGTGTGTCCTTTTGGGTTGCTTAAGGAGTGGACTGTGGTCAGTCCATTGCACCCATCCAGAAAAGCTAAGAGAGTAGAGGAAAAGGGGTGTGCCTGCCATGGAAGGAGGGTCATAAACCTACTCATTGGGATGACAGTCTGCAGGCTGGGGGAATGGAGGGTTGATGATTGTGAAGAGGGGCAACTGAATTTGTAAAGTTTGGGTATGGAACAGCATGGATGGGGACAGGGTAAAGCAGAGAGAAATTCATCCAGGTGAAGGGGTGTTGAAGTATGTATGACCACACCTGGCATAGTCTCCTCAGGACGTTAAGGTCCCTGTTGCAGTATTGCAGTGCCATCTTCTCCTTCGCTAACATTATTGCTTGCTTGCATTTAACTGTGGTGTGAGTGTAAGGGTTTATGACCCCATTTAGGATTCTGTGAACAGATCTAGGAACTACACCTTAGGAAGCATGTTTTGGCCCTGGATAGAGCTCAACACAGGGTTACAAGAATGATACCCGGACTTCAGGGGTTATGAGGAGAAATTAGACAAAGTAGGCCTTTATTTTCTAGAATTTAGAAGGTTAAGGGGTGATCTAATCTAGGTCTTCAGGATATTAACAGGGAAAGACAGGGCATACAAGGTAACCTATTTCCACTGGTTGAAGATTCTCAAACCGGGGGCGTAGTCAAAAAATTAGGACGAGGCCCTTCAGAGAGATGTTAGAAAGCACTTCTGCACACAAAGTGTAGTGAAGATTTCGAACTCTTTTCCGTAAATGGCAGTTGATGTTAATTCAATTGTTAAATTTAAATCCGGGATCGACAAATTTTTATTAAGGAAGGGTATCTCGGGATATGGGCCCAATGTAGGCATGTGGAGTTAGGTCACAGAACATCCATGATCTTATTGAATGGTGGAGCAGGCTCAAAAGACTGAATAATCTATTCCTGTTCCTATGATTCAGGGTGCTGGCTAAAAGTGTTAACACTTTCATTGATTATAGGAGTTGGGACGAGACATTGGTGAGCCCTCCTCTGGAGTACTGTGTCCAGTTGTGGTCACCCTATTGTGGGAAGGATATTATTAAGCTGGAGTGGGTTCAGACCAGGTTTACCAGGATGTTGCCGGAAATGGAGTGTTTGAGTTATAAAGAGAGACTTGGATAGGCTGGGGCTCTTCTCTGGAGTGTAGGAGGTTGAGCGATGACCTTATAGAGGTTTATAAAATCATGAAGGCATGAATGCCTTTTCCCAAGGGTGGGGGATTTCAAGACAAGGGGGTACATTTTTAAGGTGAGAGGGAAAAGATTTGAAAAAGGCATGAAGGGCAACATTTTTTACACAGATGTTAGTTCATGCGTGGAATGAACTTCCTGAGGAAATGGTGGATATGGGTACAATTACGATGTTTAAAAGACATTTGGATAGGTACATGAATAGTAAAAGTTTGGAGGGATATGGGCCAAGAACAGACGGGTTGGACTAGTTTAGTTTGGGATTATGTTTGGCATGGACTGGCTGGACTGAAGCGTCTGTTTCTGTGCTGTATGATTCTATGACTCTATGATTCAATAAGTAAGGATCTTATAAACAGTGAGTTGAAATAGTACAGCAATGGTGTAGTCAAGCTGATGAGGAAGAGAGATGGAGAGACAATCAGACAGAGTTTTAAGTATTGGGCTCCAGAAAGAAATACTATTAGAATCAGAAGAGCTGTCACCCAAAGTGGATATGTTTAAGTCACTAGATGTGTTTTTATCGAATGGGAGGTTGGGGTTTACAACTGGAGAAAAATTGAGGAGCTTTAAAGGGACAACAATCCCAGAAATAAACAAAAGGTTCAAGAAATCTCAGCACTTTTATAAATATTTGAAATATTATTCAGATCAAATTTTTTTCTGACTTGAGTTTTGTGATATAAGTTGAATGAGTGGAGAAGAAACATCAGGCTAAGATGTTCAATTTAGATTTTAAGCAAATTAGTTCAATGTATGTTTAATATCTTTAATACAACTAATGAGTTAAAATAGTGTAGACATTAGAATTTCTGTGCATTGATTCTGGTCTAGTAAAATGTTTTAGTTTTAAACAGCAACTCTTGGATCTTCATTCTTTGAGTAAACAGTTAAAATAGAAATATTACTTGTCTCTACCCAGATCATCACAACTTCCAACCATCACAAATGTCACCTTCATGCTAGATGTGATTCCAGCCAGTGGAAACTATTTTCTCCTTTTCATGGGTAAATCTGAATAAAAATAAAAAGAAATATGTGCTTCATATGGCATTTTAATTTTAATTTAATTCAACAAGACCCAACACACCTCAGCTGTGTGATGACCCAGGGGCCATGTTTTAGTCATAATTGCACTGTTTCATTATGTTGAATCATGTGAGATATTACTTATAGGATTGTGTTCATGGGTTTTTGCAGAAACTTGGGTGTAGCATCACATTGGCAAAACTGGTGCAATTTCCTGTACATTTGGGGTGTGGTTTCTCAGTTGTACCTTGCGGGACTCTGTCTCTGCTGCAGAGAATTATAGCTATTCTCCTAACTATGTTTGAGTCATAAAATCAGAGAGGTCTACAGCAAAGAGAAAGGCCCTTAGAAGGTGGCAGACTGAATTATCAGTTTAGCATGCAGAATATTAGAATATGAACCAAGGAACAGAGTTATAGAGATCTACAGCACAGAAAAAGACCCTTCAGCCCATTATGTCTGGGCTGGTGAAAAATAACCACCTAAGTATTCTTTTCCCATTACCCAGCACTTGGCTCATAGACTTGTATGCTTTGGCATTGCAACTACCAAAAATACTTCTTAAATGTACTGAGGGTTTCTGCCTCTGCCACCCTCACTAGCTGTGACTTTCAGATTCCCACCACCCTCTGGGTGAAAAAAAAAATCCTCACATCTCTAAACCTCCTGTCCCTTATCATAAATCTGTGTTCCTGGTCATTGATCCTTCCACCCCACCAAGGGAAAAGTTCCTTCCTGTCTAGCCTGTCTATGCCCCTCACAATTTGATACAACCTAATCATGCACCGCCCCCTCTCCTCAGTCTCCTCTGCTCCAAGGAAAATAACCCCAGTCCGTCCAATCTGTCTTCATAACTGAAAATCTCCAGTCCAGGCACATCTTAGTGAATCTCCTCTGCACAATCTCCAGTGCATTCACATCCCTCCTATAATGTGGATTCCAGACTGTACACAATACTCTAACTGTAGTCTAACCAGCATTTTACACAGTTACAGCATCACTTCCCTGCTCTTTAATTCTATGTCTTGGATGATATCCAATACAAATATGGTACTAGGAGTGGTCATCTGGGAAAATATTGTACCCACAACCCCTAAGCTGCCCTCACTCATCTGTGCTTTGGGTCCATCATTGATCGTCAGTATCTGGTGAGGGCATTACTGACAGCAGATGCCATTCCTAGTGGCGCTAATTGAAAATGGACCTCTGATTGGACACTTAATTTCTGTGGGCCTTCATCAATGCAAGGAATCAGGGCTCCCTCTGTTTCTCCAGCCCACAGATGAGACTCCTGTCACCAACATTTGATTCCATTTGTTGTAAAGAAAGGTATGAGGCTATCTTTCATCTTGTCAGTAGATTCTTTCAAGCAGGGTAATTGTACAGACTGCTGCAATGATAGAGGACAGAAACGATTCATCTTTTCGATGATAAGTAAAGGATCTGTCTACTTTTATGCAGTTAAGCCAGAAATGGAGAAGCTTCCACATTGCTCACCACAAAGCCTTATCAAGACTTGTTAATCATAAAATCATACAGTACAGAAGAGGCCAGTTGAATCTTGCCCAAAAAAAGCTGCTCTAAGTGTACACTAGTTCCACCTTCCAGCTTTTGGCGCATAGCCTTGAATGCTATGACATTTAAAGTGCTCATCCAAGTACTTTTAAAAGGTTGTGAGGTTTTTGCTTCAACCACCCTCCCAAGCAGTACATTCCAGATTCCCAAAAAAAACTTTTCTCCAAATCCCTTTTCACTTTAAACTTTGCCCCCTTGTTAATGACCTTTCAGCTAAAGGAACTGCTGCTTTCTATTCACCCTGACTATGCCCCTCATAATCTTATACACCTCAATCAGGTCCTGTCTCAGCCTTCTCTGCTCTAAACAAAACAACTCAAGCTTATCTTGCCTATCTTCGTAGCTAAAATGTTCCATCCCAGGTAACAGCCTGGTGACTCTTCTCTGCACCCACTCCAACAGAATTACATCCTTCCTGTAGTGTACCTCAACATTGCTTTGTTCCCCTGAGTTTCCTAGTGTCCTGGCATTTATTGAGAACTCCCTTGTCTTACTATTTCTTCCAAAGTGCATCACCTTACACATTACCAAAGTTTAAATCCATCTGCCACTGATCTATCGAACTGACCAATCCGTCTATACTTTCCTATAAGCTAAGACTTCCTTCCTGATTGTCACCACCAGCAAATCTTCATGTCATCTACAAACTTACTTATCATCCTCTTCATTTTCTTCTATGCCCATCACTGATCCCTGTAGTATGCCACCGGACACTGGCTTTCAGGTATACAAACAGCTTTCCACCATCACCCTCTGTCACTAACCATGAAGCAATTTTAGATTTAACTTGCCGGGTTACCCTGGATCCCATATGCTTTTACTTTATCAGTCTTCTGTGTGGAAACGTGTCAAAAGTTTTGCTGAAATCAATGTAAACTACATCAACTGCACTATCTTCATCTAAATACCTGGTAGCCTTCTCAAAAAATTTGATCAAATTTGTTATGACCTCCCTCTGACAACGCTATGCTGACTATTCCTGACCAAACCTGATGTCTCCAAATAGAAATGAATTGACTCCTTCAGAATTTTCTCCAATAGTTTTGCTACCACTGATGTGAGACTCATTGGTCTGCAATTCCTTGGTTTATCTCTACCACCTTTCTTAAAAAATAGAATAAAAAACTGAATTTCAGTTCTCTGGCACCACCCCTGTAGCCAAGGAGGAATACAAAATTTAGGTCAGAGCCCCTGTAATTTCCTCCCTTATCTTCCACAGCACGCTGGGATGTAACTCATCGGGGACTTGTCCACTTTCAAGCCTTGCCCAAAACATTCAAGACCTCCTCACCCTTCTTGTCAAATTGTTCAAAAACATTTCAGGCCCTCTTCCCAAATTTTGCACCTACATCCTCCTTCTGCAAAGTGAAGACAGATGTGAAGTACTCATTTAACACCCTACCAATGTCCTCTGGCTCTGAGCACAAATTGCCTGTTGATCCCGAATGGATCCTACTCTTACCTTTGCTATCCATACACTTTTGATGTACTTATAGAATATCCTGGGATTCTGCCTAATTTTGCCCACTGGTGTTTCTCATGTCCCTTCTTTGCTCTCCTAATTACTTTCTTAAGCTTCCCCTACACTTTTCTTATTCAACCAGGGCTTCCAACGATTTGCTTGCTTTGTACCTGGTAAAAGCCTCTTTTCCTTCTTAACCTGCATATTCCAAGACATCTGGGCTTCTCCAGGCTTGTTGCTTCTACTTTTCAACCTAAAGGGAACATGTGGGGCCTGCATTCTCATTAATTCCATTTGAAACACTTCCCTCCCACTCCTGCCCCTAGTATTCTGCTGCAGCATTTACCCAGAAGTACCTGTTCCGAGTCTGCTTTGGCCAGATCCTGCCTTATTTTGGTAAAATTTGCCCAATACGAAACCATTTTGCAGACCATCTTTTTCCTTTTCCATAAAAAACATATGGTATTGTAGGCACCATCACTAAATAGCTTCCCATTGCCACCTCAAACACTTGTCTGGCTTTGTTCACAAGGATTAAATCCAGCACTGCACTGAGTCTTTTTGGACCTTTTACATGTTGACATAAAGAGTTCTCCTGAATACATTTCAAAAATATTGCCCCCTCTAAATCCATTACACTATGACTATCTTAATTATTGTTGGGGAAGTTGATATCCCCTAACGTAACTACTCTCTTATTCGCACCTCAGTGAATTGTCTACAAATCTGCTCATCTATTGCCTATTTAGGGGCAAATAGTACATTCTCAGCAGCATGAATGGCCCCTTTTTTATTCCTAAACCCTTCCCACAAAGCCTTAAATTGAATTATTCCACTGAGACCGATGGTGATACATTGAGATTAAATCAAAAAGCAGTGTGTTTTCAAACAAAAACAGAAGATCGAGCTGGAGAAAGTGTGGACTCAAAATGCTAATTCTGTGTTTATCTCTGTAGATTTTGTTCGACCAGTTGAGTTTCACCAGTGCTTTCTGTTTTGGTTTCAGATCTCCAGCATCCGCAGTTCTTTGTTTTATTATAGTACTGTGCTTTTGACTTGTTGTGTTTTCTTTTGGTACACCTTTGACCCCCATATGCTGATGTTACGCCTTTGCAAAACAAACTTTAAGAATAAAAGGAACCTGGGAACAATGGAAGATACGTAAATAATTAAGACTATTTCTGACATTTAATATATTTAAATTGTCAGAAGAATGATATTTTCTGCAAAACCTAGCTTGCACCAAACACAAATCAAACAAACATCTATAATATTTAATTTCACATCCTTCATTGCTTAGTTTTGTTTTAGTTGATTTTATTGACAAGATTTCCACAATTTCAATATCTTAGAAGTCATCAAGTTTCCTGCAGTACTTGAGCATCCACTACTTGCGCTTATCCCTTTGAGGCTCAGATTCATGCAGAACTCAATATTTACTCAATTCCTTTCAGACACTGCTATGGAAGCCCCTAATGGCAGTGCAAACATTTCAAATGCTAGTTATTTAATAACTCTTCCATCACACACGTCTTTTTCCTTCACAAAATACATATGCAGTCACCAACATATTACCTACCTGCCACAGAATACAACCTATGTCTTCTGCACTAAAGCACTTTTGAAAACAGTAATTGGAAACACTCGACATACTTTTACCTCTCTCCTCCCCAAGGGGCCCACTTACTTTTTTAATACTTTGCCTGTTATACACGTAAACAAAGACTTTCCCTTTTAATTTCCCCAAGCGTCCTTTGTAAATTTTTGTTCCA
The DNA here is from genome assembly GCF_021869965.1 of Rhincodon typus. NCBI lineage: Eukaryota > Metazoa > Chordata > Chondrichthyes > Orectolobiformes > Rhincodontidae > Rhincodon > Rhincodon typus. The sequence continues at coordinate 43,526,900 of NC_063343.1, read as the reverse complement.
ATAAAGTCTTTTCACTTCTCTTAATTATTGCTTTAGCATCTGGTATTTCCTTTTCATGGCAACGTCTCCACCTTCCTCCCCCCTTTCCTCCTTTTAATTTTGTTGAAGCATTCAAACATTTTTAAAAAATGTTTCAAAAAATGTTTGATCCAAATACTTTATTTAACACCGTAAGTTTTAACTGTGACTCTCTTGTCCGCATTGAATTTTGTACAATAATTCTGGTACCATATTAAAAGGCCAATATTTTGATTTGGTGGTATTTTGGGGTAACCAGGAGCACCTTGTCCTGAAATGCCCTGCCATCTCTCCAACTGCATGTGCCATCTGTTGCAACGTATTTGGAATTCAGGTTCTAACTGGGAATGTTATGAATCAACATTTTATAGATTAGTAATTATTTTGGTATTTGGCTTGAACAGATTAAAATCAAATTAATGAAGAAACTTGACTAAAAAACACTGTCATCAAATTAAAGGCACTAATAATATATCACCAGAAAGCAGAAGAATTTTTAAAAAACATATTAAAGCTAAGAAAATCCTATAATAGATCGTTGCAAGACCTGTAGAGATTGATAATTTTTGAAAATAAATTTAAACTTCCTACTAATAGCTGAAAAGGATGACCATCAAGACAGGAAATTGACTGGACAGTGAGAAGTCTCCTGAGTTCAGATTGTTGACTTAAGTGTTTTTCTTTTCTAAAAAAAACTATATCATCTTTGCAGTGCTGTATTGCCTTGACTATTATATAAATGTGTGCGCTTGGGTTTGGTGGATATGGTTTCATAGTGTGTAGGAGCTTAGTTGTTTTATGAATTATTGAATAACAAGTTTATATATTTTAAAAGAAAATGAGTTAATTATAGAGCATAGTGGACATTTGTTTTATTTTGGACAGCAGTACTAAGGAAAAATAAGTTGTTCATTTTGGTGTTCAAATAAAACAATTACATTTTTGCTATAGCTCATGGAGCAGTTGGGTCTAATTATCAGGTCTCCTCCCATTCGAGTCATGCAAGCATTTCTACTGCTGACAGGTCCATTGCCCACATTTACCTGTTTCAGCTTGCATTTTCCATCAAATTACGGTACTTATAGTAAACAGTCCACAATTGCCCCCAGCTTCCAATGGGCTCACATTTCCCCATTCAACTGAGTAGTAACTTTGAATAACTGCCCCCAGGTGTTTTCCTTTGCTTTTACAGATGTTTCTGAATTCACTACCAGCAGTAGCATCTATTTCTCTGAACTTTATTACTTACTAGCCATGCCAGGCTAAAACTTCAGGATTCTGTATGTAGCTGTGCCTCTTCAACTAGAGATCACCTTCCTCCCACATTCAGCTTTAGTAGTTTGCAAGGCCAAGTTGTCTCTTGTGTCTGTTGACTGCTCAAAATTGCTATCTGTGATTGTTATTGGGTGTAACTTAATTTTGTAAATAGCTGTGTCTGTGCTTTTCCACATGGCAATGTGAAACACATTAGCCTTGCATCCAGGTAGAAATACTTATTTGTTATTCTTGATCATCCATCTCTTTCATCTAGAAGTAAATGAACATTTTACAGCAGAACTGTTTACAATGTGAAACCTTCAATATCTTTCTGGTACATTGAGAGCTTCAGAGTCTACACATTGTGATCTCAGAGACTGATGTTTTCGTCTCAACTGTGAATGACTGACAGCATTGCCCAATGACAATGTCTGGCGTTCCTTTTGATCTTTAACCAGGCCAGGCATTGTCAAGCAGATTTCAGGATAGATAACATGATCACGCTCCTAGAAGCGGGTGTTGGGAGGGGAGGTGCTATTCAGAATCCAAAAGTATAAAGAGATTATTCAGTTGATTACAATACAACTGAGGAATTCCAACTTACAAGGTCCTTACTCTTATGATCGAGTCCAAAGTTTCAAAACTGGAATTAGCCAACTGGAACTCTTTTCTAGGTATAGTTGACTGGCTATCCAATAGTTGAGGAGTTAGAGACTCTCTTCTTTTTAAAACTTCTGTGGAATATTACTGAAATTTATTTTTTACTTTGGTGGATTTGATGAAAGAAAGTTGCTTATTTGCAGAGAGCACAAATACAGGCTGTTGGCTGATTTTTACAGGCCAGGGGATTTTTCATTGTATCCAGAGTTTGGAATTTTGATATTATCAGTAGCTGTTGTATGAAGAGCACTAACTGCTTGACTGACTGCTATTTGAAATTTTTAAGACTAAAATGCAATTGTGTTCAGCACTGTGGGAGTGATGTAACCAAGCTCCTTTCTGGCATGGGGAGCAAGGGCTGTAGACAGGAGGGAACATTTACCATTCAGTCAAGGCTTGCAGATAACCAAGCATCTATGGCATATTACAAAGTTTAAGTGGTGGATAGTTGACATAACATCTCATGAATCATAGAATTATGCAGTCTGAATGCAGGCCATTCGGCCCATTGAGTCTACACTGACCACCCAGACCCAACCCACTTCCTTATCCCTGTAACCCTACATTTCTCATGGCTATTCCACCTAACCTGCAGATCTTTGGACTGTGGGAAGAAACTGAAGCATCCAGAGGAAACCCACGTAGAGACGGGGAGCATGTGCAAACTCCACACTGACAATTGCCCGAGGGTGAATCAAACCCAGATCTCTGGCACTGTGAGGCAGCAGTGCTAACCACTGACACACTGTGCCGCCCTAATGGGGTAACTTGCAATTCTATTGTGTAGGTTTTTCTTGGAGACAATAAGTCTCTGTGGCAGTTTATAACACAATATTTAGCATTTCAGTTGCATCAGGAGGTATGAACTATTGATTTACTGACTCATTTTGATTTGTGAGAACCTTCTAAAAGGTTACTGCCAAGTATTGACATGTGATTATAAGCAGCTATCTTTTTTGGGCTGTTTAATGTGTTGGTAAAACAATTATTTAATATGTGTTAAAGTTGTTTTTTTTAAATCTGTTCTTGATCATTGTAACAAGTTTCTTATAATGAAATGGTCTACTATTATTGTTCATTGTGGTGTGTTTCAGCAGACTGCGATAGAATATTCACAAGACCATAAACCATAGGATTTAAGGTAGGCCATTCGTCCCATCAAGTCTTCTTTGCCATTCAATAAGATTGTGGCTGATCTGATAATACTCAACTCCATTTACCTGCCCTTTTCCCATAACACTTCATTCCTTTACTAATTAAAAATCTGTCTGTCTCAGCCTTGAATACATTTAACAACCTATCTTCTACAGCCCTCTGACGATACGAAGGTGGGTCGAGTTGTGGATGGTGCGGAGGGCTGTTCTAGGTTACAAAGGGACATTGATAGGATGCAGAGCTGGGCTGATAAGTGGCAGATGGAGTTTAACCCTGAAAAGTGTGAGGTGATTCATTTTGGAAGGACAAACTTGAAAGCAGAATACAAGGTTAACGGAAAGATTCTTGGCAGTGTGGAGGAGCATGTCCACAAGTTCCCGGAAAGCTGCCACCCAGGTGGATTGTGTTGTTAAGAAGGCAAATGGTGTGTTAGCTTTCATTAATAGAGGTATTGCGTTCAAGAGCTGTGAAGTTATGCTTCAGCTATACAAAAGCCTGGTTCGACCGCATCTGGAGTATTGTGTCCAGTTCTGGTTGCCTCATTGCAGGAAAGATGTGGAAGCGTTGGAAAAGGTGCAGAGGAAATTTATCAGGATGTTGCCTGGAATGGAGAGAAGGTCTTATGAGGAAAGGTTGAGAGACCTAGGCCTTTTCTCTTTAGAACGACGAAGGATGAGAGGTGACTTGGTAGAGGTGTACAAAATGATCAGAGGTATAGATAGAGTGGACAGCCAGAGACTTTTTCCTAGGGTGGAAGTAGCTATTATGAGGGGGCATAATTTTTTAAGTGAGTGGAGATAGACATAGGGGAGACGTCAGAGGTAAGTTCTTTGCTTCGAGAGTGGTAGGGGTGTGCAATGCATTGCCGGAGAGGGTAGTGGGGTCGGCCTCATTAGGGGCATTTAAACGGCTATTAGATAGGCATATGGATAGTATAAGGTATGGGTGGATGTTAGATAGACCTTAGGTTTAGGGTAAAAGTTCGGCACAACATCATGGGCCGAAGGGCCTGTACTGTGCTGTACTGTTCTATGTTCTATGTTCTATAAAGACTTCCACAGATTTACTATCAACTGAGAGAAAAATGTCCTTCTCATCTCGTTCTAACTGGCAGCCGCTTACACTGTCCTCTGGTCCTCAACTCTCCCACAAGAGGAAACATACTCTCCTCATCTACCCTGTTATGGTCAGGTGACCCATGACTTCCAGGATTGTTACAGAAATATTGATATTTTTCCATGAGCATGGATAAGAACTCAAAATGTGGAAATCAAGTTTACACATTGTCAGAATCTACAATTTGCAAGCTACAGAACAGTACAGCATTCATGCAGCCAGGCCTTGGACAATCAACTTTCCATTAAATCCAGAGATAGTAGGAACTGCAGATGCTGGAGAGTCTGAGATAACAAGGTGTAGAGCTGGATGAACACAGCAGGCCAAGCAGCATCAGAGGAGCAGGAAGGCTGACGTTTCGGGCCTAGACCCAGACCAGGTGCTAATGGCTACATTATTTCAGAATGACCCATTGTTTCCACCTCCAGTGATTCTGCTTTGTTTGAAGAATGCTGGGTGGCGCCCAGCTCAGTAGAAGGCCAGAGGCATAGTGTGACAAGGACGGCACTTGACAATTGCTCAAAACAATGTCCTGAAAACTCCAAATATGTAAAGTAGTCATCTCATTGGATCTTCCTGCACCACCCAATGTTCATCTTGGACACAAGACACAGAATCTTTGTGAATGGTGTAAGTGGGGGATAAAAGGGGCAACCTTGAGGTACCACACTCTCTGCTTTTGCACATTCTTCGATGGAGTCTGCAAGGAACAACTTTGACTGGCAACCAAGCTGCACAGCATCTCCAGCCCCTTGTACCTCATGGTGAGCATCATCAGGCTGACCAGACCCAGAAGACAACCTCAGTGAGACAACCTGAAGATCAGAACCAGCCCTAGAGGGGAAGGGAAGCTCAAACTGACAACTGCAGAAACATCAGCCAACCCTCAAAGACTGAGGAACAGCTTGTCCTAGCTTTATTGAATGGATATTACCAGTCCTTTTAGACAAACTGTTCGAATACAGTATAGGGACCAACAGATAAGATGTAGCGAATCAGGAAGCATGTGTCAGAAATAGATAGCTAGTGTAAATTTGAGACTGCTTAGAGATTGAAGGCTGTCTACTGAAGAGTCCTGTGAAGAAGTTGAGAGAGTTTGATTGAGTTTAATTAAAGTACAATAGTAGAGTTTGATAAATATTGTTTTACCTTGATAAAGTGTTCAGTAATATTTGGACATTCCCCTGACTCTTGTTCCCTTTGTCTATCACACTATGCAAGCATCTGAGTTAAAATGGATTACTGCAAACTGGTCAAGCTTAGTCAGGGTACAGTAACCCACCTTTCACTTTATAACATTGGTGTCCCTGGAAGGGCTTGATAAGAAATACCTGAAAAGATATTCCGATACAAACACAGAAATTGCTGGAAAAGCTCAGCAGATCTGGCAGCGACTGTGAACAGAAATCAGAGTACATGTTTTGGGTCCAGTGACCCTTCCTCTAACTCTGTTTCATTTCACAGATGCTGCCAGACCTGCTGAGCTTTTCCAGCAATTTCTGTTTTGTTTCTGATTTACAGTTCTTTCAGTTTTTATTTGACCACGCTAAAAAGGAAAGGTAACCAACCATAAAATTTGGCAGAACCAGGTGCTTACATGGTGAAGTACACAAACCATAGATTTTGAGACACGAGTCCTAAAAGACAAAGATAGAGTATACTCTATGGCCAGTCGTATGAATTGGCAGGAGACACAAACAAAATATTCAAATGAGAAGCGGCCCAAATAGGTAAAATTTTCTGATAAACCAGCACTGGGCCTGGGATCCAAGGGCCAGAATTGTTGGGAGAAAGTGCATTGTTGTTTAGGGAAGCGTGCTTCCAAAGTAGTTAAATCCATTGCCATAGCTAGTTGTAAAGAACAACTCCACAGTAAAGAAGTGAAGAACATAAATTTAAAGAAACATTCAGTGAGCGAGAGAGAAGAAATAGTTTGCATCACACGAGAAATCAAGAAGATGCTGGCAGAGAGAGACACAGAGATCCTCAGACTTACGGAGAAGGTTAGGTTAGAATGAGAAAGAACGGATATAAAGCCCTGGAGCAGGAGCACTGCAGCCAAGTAAACTGACTGCACACAGTGCAGTTTCAGGCCCAGTTTGAGAAAGTCCTACCAGCAGGAGCAGCTGATGATCAGGGATTATGATGCTGCCTGGAGAAACACAGCTGAGCTTTCAGAACAAAGTGAAAGTCTGCAAGCAGTAATCAGTGTCCTGCAACAAGCAGGTCACAAAATGAAGCCCACTCTGCTGATCACTCGAAATGCCACAGCAAAACTGACAGGCTTAAAATGTTACTGTTGGCACAAGAGGACAGGCTGTGCACCTTGGCACCCACACTACAGACTGGGAGGATATACAGGAGGTGGTGAACAGCCTTGCCACCCTGAAGAGTGAATGGATACCCCACTTCCCTTTTCAGAGCAATTTGAAGCCCCATGCCCGCCGACCCCTACTCACTGCACCTCCACCACCCCCCACTCCTGTCCCAGTACAACCTCCTATCCCCGATAGAGTCTCCCATTCTGAAGCATCCTAACTCCCCAATCTCTGCAGTTCAGCAGCCTCCTCTTCCTGCTCTTGCTCTGATGAACCCTTTGGTGACTAGCTGCCAGAATAGTCAGAACAGAGGCCCCATCACCACCCCTTTCTCCTTCACCCAGCTTTCAAAGATTGTAGAAAATCCGTGTATTCGAGCTATCAAGAGACCCCCAATGTGATCTTTGATCTCAGCATCACCATAGGGTTGGCACAGGGTGGACAATGCCAAAAAGGTGAAATTAATTTAACAATATCTGAGCCCAACTCTCTATTCCACTTTATCCAGTCCCCAGAATGTGGTGGGAGATGCTTTCGCAGACATAAAGGAGGCAACCCTACCTGCAGTATGTTACAGTAGGAGGAACCCTGTGTAGGGATTGAATAACTGCAGGCAGAGGAAAGGGGAGTACCCAACTGCATTTGCCAGGCATCTGTGGGCACAGTTCACAGGAGTCTTTGGTGACATGGGCAGAGCTATGCTAACAGCACAACAAAGGGCCAATTGGACATGTAACTTATTTTACACTGCAATCCCACTTATCCCAAAACTGCATATCCCAACTCTGTGTACCCAAACCCTTTGTACCCAAGCCCTGTGTACCCAAGCACTTTGTACCCAAACCCTGTGCACCCAAACCCTGTGTACCCAAATCCTGTGTATCCAAACCCTGTGTACCCAAGCCCTGTGCACCCAAGCCCTGTGTACCCAAACATTTTGTACCCAAACCCTGTGTACCAAATCCTGTGTATCCAAACCCCATAAGCTAACAATGAGATCCTTGTGATTGAATGAAGGGAGTAACAGAAATAAGGGTGGTTACTTCAGGTATTATCCACCTCCTATGGCCCTCCCAGTGTGAGAGGTAGATGTAGGGAGCTGCAGCAGGGAGCTCCTAGGCAGCACCTGCCACTGAGAAAATGTTATAACTGTGGGCACACAGACCACTTTGTTTGAGATTGGAGAGCACCCATCAGCAAGACCCACCGTAGGAACAAGAACAGAGACCTCAACGTTTGCCGTGAGAGGAACTGACGATGCAGGTTGCAGTAAGTTTACTGAGGGAGATGATACACTCCAGCCCTGTGTATTCTTAATACACCCCAAAGCATGACAGTGCCATGCTGCTCCACAGTGGGTGTGTAGGACGATCCCTGGTAGAAGGTGAGGCATGGTGCCACCCATTGAGTACCTATGGGATACAGGGGGATCCAGAACTACCCTTAACACATCCTGTGATTTAGATCATTCATGAAGCGCCCAAAGGAAGATCGTCCTTTAGCAGTTTCACAGGGCATCTACAGGAGGTAGCAGAGATGGACCCTTTAGAATTTAAATTGGAAAATCTGATTACTTACCACCCAGCAGTGCTAGTGAGTCTCCTCCCAAGAGGGAGAACACATCCTAGGTTTGGACCTTATGCGGAAGAATCATCTGCCCAGCAAACTGCTGCATTTGGCAGATGCCCTATGAGAATATCCGATAACTGAGTAATGGATTAAACCCAACAAGATGACAGATGACCCAGCAGCACAGACAATTCTGGTGAAGCACACAAAGGCATTCATCAGCATAAATGTGAATCCTGTCACATGACTAGCGAGGTACTGATTAACAGACCAGACTCTAAACCATAGACCATAAAGCAGAGAGAGGGGGACATAGCTAACGTCACCTACAGCTTACTGCAACAGGGAGTCCTATTCCCTCTCACGTCACTAACAATTTGCCAATCTGGCCAGTTAGGAAATTGGAAGGCTCTTGGAGACCTACTATTGATTGTAGAGAATTAAATAAAACCACACCAATTACAGCACCTACAGTAACAATGAGACCTGAAATCATGATGCAATGATCCTAATGAACAAAATATTTTACAGAGCTAGACATTAGCAACAGAGTTTGATTGATACCACTTCACAGACAATGCCAGTATAAATTTACATTCAGGGCCAGCAGCAGACATGGATCTGCTTGCCCTAGGACTTCCATAACTCCCTCTCCATCTGCCACCAGAGATTAGCTAAAAGGTTAGAATTTTACCGACAGGACTGCTTAACACAATCCATTGACAACCTTCTCTTACAGACTGGCATGAAAGGCAAAGATTTAGAATTATTGAAAGAACTGTTAACCCTCCTCACCACACTAGATCATAGAGTTACACAGCATGGAAACAGACCCTTTGGCCCAAATCATCCGTGCAGACCAGATATCCTAAACTGATCTAGTCTCATTTGCTAGCATTTGGCCAATACCCTCTAAACCCTTCCTTTTCATATACCCATCCAGATGCTTTTTAAATGTTGTATTTGTACTAGTCTCCACAAGCTCCTCTGGCAGTTTGTTCCATACACACACCACCCCCTGCATGAAAATGTTGCCCCTTGGGTCCCTTTTAAATCTTTCCCCTCTCACCTTAAAGCTATGCCCTCTAGTTTTGGACTCCCCTACCCTGGGAAAAAGACCCTTAGCTATTCACACCTGTCCATGCCCCTAACAATTTTATAAACCTTTATAAGGTCCCCCACCCTCCGACGCTCCAGGGGTAAAAAACCCCAGCCTATCGCTATGGCTGAAACTCTCCAAATTCGGCAACACCCTCGCAAATCTTTTCTGAACCCTTTCAAGTTTAACAACATCTTTCCTGTGGCAGAAGGGTCTAGGCCTGAAACGTCAGCCTTTCTGCTCCTGTGATGGTGCTTGGCCTGCTGTGTTCATCCAGCTCTGCACCTTGTTGTCTCGGATTCTCCAGCATCTGCAGTTCCCACTAACCCAGGATCCAAGGAAACCTGGGGAGCAGGGAGACCTGTAAAAATGTTTGTAGATAGATCCTCTACGATAGAGGTTGGTGAAACCAGAACATTTGTCACAAAGTCCAACCCCATTGGGAATAGAATCCACTGCAGAGATTATTAAGGGATTGTGTTGGTGGCCAGAAATGAGTAAAGACATAAAACATTATGTCGAATGTATTATCTTTGCTTAGAACAACCCTAACAAGTAACCTAACACAGGATGTGACATATATATGGTGAGGTGAATCCCTGGTAGAATTAGCACAAGAGCTCATCAATAAAGTGGGCACTCAAGCTGTCGAACTAGCAGCCGTAGCCTATGTGGTCAGCCACCCTGACTAACTCCCCCCACCAGCAGACATACACTTGGACAGTGTGTATGTCTGCAACTGTTTAACTAACTTCCTGCCACTGTGGGAAGCTAGAGGATTTGTCTCAGCAGACAGAAAACCTTTACCATCTGCACCTCTGTTTTAATTTATTTTCCAGGCTGCCCAAGGCTGTGAGTACAGCATTATTAAAGTTAGGGTCCATTCTAGAACTTCCCCAGTTGGGAACATAAGGGCAGATGAATCGATCAAACAGGGTGGCCATGGGGGAGACTCATGGCCACCCCCTATCCTGGAACAGGTAGACGCCGTCGCTTACCCCACCTCCTATTTGTAAATAGAAGGAGAAATTGACCATCAAAGATTTCCCCTTAAAGACAGACAGCACATGGTACTGATCGAAGACTGAAACCAGATCATTTGTCACAAAGTTCAAGGCCATCGGGAATAGAATCCACTTCAGAGATTATTAAGGGATTGTGTTGGTGGCCAGAAATGAGTAAAAGACATAAAATATTATGTTGAAAACTGTATTATCTTTGTCCAGAACAAACCCAACAGTATCCCAATGCAGGAGAATAAAGACATACTCGGCCAATGGCAAGTCCAAGTAAATTACATTGGCCCCCTACCATCCTGCAAAGGGTTACAAATATGGCTTTGTTCATTGTGGACATTTTTAGTAAATGGGTAGAAGGTTTCCCAACCTGAACTAACACTGTTAAGATTACAATGGACCTTCTAATCTAAACAGATGGGATCTTCCCCATAATATAGAAGCTGATCAGGGTACCTACTTTACAGCTCACGTAATGAGGCAGTGATAAATATATTTGGTGCAAATCGAAGGTTTCAGTTACCTACCATCCTCAATCCAGTGTAATTGTAGAGAAAATGAATTGCACTCTCGAAGGGATGTTGCAAAAAGTCACCCAGCAAAATAACCCAACTGGAAGATAGACTTGCTCTTTATCCTTGTGATCCTACAGAATTCATCCTCCAGCTCAACTAGGTTCACCCCCCCATATTTTAATGACTGGACACCCATGAGATTTATTGAAGCCCTGCTAGGACTAGACTTGCCAGAGCCTGAGTGCATAGCCCTTAGTCACGAGAAAACTGTAAAAACCCAACTTGACAATGTGCTACTCAGAAGGCAGCAGCCATCAAAATAGTGAAAAGAAAGAAGCAGAGTAAGGCTTATTTTGATGGGAAAATGAACCCGGTAGAATACGAAGTAGGGCAGTGGGTCATGCTGCAGGTCTTTCAGTCAGGAACATTCCTATCCGTCAGGTATTCAGATGTTCATTCTGTTGTGAATAAGGAAATTTTCCTAGACTCCAGTGAGACCAGATGATATCACGTAAACCAATTAAAGGCCTATGGAGCCCAGAGCAGTAGTCACCAGTTCCACTGGTTTTAGAGGGATTGGAAGAAGCAGATCCTGATCTGAGAATTATAGAATCCCTGTCGTGCGGAAACAGACCATTTGACCCAACAAGTCCACACCGACTCTCCAAAAGGAATCCCACCCAGACCTATCACCCTACCCTTTCCCTGTAACCCTGCATTTCCCATGACTAATCCATCTAATTTACACATTCCTGGACACTATGGGCAATTTAGCACGGCCAATCCATTTAACCTGTTCATCTTTGGACTGTGGGAGGAAACTGGGGCACCCAGCAGAAACTCAGGCAGACATGGGGAGAATGTGCAAATTCCACACAGACAATCGCCCGAGGGTGGAAATGAACCCTGGGTCCCTGGGCTGTGAGGCAGCTGTGATAACCAATGAGCCACCAGGCCGCCTGTGATCTTAATTGTGGCCCCTGCTGATCCCGGTACCACAAAACGGATAGGTTTTAAAATTCAAAATCCTGTACAACAACAGCTACACAAATTGGTACCTGTGGTGTTAGACATATCCGGAATTCAGTTGCCAGAGTGGTGCCCTCCCCAACTTCAGAAGATGTACCTACATTGACCACAAAGATTACTAGGATAGAAAAGGGGAATTGTTACAGGTAAGGCCAGACCTAGGCCAGCGGGGCGCAGTGTAAGAGACAAAATTAATGATTTGGAAACTGCTTACAGAGTGGGAGTGTCCACAGTCATTATCCTTGATTTAGCTAATTTGGATAATCAACTCAGGATTTTAATCCAACAAGTTGAACAGGCCTTAGATAAAAGCAGCATGATGCTGAAGGGGAATTAAAGGAGAATCAGGCTCGCTAACACTTGGTAATGGTGCTGGAAGGGCATGCAAGGACAATAAATAATATCATCTAAACAAAAAAAAAGATGATAGCAGCAGGCAGCAGAATCGAACCCTGTGGAGTACCTATGAGCAATGGATGATAGAACAATTGAGGGAGAACCTCGAGCAGACTAGACAAGTCAGGTCCGGTCTTGGATCAGTGCCGAGCACATAGAATATTTATCCCACAGAAAGTGACACCTAAATATTACACATTGCCAGTTATGACAACTAATGATGACTGCAAGGGAATCCCAGGAAAGGCCTTTGGCGTGGAATAAGGAATTATAACCCCGGGCGAAAATGGGTTAAAAGTCTTTGAGGTTGAAAATATCAGCATTATCTGAGAGGGAATGTGGTTAGAATATGATGGCATCCTACCTTACCTGTTAAGAAAAGGCAGAATGCTTGTAGGTACCACTCTGGAGAAAGCAAACATGCCTTGTGTGGTTTTCGGACAAGTGCAAATTTTAAAAAAAACCATTGAAATCCAAAGCCTGGACACCGACATCATCTGAATAGTTTACAAAGGGGAGGGAAAATACTGCATCACAACTTCTCTGAAATATTTTCAACACAGAACCTTCACCTGTGACAATCACAACAGCATTTTCTGCATTAGGCCCCACATACCAGCCAGGGTAGGACTAATTGAATTCATGGACATACACAAGAGAAGTGAGATCTTTATTAATGTCAACAATGAACTCCAACAGACTTTAGGAGATTATTTGGAAAAATACAACACTGGTATTGAACTCCTATCAGAAAAATTACAACATGTCCAGACGCAATTGACTAACCCCAACAGTCAGAACAAGTACGAAATGATATTAAAGAAAATGAAGTCACCAATTGGTGGAATGACTTTTAGAATTGGGGAACAAATGTATAAATGTTTGCCTCCTATCACACTGTTCATTCTATGCCTTCATTATTCATTCATTCATTCTATTTGTTTTCATGGATATAATATAAGAGTGCCTCAGGCTGGCCGCTGAGCTGCACAGCATTCCCATCTCCTCGTACCTCATGGTAAGCATTATCAGACTGACCAGACCCACCTCGACCCGGAGATCAGAATCAGCCCGAGATGAGAGGGGAAACCCAAATCAACAACTGCAGATCCTGAAACATCAGTCACCGCTCAAAGACTGAGGAAAAGCCTGTCCCAGACTTATTGAATTGGTATTATCAGTCCTTTAAGACAAATACAATGATAGGGACTTATCAATAAGGTGTAGTGAATCCTCAGAAGTGCATGTCAGAAATAGATAGCTAATGTAGATTTAAGACTGTTTACTTAGGGATTCAATACTGTTTGCTGAAGAGTCCTGTGAAGAAATTGATAGAGTTTAATTAAAGTACAATAGTGAAGTCTGATAAATATTTTTTTCCTTGATAAAGTGTTCGATAAAATTGTTGATGGTCCTTCCCATGACTCTTGTCCCCTTTGACTATCTCACCACGTAATGTGCCTGAGTTAAAACATGTTACTGCAAACTGGTCAAGGTTAGTCAGGGTACATTTACCCACCTTTCACTTTACAACACTGAAGCCCTCTAAGAACCTTATATGTTTTAATAAAGTCACCTTTCATTCTTGTAAACCTGAATGAATACAGGCCCAAATTATTCAACATTTCCTCAGCCTTGAAAACCTTCTCTGGACTGGCTGCAATGCCAGTGTATCTTTCCATAGGAAGTAAAACCGTTCCCAGAATTCTAGTTATTGTTTAACTATCACCTTATATAGTGGTAGCAACATCTCTCTATTTTTATACTCCATTCCCTTAACTGCTGAACTTGTATGTTAACTTTTTATGATGCATGAGGACCCTTCAGAGAGGCAAAATTTGATTAGGGATAGTCAGCATTGCTTTATGCGAGGAAAATTGTGTCTCACAAACCTGATTGAGTTTTTTCAGGAAGTTACCAAAAAGATTGATGAGGGCGGAGCAGTAGACGTTATTTACTTAGGCTCTGATAAAGCCTTCAACAAGGTTCTGCACAGTAGACTAATTAGTAAAGTTAGGTCACATGGGATTCAGGGTGAGCTTGTCAATTTGATATGTAATTGGCTCAACAACAGGAGATAGAGAGTGGTGATGGAGGGTTGCTTTTCAGACTGGGGACCTGTCACCAGCAGTGTTCCACAGGGATTGGTTCTGGGCCCTCTTTTGTTTGTCATTTATATAAATAATTTGTATGAGAATATAGATGGCATGGTTAGTAAGTTTGCAGACAACACCAACTTTGGTGGCATAGTAGACAGTGAAGAAGGTTTTCTAAGATTACAAAGGGATCATGATCGAATAGGTCAATGGGTTAAAAATGGCAGGTGGAGTTCAATCTGGATAAATGCGTGGTTTTGCAGTTTGTTACAACAAACAAGGGTAGGGCTTATACAATTAATGGTGGGGCCTTGAGTAGTGTTGTAGAACAAAGGGATCTAGGGGCTCAGGTACATAATTCTTTGAAGTTTGTGTGACATATAGACAGGGTGGTAAAAAAGGCATTTGGCACGCTTGCCTTCATTGCTCAGTCCTTTGAGTATAGGAGGTGGGAAATCATGTTGAGGTTGTACAGGACACTGGTGAGGCCTCTTCTGGAATACTTGGCCATTTCTGTTTTCCCAGTTATTAATAAGCTGGAGGGGACTCAGAAGAGATTTACCAAGACGTTGTCAGGTATGGAAGGTTTGAGTTATAAAGAAAGGCTGGATAGGCTGAGACTTTTTTCACTGGAGTGTAGAAGGTTGAGAGGTGACCTTATAGAAGTTCATAAAATAATGAGGAGTTTCGATAGAGTTAATGGTAGTTGTATTTTCCCATTATGGGGGATTTCAAGACTAGGGGGCACATTTTTAAGGTGAGAGGAGAGAGATTTAAAAAAGACATAATGGGCAAATTTTTTAAACACAGGGTAGTTCACATGTGTAATGAACTTCCTGAGGAAGTGGTGGATGTGAGTACAATTACAACATTTAAAAGACATTTGGATAGGTACATAAATAAGAAAGATTTGGAGGGATATGGGCCAAGAGCAGGCAAGGGGGCCTAGTTTAGTTCAGGATTATATTTGGCATGGTCTGGTTGGACCGAAGAGTTTGTTTTCATGCTGTATGACTCTATGACCCCCAGATCAGTGTGTATTCATCAGGGTCTCTTATTGTAATTGTTGCTGTATACGGAAAATGCACATGGAATCAATGAAACCGTTCTGAGGAAGGGTCACTCGACCCAAAATGTTAACTCATTTCTCTCCACAGAAGCTGCCAGACCTACTGAGCGTTACCAGCAATTTCTGTTTTTGTTGTCAATGAAATCTATCTCCTTTATGTAAAGTTCAGAGCGGAGAAGATTTCATTATGACATCCATTACACAATGATGGGTTCTAAATAAAGGATATAACTGGCTTGGTCGGTTGAGGCCAAAAGACTTTGTCTTAAACTTATTGGATGCTTTTTCCTCATTCTTTGTAACTTCAACCGAAGGATAATGGAATCTGGGAAATTTATCCGCGTGGATTAAAGGAGATTTAACTCCAGCTTCATTTAAAATAAACCACGGTAAATAGGGCAGAATTTCTATGAGTTTACTGTGCACTTCCACATGATTTCAGCAAAAGATTGGCAGAAATGCTGGATCAACCGCAAGAACATTCTTATGAGGGAAGTATCAATTTATTCTAGTGGTGCATAGCAATAATATTGTATATTGCATCAGTGAGTGTCATGGTGCAGTATGGTCAGCTTGTTAAGGCCCCAAACACTACTTGGCTTTATGTCCAGTGTGTCTGGTAAAATAAACTTGGATACAGTATGGAGAAACTGGAGGACACATGTCAATAACTGAGCTCTGGTGAATTTTAATATCTCTGGTTCAAGAGAAATATTGACAAAAGTAGTTTCCATCTTTCCCCCTCCCAAACCTGCCCCACCCACCACCATCGACTTCAGCCATCATATATAAGGAATGGATAGAATTATCAGGGAGCGGGATGTAACCCAAGAATTGGGAAGAAGAAAGGAAACTTCTATCTACATCTCTGCTGTATTGAGGAACAGAGAATGGGAGGTGGAGAAAGAGAACATCTGAGAGGCAGAATCATTGGCTTCAGAAAGCTCAACACAGAGTAGTGAACATAACAGCAAAAAACTTAGCAATTTGAATGGAACAGTCTGTGTTCTCCCTATGTTACATGTCGAACAGTTCACTCCAGTTTGATTGTTATTCATTAAAAAATTTTTATACTTGCTTTATGCAATCACAGATGAAGAATGAATCAGACTTATTGAAGTGCAGGCATGCCATCTGTCATATGTACCAGACATAAAAATAATTACATTGCAATTCACTTTTTTAAGATGCAGATTTTGAGCTTAGAATCCCCCTAGTGGCTAGTTTGATATTAACAGAGTTAATGGAAAAGTCACTGCTAGTCACGTGTTGGCTGGGTAAATCAGCAGATGACTATTATGTATACACGTCAAGATTTCATGAGTAACACACTGTTATGCCAAATTACTGTTGTAATAAATTAGAAAATGTATTAATGTTTTAATAACAAGATGAATATAACAATTTCGTTTTTGCTATTTGCTTACAGTAATTTTATTTTTAATTTAGTAGATGTGAATCTCCATAATAGAAACAAGATTTTGAAATCTTTTGAATTAGCTTAAGCGCCTTTGATTTACATTCTGCCCCATTGCTGTAAAACTTCTTAAGTAACTTTCTGCACTTTATATGGTTATGCAATCCTTTTGAACATGCTCCTGTTCACTTCCACAAAAGCAAACTGCTAGAATATTTAGCCCAATCTATTTTGATTAATATTTGCTGTGAAGTTGATTTTATAGTTTCCTCTCCTCTTGGCCACTGACTGCCAAAACATCCTTGAGCATTTGTTTTCTGTTATTGCCAAGTTTGGCTGTTCTTTTTGCTCCCTTTAGCTGAACAGTTTTGTGTTAGTAAGGATTTTTTTTTCTTTTCTGTGATAACCACAGCTCACCTACAAAATGAACTGAACAATTACAAGTTCTGTGGAAATGTGTCTGTATATTTTTGTTTCTCTTGTGGTATTTTTAAGGTCAGCCACAGCCTTAGTAAGTATTACTGAAGACTTTGATTGCTAAAAGCTCCAGAGAATTCCAAACCCCATGAATCATCTTTTTTAATGTTTTCACCTTGCTGTACTGAATGCTTAATATTCCAGCAATGATGTTACTAGGGTATGAAAAATACCAAACTTTTATCATTTAAAATTTTAAATAAATTGGGATTTTGAAAACATTCAACAAAAAAAACCCAAAGAACTATGGATGTTGGAAATCATAAACAAAAAAAAGAAAATGCTGGAAAAACTCAGCAGGTCTGGCAGCATCTTTGGAGACAAAGCAGAGTTAATGTTTTGGGTCCAATGACCTTTCTTCAGATCTGAAGAAGAAGCATTCTGAGGAAGGGTCACTGGACCCGAAACATTAACTCTGCTTTGTCTCCAAAGATGCTGCCGGACTTGCTGAGCTTTTCCAGCAATTTCTGTTCTTGTGGTTGAAAACATTCATTTTACTTGGCTTGTCATTACTTTTATTTCTCTTTGTTTTTCCTATCTGAAAGTGGGTTTGGGTTAATTTAAAGAGAAATAGTTTTTTTTCACAATTTCACTGTCACTGTATTAATTCCTTCATGCACTGCATGGTCTTACTTGTAAATCCTGTACTTCTTAGGAGAATTATCCCCATGACTAGGCTCCATCTGCTGGAATAATGCAGTTATATATGCTTTAACACCATATCCTCCTTTTCTTTCAGAAGGTAAATGCTCAGCAATGTCAAAACTTAGTCGCTAAATCTCCTGACTCGTGAAATATTTACTAGATAATAAATAATCAACGTTGTGAATACTGAAGTTAACTTTTTTGCTAGCATGATCTTGGCACAATGCTTCTTCTGCTGGGAGAGCAGGAAGTCGCACAGCCCATAATTTTACTCTTAAATTTCTAAAACAAACTGTAACTACAAATAATAATACTAAAACCATATTTGCTGTCACATACATTGAAAAACTTGCTGTCAACCCCATTACTGTATTCTATATATATGATATTCCAAGACTATACATAGACAAATTAGCCTTAAACTTTCCCAAATGCCTCCCCAACATCAATCTCTGTGCTTATCCTTTTTAGGACCTTCCCTAGTAATCCTCATTTCTCTCCAGCACCTTCATTCTTTTTGCAAAGCACCTTGGCATATTTACTGTATTAAATCTACTACATTAAGGCAAGCTGTTGTTGTCCAGTGAATAAAAAAAGTAATCTGGATTTCCAGTCATGGCAGTCTATTTATTGAGAGGTTTGAACACAGCACAACACATTTCGTTTAATAAGATGGTTAGTATCTGTAAGGGTCCATTGACACCACATGATAAGGTTACAAAGGATTATTCCAGGGAAGAGTGAACCACTTGCTAGATCTAGGTTCCAGTTCTAAGTTGGATGTTTGTCAGTAAATTTTATATAGATAATCAGCAATGTAGATTTACTCTTGTGTTTAGCCTGAGGTCTTACAAGAGACTCTTATAATGCAAAATGTAACCAGTATTCAGTACTATCTAATAAACATACTTCCTTCTGCAAAAGACTTTACGTGGGCATCGTGTATCAGTAATTTAGCTTAAGAAGGCTTGGTGGAAGTGAATCCATCCAAAGCATTTTAGATAATACCAGTGGACATAACCCCAGTATATACCATACTTTTTATGAAATTCTGTTGCTAAAAATGCCAAGACAAAGAATCAATTACAGAAAGACACCTGGAAAAGTTTCCTTTTCTGGCATTTTTAAAATCAGGCTTTTTAAAAATAGTTATCACAAAAATATGTCCATATGTAATCAGAAAGATATATCACCATCTCAGTCAGTTTAAATCTTGCTTCAGTTTCAAGTTTCAAGAACAGAGTGCAAATGAATCATTTTTACAGAGGCAATCCATTCCTTACTAGTAATACTGCTAGGATTCACTCTCTGTTGAAAATTGCTCTTAACATTTCTTTTTAAAGTTAAAGTTCTGAGAGAGGTTTTAGTTCTATTACATTGCCAGGAGGGAGTGAATTTGAAGATCTTTCATTATTATATAAAAAATTTTGGTGTCATTGTCTAAAATGTAAAACCAAGAACAAGGTTTACATTTGCAGGAATTGTGTGAAATGCATAAAATATGGCCAGTCCATTAGATTCCATTGTCTGATGGTGATAAATCTGTTGCTTCTTTATTAAAACTAGACTGCAACACCACTCCTACTTATTTAAATATAAGTTGGGATACTATATTTCAATGTTTATAGCCCACTTAATTATTCCTCTTTTGCACCATGATGTGATTGTGAACACCTTTTCCAATCACCATAGTACTTTCCAGATAATCATTATTGAACAGAATTCTAAATGGAAATCAGAATTTAGTTCACTTACATGAATCCAGTTACATTATGTTGGATTAGCTACCAAATTGACCTGTAGTCTGATTAACAACATATTTTAAAATTTTGCTTTGCACAAAACTGAATGATAGGATCAAAGAGTATTTACTTCCATAGGTGCCAAATTCTGAAATTTAATTTCACATTTTATATCAAAGCACGTAGTTGCATTTTTCTCTTTGGAAGTATCTCATTGGATTGCTCTACCTACTCTATGCCTATCTCTAGATAAACAGCATGAATACAGAGGACAGATCCTGAGAGACAATTGATTCCCATGCTTTAAGATTTTGATTTCATGACACTATATAACCCTCACTTTAGTGTGTTTGGATTAATTTTACAACTTAGGTCTGAAGATGCCAGAATAAGAGGGAAGAGAATGGTGCAGACTGGCTGGCTAATGTCACAGATCATAGTGCTGCTGTCATTTGAGTGTGAATTTGACTTACTTCTTTACTGGAATGTGCATGTAGTCCAGAACTGACAAGCTGCATAAAATTCAGGCATTTCATCATGCAGGCTTAGAGATATCTATGTTTCTCAAGAGTGAGCTGGTTGTTGAACTGTGACTGTGATAATGGAGTAAGGATGAAAATTACTTAAAGGGGCACTGTCCCTTCATTGTGGAATTCATCACCATTCAGAGCATTCTACCTGAGATCATGTGTGGCAAACTTTCACTGCTGCAAATGTTATTTTATTCTGATTTTCCCAATGCTTTCTTGTCTCTTCTTTATCAATTTGCCACCTTATCTACTTTAAATGAATAGAAAATCTCCCCATTTGTCTATTTACAGAACTTATCTAAAAGGCAGTATCATTGCATGTTTTCTGGTAAAATGTCATAGTACCAATAATAATGAATCTTCACTGGCCCACATTATGATTCATATTGAAGGAATGGCAATCACCCATTCTCCTCCCTGACAGCTGCCTACAAATATTTTGCAGGCTTTAAAGCAGACTTGTCCAGTGATGATGCCTCACAGAGATCAGGAGGAAATATATAGCAAGGCTTTTCAACATTTCAGATAGAAAAGTCCTGACTAAGACACACAAAATTACACCATTCAAAAGACATTTGGACAGGTACATGGATAGGAAAGGTTTAGATGGATATGGGCCAAATGCAGGCAAATGGGACTAGTTCAGTTTAGGAAACCTGGTCAGTACAGATGAGTTGGGCTGATGGACCTGTTGACTCAATGACACTATATGTCATAAAATTTGGTTGCAGAATGCCACATCTTTAGAACCATTAGCACATTTATATTTCCAAAGTGTGATGCATGAACAATGTTTTTCTGCTGGCCACACTGACGCCGTAGCGGTGAGGGCATCACTGTGGTGCAGGCAGCATGTGCTGGAAGTAAAAACAGAAACTGCTGCTCAGATCTAGTGAAGAATAGACTCAAAATGAAAATTCTGCATCTGTTAACAGATGCTGCCAGATCTGCTGAGTTTCTTCATCAATTTCTGTTTTTGCTTCAGATCTCCAGCATCTACAGTTCTTTTCTTTATTTTAGTATTTAATTCATTGCCAGATCTCTTCCAAGTATGCCCATCTTGAGGAAGTCCTACTCCTGTCACTAACAGGATATCCATTCTAACCTTTCTAACCTTTCTTCTTGTTCAGTTTTGATTTCTCTCCTTGTATTGACAAAGTCTTTACCAAAATTCGCTTCCACAGCCACATCTCATTCCTCGGTGACTGCCTCCAGCTCAGACTCACCCCATGTGGATTCCAACTGAAGTTTCATCCTTCATGTTTTGAATTCACTCAGGATCACAGGTATCTCCGTTGTGTACAAAGCTTCTCAGACAACTGTTACTGCCATATCATGAGATTTATACTCAGTGCCATGCTTCTAACTCCACCTCTTGGTGGGTATTTACTATCCCTTCTGACTTTCCACGCTCTAATGCTGAATGTTCTCTATGTATCAAAGATCTTAATTTTATGTCTACGTCTCCATCTCAATAAATTTTAGGCACATCATGACATTGAATTCTTCCTCCATTGCCACAGTCTCTGTGCCCATATCTTTGGACAGGAGTCCACTTCTTGTTCCATAGAAACCTTCACCCGTCTCCAATGCTGTTCCTCAACTTGGACTCCTCCCCCTGGCCTTTTACCTGCACCTGACCTGTTCATGGTTAGACATCAGTCACCCTAATTTCTCTACCCGTATTACCCATTCAAACCATTCCCCCTCTGAACTTACTGCACTTCGTGATTTCATATGCAAACTTGACTTTTTCACCCAGCCTGCTGACAAGGTTGGTGCTGTTGTTGTCTGACGTACTGACCTCTACTTTGTGGAGACTGAGTGCCAGATCTCAGACACCTCCTCATTTCTTCCCCTAGGCTACCATCAAGCAGAGAACTGCTGTGTTTTGCCACAAATTTCTGTTTTTGTTTCAGATCCCCACTATGGTATTAAGGTTTGGACTTGTACTGCTATCCAAATTTGCTGAAGTGTATAGTGATTGTTGTAACACATGCTGACAGACTTTGCCCTGACTTCAGCTCAGAAAACCTGCTCCAGAAATGGATGCAGTAATGATGGAGAGAATGAGCAGAGGGTGATATAGAGGACAAACTGCTGAAAGAAGCAGAATGAGGTGGGGAAGATTCTCAACAAAAAGCTGTTTCCACCCAGGACCATCAGGGAACTGTTAACATCTTCAACATCAGCAAAGAATGTGTGAAAAGCCTTTTCTTTATCTTCTTCTTCGGTAGACCTTTGGGACCGAGGATGGGTTTCTTTCACTGTGTATTTGTGGCCCCTGCGATGACTCAAGAGTCCAAACTTTTATCTGCACCTATCTCCATTCAGGAAGCTGTAGAGTTAATACTCACTGCAGGATTTGAGCTGTCACTTCAATGTAGTACCGTAGGATTGCTGCATTTTTAGAAAGCTGCCTTCAGATGTTACATCAATCCAGCCTGTTCAGGTGTCTGTAAAAATAACATAGCATTTTTAGAAGAAGAATGGAGGAGTTGCTTAGTTGCCCTGGCCAACATTCGTTACTCAATTAGTATCACTAAAACAGATTAGCTAGTTATTCAAGTTGTGTTTAGGGAACTTGCTGAGTGATACTTGGCTGCAAGTTTGTCTACTAAACAGAAGGTTCCAAAAAAGAATTTGTTCATTGTGAAGTGTTTTTAGTATAATCCCTACAGTGTGGAAACTGGCCCTTCTACCCACCAAGCCCACACTACCCCTCCAAAGAGCATCCCGCCCAGACCATTCCCCCTTTTCCCATGGCTAACGCATCTAATCTACACATCCCTGAACACTATGGGCAATTTAGCATGGCCAATCCACCTAACCTGCACATCTTTGGACTGTGGGAGGAAACCAGAGCACCCAGCAAAAACCCACGCAGACATGGTGAGAATGCACAAACTTCACTCAGACAGTGACCCAGGCCCCTAGCGCTATGAGGCAGTGGCACTAACCAATGGGCCACCATGCTGCTTTCTGAAAAACATTATATGAATTCAAATATTCCTTTCTGTGTTTGAAAACTGAAGCAGTAAGTCTTGAAATCAAGTAACAGAAAAACAAATCAGGCACTTCCCAATAATTTCAGTAGTCAATGCTTCACATAGTAGAATATTATGTCATACGCACTATGAAGCTTTCAATTTTGATCTTTGTCTCAGTTGAGATAGTGATTGAGTTGTAATATTTGATATTAGCTTCCCTGGGCTAAGGGAGGAAAGAAAAGATTAGCTGGAATTCCAGATCATTGTCTAGAGATCAAAACTGCAGAGATGTGAGCCATAAAGGGGGAATATATAAAGCTCAGACTTAGTGCTCCTGTAATTGTCAGAGTTACAAAGGCGATACACCACCAATCTGAAATAATTAAACATCCTTGATCAAGGCAAAGGTTATTGCAGAGTTTGCGATGTGCAGCCCATCTTCTTTTCTGTCTAGCCAAAATGAATCAGATGATTCTAATTTATGGTGAAGTAGGAAGTTGTCTCACGAGTCATTGGAGATCCTTGGAATACAAAAAAAAGGAACTTTCACACTTGCTAGTGAAAAAGGATAAATGGATTAGTGACCAAGATAATTCTGCAATCAATTACCCAGACTTAAGATAACAAATTCATTGTGTGGGAGACTTCAACAATTGTGGCTGTTGTGTGCTGCTTACAGGGAAGCAGAATCACACCACTGGAACCATAAAGGGCATCAACAAAATTCAGGCAACATTAGCTATCTGGTTCAGGAGTAGGCAAGTGCTTTCTCAACATTTCACTCATGTTCAAATGAGTACTTTGCCCATTTTGGATATTATACTTGAAAGTGTCTGCAAGAACATGGTTACATTACTCTTCAAGAAAGATGGGATAGAATTAAACGAGGAACTCAAAAATGCTCTCTGGCAGTTGCTGACATTGTGCTTTTCAGGTCAACCATAATTCTTCAGTGAGAACAAGCTGTCTTATTATAAGTTAGGATGATAATTTCTATGCTGTTTCTGATATTTGTCATTAATGTATTTTTTCAGCTTCTTCTGCAACAGTCTATCACTTTCACTATTGTTCTGCATGGTAATGGATCTGCTGTAAAGTAATTCAGATATTTAGGAATATACAAGGTCCCAGTTGTCATAATTTAACAGTACAATAAGTAATTGTGGGAAAATGAGACACGGTCATTATGTAAATGTATTTTTGTTCAAACATTGGAGTTATTGAGGGAAAGTCAAAATAAATATATATTTTCAGAATGAATGATTAAATGATTGATGATGCTTTCAGATTGCTTGTTTGTAAATTAATGTAAAATGGTTTGCATTTATGATGACAATATTAAGACTTTAATTTCTCTGACTTTTCCCAGCATTTTTCTTCAGCTTGTTGAGCCACATCTCTTTGTTAAGGCCCAAATTGGAAATGAGACACGACTTAAACAAACTCTAGAAAAATGGGGAGAAACATAAAGGGAAATTAAAGGTTTATTTGTCTGCATGAGAAAAGAGCATCAGGTGAAAATGGAAGGATCACGTAAAGAATCTAGTGATTTATGAGGATCATCTTCTGATTCACTCTACTCTGATTCAAAATCCCACTGTTCATATGGTCAAAATTCATTGATGCAAATCCATTTTTGTTTACTTTCATGGGCTAAAGCATCATGCAAATGCATTCCCAAAAATGTTCTTATTTAGTTCTCCCTGTAGAAGCAGCACTAGACCAATGCCTCCATGAATGTTTACTCTGTAGTATGGAGTAAAAGTTGAGCTATATCTTTACTCTAAAAATAGTTACTGTAAGCAACATAGTGACATCAGATCACATGGAACTGGAACCTGAGTCTGCAGGATTCCAGAAGATGTCCTCTCTTATGACCCTATGTGTATAGTTATGCTTAATGAAGGCTGTTAATTTGTACTCACCTCAGTGTAGACCTGGTCTTATTACATGTTGGCAGATGGTGCTCATACTCATAGAATGACATGGAGCCTCTAAAGTGAAAGTCAGTGACAGTACAGTGTCATGAGTGAAGGATAAGGCCAGCCCAACAATCCAATCCCAGAAGTTAGGGAGAAACATGAAAGGAAACTCAGGAATGAGAGGACTGAGTGAACAATGGACTTCAACAGCCCACCTAGGCATCAAGCCAAAAACCCATGCAAAAACCAAAAAATAGGTGGGAGAAAACCCACGGCAGGGAATACAGGAAGCAACAATAAATTGTTTGGCCACAGTAAGAGAAATATTACCGTGAACTGGAGATCTTTACAGCGATGGGGAAGCAAAGATCATTTGGAGAGTCTGCATGCAGGAAGCGTATGAGGAAACAAGGTGCAGTCATTGTCATTTAGGGATTCCACAATTGGGAGCTATGCCCAGCCAGTATTATAGAGAATAATGAGTGCCCAAGACTGAGGCCATTGCATAGCTGCAAACATGTTTTTGTTACATAGCTGCAGTACAAAAAGGAATGCAAACTACAGCAGTCTGCAAATATCCAGGCATTAGTCAACACTGAGGAACAACTGATAACCTTGGTTTCCAGCTGTTTATTGACCAGGATTTCTCAACAGGGCCAATATAAACACCCAAGTAGAAAAAATGGGTAATGATCCAGGTGAGCAAGTTGATCTCCATTAGACTAAGAGAGACTGATGTGATCCTTAAACTCAACTCCCTCAGATGGTGGATTTGGGGTAACTCAAAGGGAATAACCAAAAGTACTGGGCTGGTGAAAGACCAGACAGGGTGTGTCCTTGCCACCAACAACATTGGACAATGTGCAAGTAATATTGATCTTGGAGACAGTCCTGGTTATGGAGCCAGTCCTGTTGGGATGTAGCACACTGGACATGTGCATTATGGCACCAAGTCTATAGTGCTATATGGTGGATCTGCCCTGACAGTTTCTCTATGTCTTCCCAGGATCTAACAAACAGAACATAGATATAAAAGACTGCGTGGGATGAAGGCAGAGTATCTTTGCTGCTGAATGAGGATGCATATGCCAACACCATTTACAGAATTCCAATGTAAATGAAAGTGCACAGACAATGGCAAAAAATATACAATTACCAAAAGAAAATACTCCTCCCAACTAAACATGACTTGCTGGGTAGCCTTTTCTGCATTTGTTCAAGTCCAATATCTTTATAAAATATTACTACAGACCCAAGCTTGTTCCTTGCAAACCCCTTCATTAGTCATCCCTTGGAGCAGTGGTAGCCAAAGCAAGTTGGATGGTGAGAAAAGAGGAAGGAATAATTGACAGCTGTGAACACAACAGAGTAACAAAGTGAGTGGGACACTAAGAACGGAGATATTGGTCGAGGATGCTGTAAAAAGTATCAAGGGCATGGAGGTGGGTACATAATTGAAAACATTATTGCCTGTGATGATCTCATCTTTAACAGCTCTCACCTTAACTGGAAAAAGTGTAGGTTTTGGCTCTGGGGGGTGGTCCACTTTAGTGAAGTGGGCACATAGCCTGCCATAGATGGATCTGTTTCTTAGTATCTTGTAGCTCTAACCAGCAGCAGCCAGGGTCCTTGTAAATATTGAGTTCAGCTCTGAATGATGAACTATGAACAGTCTCCCATTGCCATTTCGTTATCTGCATGCCACCCTGCTGTTACACCTGCTGGGGGAGAAAGACATAGCTTCCCACTTCAGAAGTCTAGAAATTATAGACTAAATTCATATTGAGAACATGTATACAGATTAAATGCTTTGGAGTCAGAGGACTGCTGAGAAAATACTGTTCTTAGAGAGGCAGAGTGATAGCTGGCTGAGGGAATACCATGACTAATGGATGGGTGAAGGATGATTGCCATTCTGTGGAAGCTCTTGGCCCATGTCTGCCAATTTTCTTTGGCTGTTTTCTATTAGATGCTATAGGTACTTTGCTATTCATTAACTGGTGCAATGTGAATGAGAATAATTGTCATCTCATCAATGAGAGTATGGAGGGTCTCTGCTTAGGCACTAGTCTCTGCCTGTGCCAGTCAATGGGTCCACAGTTTCATTGGCCACCTGCATTGACCTGGGAATGATGGCTCAGTGGTTAGCACTGCTGTATCATAGAGCCTGGGACCTGAGTTCAATTCCAGCCTCAAGCAACTATCTGAGTGGAGTTTGCACATTCTCCCTATGTCTGCGTGGGTCTCCTCTGGGTGCTTCGGTTTCCACCCACAGTTCAAAGATGTGCAGGTTAGGTAGATCAGCCATGCTAAATTGCCCATTGTGTCCAGGAACGTGCAGGCCTAGTGGGTTAGCCATGGGAAATGCAGGGTTACACGGATAAGTGGATGTGTCTGGGTGAAATGCTCTTCAGAGGGTCAATGTGGACTTGATGGGTGAATGGCCGGTTGCCATGCTTTAGAGATTTTATCTATGATCTGGCGATCAAATAGCTTTCGCTGTATGCAGCTTAGGAGATGCTCCCAGAGGAGGCAGGTGAGGTCCTGCATCTGGTCCCTTCAGTCCTGGACGTGATAGATCATGCTTGTGCAGTTCACAATTCAGGGCCGTCATCCTCTGCATGAGGACTTCTTCCTCTACTTTGATCTGTCCATTTGCTCTGCAACCGCTTCTTCCAGATGTTCTCTGTTTTAGCCTCTCTTATCTTTCTGTCTACAAAAAAAACTTAAAAGTTACATTTTTAGCACCATGGTGAGGTGTGCAGTTCTGTACACCATATGACATTTGCACTGATTTGTCTCTGCACTTCTATTATACTGTCTTTCAAATTGTAATACATTCAAACAACTAAATGAGAGGCTTGAGCAACTGCCCTGGTTGCACTCATGGCCTCCGATACACTCTTCACCTGCATGGTTCTGCTCAGGTTGTAGACATCATCAGCACTCTCTGACTCCACACAGCTATCTTAGTTGGGATAGCAGCCTATCCTCAAGCCTTTCTGTCCTTGTGTTTTTTGGCAAGATGCTGGAGATGGGATACAGAGGAGTTATAATCAATCGTGTTGATGTTGACACACACTGCTATTTTGAAAGATCCGGCCTATCTGCAAGCAATGTGATTTGTGCTTTGGAGGTCATCAGGGATCCACATGTATCCCATGAAGTCGCAGTCCTCTGACTCACCAACCCTCGCCTGAATCCACTGAACGACATGCCATGCTGGGATTGTGGGCTACAGCTTGAATTTTTTAGAGTTCTTATGAATGGACACAAACCTGGATATCCTAGCTTTCAACTGCAATAGTTATATGTGAAAGTGGTGAAATAACAAGAAATACATCACTGTAACCGACTGGCTGTTCCAATTAAAAGAATTTAAATACCAGCTTTATAACATTATCTTTCCTCCATGTATTACTTGTTCATGGATTTCAATGCAGCTCCTGCCAAGGTCAAGGAGAAATAACCTCAAGTTCATCAGTCAGACATTTAAAACCTATGCACGAAGACATGTGAACTTGCCAATCGTTGAGCAGTACAGGACCTTAATGGGAAAGGCACTTGTCTCAACAACCAGATATAGTTTATTACATGCTAGAAATAGGTACAAATTACACTAACCAGTTAGACATAATGACAAAGACTGTCAGGAGCCAGAGATGACACCTTTGGCTCCATGGTGACTTGGGGCTAGACTGTTTCTTCTCTCTTCAAAGAGGATGTGACATCACCGCTTCAATATTAACTCTTTCAGAACCATTATCTTTCACAGAAGTACTGGGTAGATGAGTGGTTAGGGCACCAGATAGGTCAGGGGATAGTGTGCCAAGTGGGTCAGGAGTTAAGATATCAGGTAAGGTATTAGGTTGGCACGTGGGTGAGAGATTATGGTGGCAGATGGGTGATGGTTTATAGTGATAGATGGGTGTGTAAGGGATTAGAATGCCATGTGGGTGAAAAGTTAGAGTGATACCTGGCTGAGGGCGTAGCATGACTGATGCGTGGGTGAAGGATGATTGCCATTCTGTGGAATCTCTCGGCCCATGTCTGCCAATTTTATTTGGCAGTTTTCTACAACATAGAATGTCAATACCTCACTGCAAAGCTTTACATTATTGTTTCACTTCATGTCTTGGCATGTTATCAAAATATTCTACTGATTTGTTAATTTAATCGGAGATAATAAGTGATAATCTTGGGTTATGGTGCAAACAAATTGTATCACCCAAAACAATTTTCTAAACCAGTTCTTTACTTTTCTAAATCTGAGATGAATTTTGTCAATTAGCTCTAATCTCGATAAAGATTATGTCCCATTTTGCCTGATATTTTGTTCAGATTTTTGACTTGGTATTAATCTCAAACTAATCAGTCTAATTTTTCAAGGTGATGTTAGTTCTTTTTGCAAGCTTTTGAATTGTACCTTCAAAGATAGAAAAGCTGTAAAGCAGACCTCATCTTGTTTACTTTGCATCACAATTAAATGAGGAGAACAGGATCTTTGTAAAAGCAAACATAACAAGGTGTAGAGCTGGATGAACACAGCAGGTCAAGCAGCATCCGAGGAGCAGGAAGGCTGATGTTTCGGGCCTAGACC
>NC_063343.1:43404798-43477264 GCF_021869965.1 Rhincodon typus | reverse complement strand
AGATTAATTTCTGATGAAGGGTCTAGGCCCGAAACGTCAGCCTCTCTGCTCCTATGATGCTGCTTGGCCTGCTGTGTTCATCCAGCCCTGCACCTTGTTGTCTTTAAAATATTTTACATTTTTTTCTGAGAAGTTGTCTATGCAGGGAAATGTTTCTAATTGTAAAGTTGGCTATTATATTTACAGGACTATGGGAAAGAGCAAGGAATTGGGACAAATTGGATCTCTCTTTCAAAGAGCTGGTGCAGACACAATGGGCTGAATCTTATGATTTGAGTGTGATGGAAGGTTTCTCTCAATGCTTAGCGAAATATCTCACCACGTCTTATCAAACTCACCTCCTTAACTACCTGCCCACATCACGGTTGCCCTTTTTACCTACCCCCATTCTATCATCCACCAGTTCCTGGAACAGCTCACAACACACCAACTCACTGATATTCCTTAAAGGTCAGTATCCCTGCCTCCCATGCCATCTTTAAAAGGCTACTGTACACCCGGACAAGTGTTGGCAATTTGTTGTTGTCCCTTTGCAAATGAAAAATAAGACACAGTAGCCACAAACCACGCTGCTCACGGTATATAGCAGGAATGGCTGACACTCCCTCACATGTAGAATGCCATTCTCTCACCCTAGTGTCCCTGTTTAACCACCAGGCCAGACAGTTTACTTCAGTTACATACCGTCTAACCATCCTCTCTAAATCATCACTACTCACTCCCCAGTGTCCATTGTAAACTCATGGCTTGTAATTGTCCAGTAGGAAAACAGGCAAGCAGTCAGAGAATTCCAAAGATGAGCTTTTGTTTACAACAGAAAATACAAAGACAAACAAAACAAGTAGACTCTGCAGGTTACTCCCACAATGCAAATCAAGGACTGGCATGACAGACAGCAACTAATCTACATTCCATGATGGTCTGAAGCCCCCAGCTCTCATCTACTGGAACCAGTGTCAGTCAGGTATTGTCTGCCTTGTGGTGCTGATGTAGCTGAGCTCTGTTACAGACAACGAGAGCTTCCTCCTCACAACTATCTTTGTCCTCCTCCTTGTAAGAATGCTTCAGTTGTCCCAGCTCCTCAGTATTTATCACATTGGCTAGTTTCTTGCTCCAATTTGCAGAGCATAGCAGATCAGGGTGATGAGGCGCACTCTGTCCAGGCTGTGCTGGAGATACCCTATCCCTCACCCAGACTGATCCAAACAGGAGAATCACATCCTCAGCAGCCCTAGCATCTGTTCCACCATGGCCTTGGTCACAGGATGGATAAGTATTGTATTTGTGCTCTGTATCACTTTGGGGGGTTGCTTAATGGAGTCATGAGCCATGGTCACAATGCATAGTCATGGTTCCCCATTGACCAGTCTTGAAAGGCAGCTGAATCCTCAAATACACCAGGTACACAAGGGTGCTTCAGGATATTAGAGTCATGGCAGCTGCCAGGGCAGTGGGCATACAACTCCAGAAAGCAGTAACGGTGATCACAGATCAACTGTACATTAGTCAAACAGAAGTCCGTCTTCTATAGATTTCCACAGTGTTGTAATATGGTCTTCTCCAGTGCCATGTGTGTGCAGTCGGTGGCATCCTGCATCTGGGAAAAACCAACTATGTTTCCGAATTGAAATGCAGCACTGACTTGTCATTGGAACTGGTGTGATCTTGCACAATTGACATCTTTCACTGTCCCAATGCATTTGTGGTCATATGACCGAGAGATTCCCACACAGGTTTCTGGTCGCTTCCTGGAAGGAGCCGGTCATATAGAAGGTCACTGTAACTGTCACCTTCACAGCCATTGGGAAAGGATGGCCTCCACCCTTTCAGCCATCAGTTCCCATAATTCCATCATGATGTCCTGAGACATAAGGGACCTGCATTGACACTGTGCCTCGCTTATCCCAGGAAATAGAGCCAGAGATTTGGGATAAGGTTGAGGAGCAAAACAAAGTTCTTAACTTTGAGAACAGTCAGGGGTGTCCTGCAAATGAGCACTGTGCACACTTCATCACACAGTGAGACATGCTGTACCTGTGATAACAAGAGTCATGTCTCCCGCATTCATTCAGATTTAGCCTGTGCACCAGTGGTGAAGCTACCACACTAGATGAGTGTCCAAGCCGGTACATCAAAATGGGAGTGCCTGCTTGTTCTGACCCCTTCCCATCCCAGACGCATATCATCCATAAACTTTATCATTCTAGTCAGTGGAATCCATTGAAATGCTTACAAGACAGATGATGAAGCAATTGTCTCCAGCTGCCACTGAGCCTTCATACATTTCACAAGTTATGGGTCAGTTTTGGCTAGCATTTCCTTTTCCTTAAATTATTGCCTCTAACTTTTGCATCATTGAGATGTCAATGTCCAAGTTACAAGGAACAAAAGCACAGAGCAAATTGTTTTTCACCAGTGTTTGAAAGCAAATGGACAATGCTTTACAAATGGACAATGAAATGATTTTAAATTAAATGTAGCTGCAGTTTGCTAGCATATTTTTCATGTATTTGCCCTTCTGTGTCCAGCAGACGAGGATCTGGCACTTTCATCTATCAGATTAACACTGACTCTGCCTCCCTGGGTTTTGTCCCAGCCTCTTTCCAGTTGCAGTTAGTTTTAAGTGGACAGCAAGTGATGGCAGCGAATGCAACTTGTAGACAGCACCAGGCTCCACCTGGCCACTGGTTACCGCTCTCCACCCAAAAGCCTCCTTGCTTTTACCTTGGAGTAGCCCAACAGCACATTTCTACCCTTGTCCCCTCCCCACCCCTTGTGGTGACCTTATCATATTGAACTTTGCCTCCCATTGAAGGGGGCATCATAAACTACATAGGTTAATGTGGGGGAAGGGAAAAGAGAGTTATGATGATAGAACTGGATAAGAAAAGATAGGAGGAGCCTTAATTGGAATATAAACACTGAAATGAAGGGATAGAATTGCCACACTGCAACAGGTTATTCATAGAAGAATCCCTACAGTGAGGAAACAGGCTCTTCAGCCCAACAAGTCCACACTGACCCTCAGAGCATCCCGCCCAAACCCATCCCTCTATAACACACTTAATGTACAAATCCCTGAACACTACGGGCAATTTAGCACAGCCAATCCACCTACCCTGCACATCTTTGGACTGTGGGAGGAAACCGGAGCACCCAGAGGAAACCCATACAGACACGGGGAGAATGTGCAAACTCCACACAGACAGTTGCCCAAGTGTGGAATTGAACCTGGGTCCCTGGTGCTGTGAGGCAGCAGTGCTAACCACTGTGCCACCGTGCCACCCCAAATTATTCATTGCTTATGTGTAAAATGGGAGTATTCTGGAGGCAAATGGGACTAGTTTAGTTTGGGAAAAATGATTGGCATGGACAGGTTGGACCCAAGGGTCTGTTTCCATGGTCTATGTCTCTAGGTGATTGTACAAGTCTGGTCCATGTACATTGGCTGCCTGTGTTACTGACTAAAAATCAAGGTGGGAATGAGATTTTAATAGGCCTCTTAATTAAATATAATTCACCTGACTTGGTTGCCCACTATTTGCTAGATCTTTTTAAAAATCCAGCCCTTCCTAGTGAGGGAATTGCAATGGGGTGGATCACCAAGCAGATGTTACAGAGCAGGATGGAATCCTTAACTAAATGAAGGAAGAGGAGAAGGAATAACTTGCTTTCACTGCTTTTGTAATGTTTATCACCACTAGCCTTGTCCATGGTAGTCTTAGTACTGGAGATTGCTAGAAGTGGGAATGAACATGTTCAGATAATGAGTTCCAAAAGAAATCAGAAAGCTGCTAACTGGTACAATGTGTGTGAGGGATTTAGAAATGCCAGTGTAGATATCAGCATGACAGTGGCCTTTTTAAGGTAATGATCATAAAGGGCGAAGAAGATAACTTTAGTCAGGACTGGGGAAGAAGATTCTGAAAAACTGAAAGATCAATATAGAAACAGAACTGAAGAAAAATAAAACTAAAATGTAGATGCATAGGAAGAATAAGGACACAGTGGCTGACATATTTCAATATTTGAGATGAAACAAGCTCTATAAGTTTCATCAGAGTTGAATATGGAAAAATGCTGAAGTTCTATTTTCCTTTCAGATTCATAGAGGATTAATAGCTGAAGTTATCTGTGGAGTGAGTGACATGGACTGCAATATTGATAAGACAGGTTTTGAAATCCAGGAGAGGTTATAATTGGGAACCTTGCATGTGATTGAGTTTTAACTCTACAATCTTTTTTCTCTTACAGGAGTCCTTCTAAGAAGTGAGTCTGTTTGTCAGGCTTAGCCTCTTGCTGTGTCAAGAGCATTCTGGAGGAGCAGGAGCAGGTAAAGAACTAACTGCTTTATAACTGAGAGCATGACAACTATATAGGAGGAGGAACCCTGAAGCCCAATCACAGGGTCGTGGGGATGGGTGCCCAATTCCTGATCCCAGGGGTCCTTTAGAAGGGGAAGTTTCCGATTGTGCCGATGAGATTGGTGGTCTGATAGCAGAGAAGGAGGTAGGTTGGAAGAAGGACACTTATCTTTAAAGCTGTTCTTGCCTCCCTTGAGTTGCAAATTCTCCCAAGACGTGACACATTATCAACCAGGGTTAAAACTGCACAAGAGGTTAAGTTCAAGGCTTTTAACATTATTGCAATATTTAAATAACCAACTCATCTCCTGGGAGTACTTTGGTTGCCCATTTCCTGTCCTACTTTCATCAAACCCAACATCAGTGCGTAGAGGCAGGTTGGGGTTGGGTTTAAAGATTTAAAAATTTTTACATCTCATCCAAATCCAAACCAGACATTTTTCTGATAACTATTAATAACATGATATTCCTCAAGATTACAAGGATAGATTTTAGATTGGAAATATATGTCTATGGTTTTTAGATGTGTCCATCCACTTATGGAGTCCTAAAGTCATACAGCACTTCTAGATCCAGCAAGACGTTTTTTTTCGGAGAAACAATATAGATGGTAGATCTGGTGGGGACAAAATTGTTAAAAGCACAGCAACAGTGTTTTTAAATTGTTAAACAAGGCAACGAGGTTTGAAGAGCCAGAATAGAGAAAGCACTGAAAGATTGGGAGTGGCTTTAGTCTCAAAACTAAAACCAGCAAGAGAGATATTTAGCAAGATTGCTGTCAGAAACAAATTTCAGTGATGGGATTGCACCCAGTAAAACAACTGCACTTCACGTTAGTCCTTTTAGTTTTGTTTTCTATGGATTGGTCACCACTCCTGAGGAAGTGCCCATTCCTGACAACGGAATACATCTCTCTCAGATATTCCAGCCCTCCCAGATATTCCAGGTTTTCAATTTACTGAACAAACACCTACTGAAGCACTGAAGTTAAACATCAGCTGCAAGTGAATGTTATTAGTCTTCTTTTGTACTCATCTTTTTCACATATGTATGAAAACTTTAAATTACAACTTGAAGTTACCATCTGATATTTTCAAAGCTGCAGTTGCTTTGAGTCTTTATTTGATCACAGGAGTGGAAATGTTTTTAATATCCTGTGTAAAATATAAATTGTTTACTTCAGAGAATACATCCCAAACATTTGGTAAAACAGCAATATCCCTAAACACGTACCATTTCAACACTGATATTTTCAATTGTGCTTATACATGCATACATTAAGTTGTCAGTGGATAAGAAACTTGTTGCTCACTCCAACCAGGTTTGTTTCTGTGCAAGATCTGGCGCACACAGAGGAGGCTTGCATTGTAAGACAATTGAACTTTGGAGAATGGTTTCAGTTTCCCAACGGTCTTTGTTAAACATGTGTCTCTGTCCCAAAGCTTACTTGTTTCTTTTCCTATAGGCGAACAAAATCAGCATGCATTTTATTAATCTGTTTTTTTTATGATTATTGGGCAAATGTTAAAACCCTTTAAAGGGTCACTTGTCCTGTGGAAATTGATTAGGCAAGTTTTACAGAGAGAAGAGTTTTGTGTCAATGATTCCATACACAAGGGCTGATGATGGAGTTTGATGTTTGTTTCTGAGGGCAAGGATGAAAAGCATTTACTTTTACAAACATAAATTCATTTCAATACAAGCGTGCAGTCATTTTAAAAGTGAAAGGAAAAGCAATAAAGCCTAATTACTTTTTATAGGCTACTGGGGGCGTCAGTCTATTTTGATCACATTTAATTGCACTTCATTGTTCGTTGTGCATATGGAATAATAGTGCTTTGGTTCAATTATTTAATGACATTCGCAATGTGAATTTCATATCTAGTCAATGAGTCGCATAACTTCTGTGGAATTACTAAACAATCAGTTCTCACTACCTGCTGAATGCCAAGTAAAACACAATATGCCAGAGATATGCTAACTTAGAGAAGACTACTTACCAAGATGTTTTAACAAGTACGTTAATGGAAACCTAGCAATATATTATGTACAGAATTGTATAGCTGGAAATTTTAAACCGGAGAACCAATTTACCAATTGTCTACCTAGAGAGTAGCACACATGTTAGAATGGATCATGTACACAATCACACACTGACTGGAATGCATCATGTATGGGATAACATTTAGCATTTAAACCATCACTTTCCTCAAGTGAAATAGTTTTTTGGCTGCTGTGTAAAATTTGGAGCATGCACAATAGATTTTCTTAGAGCAGGTCTGAAATTTACAGTATCATTCGATAGTCAGAGTAGCAATTAGAAGAGGTAAGGTACCCTTTGCATATGATCCTAGGACAAGTTGGGAGAGGCGGCCTTATGCCCTTGTCGAAGTTGAGGTCCCCTTTTGGGGTTACGTACCATTTAGAGCAGTCAGGTAACTTTTGCGTTTGTTAAAGTGTACTTCAATGTGGCCAAACAGTGAATTGACCCATTGACACTATCGAAGAATTGTCAAAGATGTTAAATGCTATAATTCTTCTGTGCTTTAAATTAAATAAAAATTAAATAAAATGTCTGTGGCGTTTTTAGCCACTAGTTATTGTTATTTCCCCCTGTCTGTTTACATGAGCCTGTGAATAAACATTATAGAATTCATGATGTATAACTAATTTTACGACCTAACATTATGGATGTACCTGTTTAAGTGAACTGTGTGATTGTAGTGAATGTAGAATACAAATTTACCAGTGATTAGTTGAAGAACTTGTAATGTATTGGACTTTTTTTAATCAATGAGAATTTCTTTTAAAATGCAATGTAATAGTACACACATAAATTGATTTTATGTTGGCATTGCTACTAAGGTTTGTCCAGAATAAGAAAGTTGACATTGAGGCAGAGAAAACAAATTGTGGTGTGTGATTGGCATACTAAACAGACAATATACTGTCTTTGCGTTTCTGACCCAGGAGTGAAATGTATTTTCCCCAAGTATTTTGTTTCTTTAAAGTTGTATCTTCAAGGACAAGACAGAGAGAGATGTAAAGGCTTGGGGAGAGAATACGAGAGTTTCAGATCCACTAATTGTCGAGCAATTAAAACCAGAATGTCCAACAGGCCAAAATTAGAGTAATGCAGAGATTTCAGAAAGTTAAGAGCTTGAGGATGCTACAGAGATGGCAATGAGAAAAAAAAGAGTGGTGACATATTGTTATGTTACTGAGTTAATAATCCCAAGGTCCAGACTAATGCTGTGGAGCCACAAATTCATATTCTTACCACAGCAGCCATTTGAATCTAAATTAAATTATCCCTCTGAATTAAGTTCAAAGCCATGATGAAATTTGACATCAAGGATAAGAATTTGAAATAGAATTGTTGCCGGCCCATGAGTCATGGTGCATGAATTAGCAAACACAGGGATGAAGGTTGTAAATGATTTGATGTAATTTTTCAGAGATGAACTGCAGAGGTTTGGTTGTTTTCAGGTTTATGGAGCATCAAAGATGGCAGGCGAGCCAGGAGTACATTTGATTAGTGAAGTCTAAAGCAACAGTGGCTCAAAGGAGGGTTACAGAAGCAGATGAACTGAGGCAGAGATGAAGACAACAGATGGATCTACACATTTTTGTTGATGGACAGTTGCCTTGATGAGGCATTGAAGCAATATTCTGGCACAAGCTAGCATCATTAGGAAATGAGAAAAACTGGAGCAGGAGAAAACGAATAGCCAAAGTGAGGCAACGCTGTTGTAGGCTTTGTACTTTTGTGAGCAAAGTCAATTGCTGTGCTCAAATTGCATTCAAGGCTAGTCTCCAGCAGAAAATCTGAATTCAGCCACTAAGAAATTGTATGTACGAGTTTGCTCTTAAAATTAAAATAATCTTAATTTGTAAAATTCTTTGTAACCTATTATTGAGAGTAATGAATTGATGCCAATGAAAAGATCAATGGTTCAAAAGCCATTAAATCCCTTATAAGAATTGAGATAGTAATTGTTCCTATAAATGGATTTTATAAGTTGGCAGCAGCAGGATGTGGCTTAAAGAGGAGTTGAAATTTATGTCTGGTTTCCATAGTGTAAATATTTGTGCAGTTATTGGTGCTCAGGCTATGCTCAGTTGGCTTGTATTCATGCTCTGTGCTTTTAGTATTGTACAATCTGTGTGGTGATTACTGCTAAGAATTCAGTTTGAAGTTCTTCTAATTAAATTTCGGAAAGTATCTTTACTGCAGTATACTCACAAGAACAGCAATCTTTTCCCATGATGTAATCACATTTCAAATTTGTCCAAAATTTAAAAGGCGAACAATAAAATGACAGCTAGATTCAGCAGTTATCCAAATAAGTTTGTGAGCATCTATTTAAAAAGCTCCTTGGATGGCTCGTTGTTTTTTTTTTAAATAGAAAAGCTAAAAACACTTTTCTTTTATCATTATACTAAAGTTTCCATGATAGGTGCCAGCGGCTTGAGCTGACTGCGAAATGCAGGTGTTTTTTTTATTGTTATTACTGCAGCACTGCCAGTTTAATCCGGGAGGCTCTCAAAGGGAGAATCAAGCCCGTACCGCAGAGAAGTACACCTGTGTCACAGCCCTGTACCATAGGATATTTAAGAGGCAGGTCATGGAGGCCTTTACCATAGGGCTTTATGAATAAGCTGTCTGTCATAGAGGTTTAAGAACCATCCTGTTGAGGTCCCTCCTGCTGGGCTCTATGAAGCAAGCACGTATCATAGAGGTTTAAGAACTAGTCCTGTATCATAAAAATCAGAGCTTTATGAACCAGACCTCTATCATAGGAGATTAACAGTACTGCCAACTCTCTGAATATAAAAGTCATGTGACAGCAATTCTAAAAAGATCTTGAGTTTGTAGTGTGCAATTGTGAACTCTGTCTCTTTTTCATTAACCGCAGCTTCTTTGTATTTTTAATTATTTTTTTTAAAAAATCCCCCAATTGCAGAGGGGCTATAAACTGTATTGGCATTCAATTCATGTAAGAATGTATTTTTTTTTCACCGTTTGTTTAGTTTAAATGTACAGGAAACAGTTTTTCACATTTACATAATCTTGATGCTTCCTTTTAAATAACCTACATTTCTAGATTGAATAATACTTCATGAGTTAGACAATATTTAAATGTTATAATAACATTTAAATTTGCATTTATTTGTTGACCAAAAGGATTATTATTTTGTAACATTTACCAAACTGTAAACAGTTATGAAGGGGAAAAAAGTTCCAAAGTGTTCTGTTAGGTTAGGATTTTGGACAGGAAAAAATAATTCCCAAATGATCAGATGAAGTATTCACAGTTATTCACAATTGCCAAATGATGGAAATTGCTCTCTGCAGTTATTCTCTTCTCAATACAAAAGGCTTTAAATTTCAGAAATAGTCATTTTACAATTTGATCATTCTTAAACTTCCTTCCACAGCAACTATTTCTGGACAAAACCATGATGTTTCAAAATTGCAAAAATAATTTGAATATTTTAATTTATAAAATTCTCAAATGCATAGAAATGATTTGTTCAGGATGTGAAATACTTTTCAGGTCAACACAATATAGTCAAATCTTGTAGAACTGAAAATTAATGTATTCAATTAGATGTTATGCTTACCAATTATTGAGTTACAAAGGAAAACAACATGCATCAAATGTTAACCACTGGGCATGTTTAAAAACAAAGATAATTCAAATCATAGGCCTGGAGCTCAGTCTTTTTTTAAATTAAGCATTGTGCTTAATTTTACTTCCTGTCATCTTTACTTCCTTACATCTTTACTTCCTGTCTTTATATATTACTATTCACAACAAAGTGAAGAAATCACTTTTCCATGTTCATCTCGAACACCATATCAGCATTTGTAGGTCAAGCATGGTGTACGGGAAACATTGGTTAAATTGAGCTATGCTCATTAAATTGATGTTGCACTCAGTTCTGGCCTTCAACCCTGAATTTTTGATGTAGACCTATTCTTGAAATGACTTCCAGCAGCAGACATGTTCTTGAATTCCAAACCACACATGGCGTTGCTCCTATAGGTAAACACCAAACCAGGCCCTGATGTTATGGCTTTTGTATAGAGGTGGAATTGCAAAGGGCGAATCTGCAGCTCAACTGAATGGGTCAGAATCTGCACTCACATCTCAAACAAGCCAATTAATTTGAATTCTGAGTTTCATATCTTAAAGCTGTCGAAGGGAGCTATGCCCATATGCTACATTCTCTGCAATATTTGAAGGGATATTATTTTGCGCGTGTTCAGAATGAATACTGGACATTGAGCAAGGACAATATCTAAATTTAATAATATCTTACTAGAACGAATGCAGGATGAACTCAATAAACAGGAGGAAAGACAAGTTTTATTCCAGAAGTGATAAATACACAAAACAGTGTAATTTAGTCCATTGTATCAGTGTAAATTGACAAAGAATTACGGAGCCTAAACCCACCTTGCTGCCTAAGTTCATCGCCCTGTAAATCACAGTTCTTTAATTAGACAATGTGGGGGAAAAGAACTGCTAACCTTTCCGGAAAAAAGAATGCTGAGAACATAAACAGCAGGAGCATTGTGGCACAATCAAGGATTCGTGGCAGAAATCTAGTTTAACTAGTTTAAGAAGGTAAGTAGCTTTGCTTTTTCCACTTAATCCTGCATTCTGTTTTAAACCTGAATCTTCAATGCTGGTGATAGCAGGCTCTGGCATTTAATTATATTTCTCAGCATGTGGACTTCTGCTTGCCAATGATTACACAATGTTCAGCACCATTCACAACTCCTCATATACTGAAACACTTCATGCCCAATTACAGCAGTAGCCAGGGCTAGGCTGAAAAATAGCAAGTAACATTCAAACCACACAAATGCCAGGCAATGACCATCTCCAACAAGAGAGAACTTAACCAATGCCCCTTGACATTCAAGGGTGTTTGATGGAAACCTCACTGATTTTTCATTTTATTTTATTTTTATTATTTCATCAAGTTTGGTTTGGAGCTGCGAACTGGGAATTGTGAGCTCAAGATGTGTTGTAGACTTTGGGAGACAGCTTGTGGTTAAAGAAAAAGAAAGAATGAAACAAGCTTTTGTTTGGTTATGAGGCTAGGCCTGGAGGTTAATTGTAGGCTGATTCTTGATTGAAGGAGTTCTACATACAACTCACTCCAAGAATAGCATTGTGTTTAAACAGATAGCTGGAGTTGGCTATTAGCAAGGTCGAAATCTGGGAATAGATTCTAGCAAGTCTGAAAGATCACTATAGACAACCTACTCATGAGGTGTGCAATAACATCTTTGAATAGGTTGATTAGAAAAATAGGTTAAATGTCCAAGCAGATCACAGATGTTGAATGATAATTGAGGATCAAGGAAAACTCAATCAGGGTGGGACTTTAGTTGAAGTTATTTTTTTGAACTGTGTTTTCTGGGGATAGAAGGATTTGGCTGCTGACGACACCACATAAAGATTTGAAATGCTCTCTGTCTAATCTCCATCTCCAGCTTTCAGAAACCCAGAGAGTAGAGAGCTGAGTTTGGAGTATTACTATCTTTACCTGAGTGAACTGAGAAGGTCACCCTGATCGACATTTCCAGAAAACCAATCAAACAGTCCGTATTTATGCCTCTTAAACAAGGCATTGTGAAAACCATTTAAGTATTCAGACCAGTTTTATTATTTTCTTTTATTTTTCCTTTACCTGTTTGCTTGTTTGTCTGTCTTTTGTGTGAATGGGCGCTGAAATCAAATATTTTAGGTCTAAAACATAGACATTAACTAAATTGCCTTCTATTTACTCTGCTAAATTTATTCTATATTTAATAAATTGTTAAGAGTTTTGTTTAAGATACAAAACTGGTGTCTGAAAGTATTCACAAAGGCTGGCATTGGTTATTCAAAAGTTTGTTTAAGAACCCTTGGAATAAATATTGAGGGTCTTTGAAGGCTTTGACTTTACTGTACAGTGAATACAGAGGTAGAAAGGCTGATTTGGTTCAGCTGCCCATCTCCATGTCATGACATGTTACCATCACTGAGTCCCCAACTATCAACATGTTACCATTCACCAGAAACTGGACATGATTAGCCATATAATGCTGTGCCTGCAAGAACAGGTCAGAGATTAGAACCTTGCAGCAACTAATTCACATCTTGATTCTGCAAAGCCTGCCCACCATCCACAAAGCACAAGCCTGTAGAGTGATGGAATACACTCCACTGGCCTGGATGGAATACACCCCACTGGCTCCAACAATACTCAAGAAGCTTAACACCATCCAAGACGAAGCAGCCCACTTGATTGGTATCACATCCACAGACATTCACTCCCTCCACCACTGAAACTGAGTAGCAGCAGTGTATAGCATTTACAAGATGCACAGCAGAAATTCACCAAAGCTCTTAGATAGCACCTTCCAAACCAATGCCCAATACCATCCAGGAGGACAAGGTCGGCAGATACACAAGAATACCAGCATCTGCAAGCTCCCATCCAAGCCACTCAACATTCTAACTCAGAAATATATTGCTGTTCCTTCAGTGTCACTGGCCCAAAGTCCGAGAATTTCTTCCCAACTGGCAATGTGGGTCTACCTACAGCACATGAACTGTAGTGGTTCAAAGAGGCAGATTGCCACTACATTCTCCAACACAACAAGGGATGGACAATAAATACTGACCATCCAGCAATGCACTAGACCCTTCAGTGCATTATAAAAATAACTTTTTTGATATTATATTCAATATTAGAGCATCCCTAGCAGCAACATGAATGGCTGACCTGTGATATGTGCCTTAATCTACATTCTCCTGCTTCTCCTCCTGTATGTTCTCAGGTAAGTGATAAGCCATTATGTCCTTCACCCCAAGGAAATGTCTCTCCAGGGGCTTCCTTCCTGTGTAGTTGCTGGTCCCACCACATCACACTGTCACTGGCATTGATGGTGAATATCTTCCTCTTTTGGTGCACTATTAAACATATCTATGGAATCCCCAATCCTGATCTTGTCAATCTGAAATCCTGCAAAGTTGAAAATAATCTGCGTTTATACAAGATCACTCTATCCACCAATTACTTGAGGGATGTGAGACAGCAATTGTAAAAGAACATCAAGAGAAAATTCTACCATA
This sequence comes from Rhincodon typus, assembly GCF_021869965.1. NCBI lineage: Eukaryota > Metazoa > Chordata > Chondrichthyes > Orectolobiformes > Rhincodontidae > Rhincodon > Rhincodon typus. Next base: position 43,463,757 of record NC_063343.1, on the reverse strand, counting down.
GAGAGAGAACTCAAACATTTTGCTGTAGCAGGGAAAGATATACGGCAGTTTCAAAACTCAACAACTACTGAAAGCTAAACTAAAACCCCGGTTCTGTGGGAGGCTGATTCCACCCATTCGTGCTGATTCTATTGTTCCAACTTTCAAAAACAAACCCTAAAGCTTCACAAGCTGTTTACTTTGTTGGTTTGGAACAGACCACTTGTATTTTCGGTTTCAACCTCTCATCATATAAAAAATCAGTCAAAATACACCTCCTAAGACACCGTCACTCCTGCTAATTCATCTTCTACACTCTACCTGCATTGAAAACTTTTATTACCTGAGAAAGCAAACTAGCGACTTATTTATAATTAATTATAGATTTGAATGATGTTAATGGATCCACATCACAAACAGTTCAGCATACTTTTTGGCAGATTCTAAAAAGGAGGCATTTGATTATGAAAAAAATCAACTACCTACTGGTGCTGAATATTCTGATACACCTCCTGATTTGAACTGAGTACTGAAAAATTGCCACACGCAACCCTTCAATCCGATTAAACTATAGGCTGACATCAGCTAGGTGACTTTATGATGTCTGTCATGAAGATTCTTGCAAATATAACTACTAATTGTGAAAAAGACAACAATTAAAATAACATGTTACAGTAAGAAACGTCTTTTTATTTTGAAAGCATACATGCAATTTTACATAAGAAGACATTGAGAGGTATTTTATCTGTGGTGGACAATTCCCAACAGCAGAACTGGAGTTAGCCACCACTTCTGCTATCTTGGCAGGAGCCGGCTGACTTGAGATTCAAGTTAAAATGTGAAGTACAAGTGGCATTCTTGGACGATACATGCAATCATGCTGCAGCAGTGGCTTTTCATTGGTGAAGCCCATTGTCAGTTGACAATGTAGAAGGTATGGATGGGCTATAAATGACTCTCCTGAGCAAACGGCCATAACTTCCTACCTAAGTTTTTGTAACCTTTCAGTGCAATTATTTTATGTCATTTAAGTGGAGGCAGTGATGTAAGTGGCAATGTACTGAACCAGTAATCCAACACCTGAAGATAATGCACTAGGGACATGGGTTTGAGTCTCACTTTGGTAAATGGTGAAATTTGAACTCAATAACAATCTATAGTAAAAGGCTGGTCTAATGGTCACTTTACAACCACTGTCAATTGTAGTAAAAAAACATTTGATTCACAAATATCCTATACAGAAAGAAATCTGCCACCCTAACCTGGTCTGGATGAGATTTGAACTCCACACTCTCAACAATCTGTTGACTCTTAACTGCCCTATGGGAAAATAGGACTGGGCAATAAATGCTTTCTGATGCCCACATCCTATAAACAAATTTTTAAAATATCTTTATGCCCCACAAAATCAAAGCTGTAATGTCTGAAGCTAAACAAAGATCAACTCCGTGATAAATGTTTTCATACAGGTCATTAGCAGGAGAGCTGGAGATGCTCTTTTTCACAGATAGTAACTGAAGGCTCACCTATCTGACCAAGGCACCTTGGATGGGGTAAGAAGGAAAGTAGGCAACCATGAAATCTGTACTAGAATCTGGCTCAAGTCCAGAAAGCTGGTCCATGATCTGCTGCAAGCCACCAGATCTCTCATGGGATCAACCAATAATTAAATCTGTGAATATGCAACTAGGCCAGGCAGTGCATGTGTGATTAACCTCAGCATTACAAGCAAGTTGAAGACAATACATATGAGAAGTTTAGGTGTAACAAATAGCTAATGGGCCTGTATGTTTGTGGTCAGCAAGTAGGGAGACCATGGGATTCGGTCTCTTTTGATTTATCACTAACTATGTACGTTATGCAGGGCAAACAGATCCACAACATGAGTGAAGGGACTCGGGCAAGAGGTCAATTTCCAAACATGAAGATTCCCACCTCCGTAGAGAAGGAAGAGATTTTACAGCCCACAGGAGGGGATGGAGGCTGAGCCATTGCAGAGGGTAAGACTGGAATGGTCAAGCATGAACATAAAAAAGGCATTGTGCTGGCAAAGTGGCACAAAAGGGCAAGCAAGGCCATATATGTACTTGTACAGTGATGATCCTTAATGTGGTTCCTTTTGCTTTTCATTACTGATCCTCATAGGGTAAATGTGGATAGAACTGAGCTTTCATTTAGGTCCCTCATTTTCATTACCTTCACTAACAGTCAGTCACTCCATGCCCAAACAGACCCAGGATTTTAGGTTCCTCATACTTTATTTCTCCATGCCTTTAACCCACACCCTATCCTCCCTGGGGCCCCTCTTCTCCTCATCCATGTCCACAAACCCACCACACTTTGTTGACCCTACCTTGTGCTTGCTGTTCCCAAGACTGTATCCAAGCTGCCATTCTACTTTTCCTCTCCATTATGCCACAGAGCCCCTACTGGGGCAGCACATTGTAAATCAAGCCCCACCATTCACAGAATTGTAATAAATGTTAAAGTTTTTTCTAAAGTACACACAGTACCCCAATTTACATGACTTTCAGACTGTGGTTGATGGAAAGTATGGGCCAGATTTCTGCAATGAACAAGAATTATTATTTATTGTAAGTAATTCGACTATAGCTACCAGTAAGCAGATAGAAACATAGAAAATAGGAGTAAGCAATTCATGCGATGGCATAGAGGTTCAGTGGTTAGCAGTGCAGCTTCACAATGCCAGAGACCCAGGTTCGATTCCAGCCTCAGGTGACTGTCTGTGTGGCGTTTGTACATCCTCCCTGTGTCTGTGTGGGTTTCCCACAGGCGCTCCAGTTTCTTCCTGCTGTCCAAAGGTGTGCAGGCTCAGTGGATTGGCCATGGGAAATGCAGGGTTACAGGAATAAGGTAAGGGTTGTGGGCCTGGGCGTGGGTGCTCTTTGGAAGGTCAGTGTGGCCTGTTTCCACGCTGTAGGGATTCTATGATTCAGTCCTTTGAACCTGCTCTGCCATTCGATATGATATTGGCTGATGAACTAACCCAGCACTTTGTTCTCTTCCCATCACAATACCCTTTGATTCCTTTAAGCCCTAAGAAACTAAGATATAACCCATTAGCATATAACACTATAAAGTTAAAGAAAACTATGCAAGTGAGGGGCAAGGTTGACAAGGTGAGACTTCCTGGTAATTTCAGTCAATGCAAGAATTGAACCTGCGCTACTGGCATCACTCTGCATTGCAATCAAGCTGATTAAGCTATCATATCCCCTTTCTCTTGACCTCGCACCTTGCCTGAAGTGTTGGTGATCCTCAGGTTAAACCATCACCAGTTGTCTCTCTCCAATGAGAGACACACACACAAACAAACAAGTAGGGAAAATAGATTATTGTTAGAGGTAGACAAAGCTAAAAAGTCACTTCAGTGGTCTTTGCTTCTTGATTCTGATGTCGAGATTATAGTTCTCTGGCTAAATAAGCCCTGGATATTTATTTGTCTTTCTTCGGAAAGTTGCACTGATTTGTAGAGATGCAGAATATGACTGATTCACTTGGAGAGTATATCTGCTTTATCAATTAAAATCACAGTAGGAAAGGGGACTGGTTTTCTTCAAGTTTAAATGGAGCTTTTTTTAGTGCTGGTAACAGGCAGCTTCTGCTGAGGAGAACAACTACATTCACTTTGTGTCTTTCTCCCTACTCTCTGTAACTTGTTTTCAGTCCCAACCTGATCAGTTAGCTGAAAACCAAATCAGTATCACTTGTAAGCAAATCCACAGCTCTTGATTGCCTCCACAGCCACCAAAACATAGTTCACATTGTTTCTCAAATTTATCATCATAGTATCCCTACAGTGTGGAAACAGGCCCTTTGGCCCAACAAGTCCATACCGACCCTCAGAGCATCTCACCTAGACCTATTCCCCATATAACCCATCTAATTTACACATCCCTGAACACTATGGGCAATTTAGCTTGGCCAATCCACCGAGCTTGCACTCCTTTGGACTGAGGGAGGAAAGTGGAGCACCTGGACGAAACTCACGCAGACACGGGGAAGAACATGCAAATTCCAAACAGACAGTCACCTGAAGATGGAATCAAACCCAAGCTCCTGGCACTGTGAGGCAACAGTGTTAACCACTGAGCCACCATGCCAGCCCAAAATTCTTTGCTGTGAAATTATTCAGCCATCCTAGTGAATCCCTGTTTTTAAAAGCAGCTGTTTTTCATTGTAGTCCATAGTTTCTAAAGACAAAAATAAAAAGATACAGTCCATACAAACAGGTGGCCTCAGGCATGACTACATAAAGCTAACAGTCATACAATACCATTAAATGTTTCAAACAATTGTAAGTTAATGAATATTCATAGCAAAAATGTTGAAAGTGGGAATCTCCAAGAGAACACATGTGAGTTAATCCGCCAAAGCCACACCACAGATTTACACCTGAAAGTTCACTTTAGAATCTGAAATGCAGGGTTAGGAAAATTCCAGGCTCCACAAATCCAACTCAGATGAAAGTGCCTGCATAGCTTAATCCTGATTCTGGATTGGGAAAGATGTAGGAGAAGGGGCAAGGAGCAGTTGGGGATGGATGTTAATAGTGATTTAGACTACCAACCCCTCCCCATTACCCTTGAAAGAGTTTGAAGCAGCCACAAATGTTGCTAGGGAAGAGATAGTCCATGGGAAAGACGAGGGCAGAGGTGGTCTGTGAGAAGGGATGGGGAAGAGGTGCGCTGTGGGAAAGGCTAGGGCAGAAGTGAGCTGTAGAAAAGGCCTACCTTGGTGATCCAGCACTTCACTGGTAATTTTCTAAAACCTCGATAAACTGGCCTCCACCCCTGACCCCACACTCCCACCCATTCATGCATATAAGCCTGCCCCATTCATGCCAACAAATGCCATCTCATGCCCCCACAGAACCAAATAGCACCTCTTATCCTGTGTCAGCCAAAGTCTCTCTACATATGTTTCATGCCTCCTCATACTCTCTGTATCAATCTATGTCCCTCCACAAGGCCCTGTTTCTTTATAGCCCCTATGCCAACTTAGTATCAACTCATGCTCAATAACTTCAACCCATCACACTTACTCCCTCTGTGCCAACTTACCCAATATCCACCATGAACAGTCCATCGGACTCATATGGAGGTGAAATAAAATAAAGTTAATTCAGTATTCAAAAAAAGACTCTAATTAGTAAAAACCTATCATTATATTTAACCTTCTTTGCACTAATCTCTTATAGAAACATTTGCATTTGCATTCTGACTTCAAGGTCTTTATAAACACTTAGAACTCTAAAACAAGCTGTGAACTGATCAGCATCAAACTGTGATAGCCAATTAAATTAGTCATGCGGCATGAATTTTATAATGATAATTCTCAGGCTTATGTCAACAGACAGATTGAAATAGCACACACTGACATTTTATTTGCATTGCAGCCATTTTTTGCCTAATTTGTGGTCAGGATGAAAGTTAAGGTCAGGATGTTTACCATGATAGCCTAATAGTACTGAAGAGCTTGACATTTCCTTGACACCTTGACAGGTCTAATGAGCTTGGTACTTCGTGATTTTCTTATGTAATTTGACCACCTTTACCTCTTCCAACAAGCGCCTTGCATCTCAAAGGTACCCCTGGACCTATCCAAAAGGGTACTATATCTCACTAAATAACTTCATCAACTTTAGACTATATCCTGAAAGTGAAAAGCACGTAAGTCATGTTTTGAACATCACACTAATAATAATTGGATCTATTTGAAGGGAAAGGCACTTAAACGTATTATGCAAGTCCCTTCCTGAACTACCTATGTGCAAAGTTCAACCCACTTCCATTCACAGCTTCCCCTGATCCTGGTGAAAATATTAGCTGCTAGTTTTAGGGGTGGAACTTCTGGAATAGTATTCCGGTGCCATTTTGGCCAAGATGGAGACCATCTCTGTAACAATGAAAATTCAAGCCTTAATCTCTGCACTTCAACTCTTAATCAGGAAACTGAAATTTTGTTTCCAATCGAATTAAATAACTCCATCTACCACATTTCCACATTTACATGCCACACAAAATACTGCCCATTGTGTATTATTGTGCCCATCATGGTGTACATTGATCAACAGACAATTGTTTATCAGAGACTGAACAAAATACATTTTTTTTTGTTTTTCAAACCTTACATTTTGCAGTATTTTATTTAGATTCACCATAATGCTTAGTGCTACTAATTTACTGGATTATGCACACAGGACTTAAAAGGGGAAGACAAGCTTATGCAAGTTTAGAAAAGGTTGAATCATGTACACCTTCTTTTCAATCTAAAATTTAAATACTTGAAAAGAGTTTCTGTTCCTTGAATCTGGAAAAAGTTTACAACTATTTAAATGTATAAATTTATCCAAATTAAAGCAGTTTGATTTTATTTACATTAAAAAGAATATTTGTAAACATTTTCAGGTTCATATATTGAGTACAATTACTGAAAAAGGGGTACGTTTAGGTTTTTGTTTTTAATGAAAACATTTCTTCATGTTTTGTCTTTTTGAATACAGAAAGCATACTCGACATTATGTTTGTTCTCCTCCATGGAAGTAGTTTACCACCACTGAATTTTGTCTCCTCAATGTTGGGAAAATCAGAAGGAAATAATTTATATGTAAGAATGATAATAGAAAATAGTATAACCAACAGTTTTATTCACTACTTGAGTTCTCTTTCCATCGCAGCTAATTGATAAAATAATGACTTGTCTAAGGGACCTATTTTGCACACCTGGTTACACTAAATTTTACACTCCCTGTTCTTTAAGTATGTTTTTTTTAATAAAGTTTTTTTTATGTTTTGCTGAATTGTAGCAGTACATTATACATACTATCCTTGTGAAAATATCTCTTGAAAACTTAATCTAGTTCTGTAGGTATCTTGTCCTCCCATCCAGAAATCTTCATCAAATATAAAGCTTCGCTTATTAAACAAATTCAAGCATGTTCGGGCGGTGTCAGTTTGACACTGTTCAATTAATTCATTCTGATCATAAATAATTTATTTTGCTATGTCCCACAATAAATTTTAATAATTCCTCCTCACAGGCTCCATTTCTGATTAAAGTGTCTCAACAAAGCATTATATCGATTCTACTCTCATCTGAGAGATTAGCCTTTATAGTTTGTAAATGAAGGAAATAAGAAAGGAAGAAGAATTGAAGCTCTCATTGGAAATCCAGAAACAAACTTATATTTCTGTATTAAACTCACAAACATAAATTCAAGTGGAGAAATTGTTTCATGCACTGTGAAAATTATATTTAAGCTGTTTGCAAAGATTTGATAATTATCGAGCAGAACATGGATATTAGGCTCATTAGATTTGTTGTAAATTACTAAATTTGGGTCAATTAGTTCTTTTGCCAATAATGCAATGTAAAGCTCCAGCTTAATATTTTGAAAATTAGTTTTATCACCCATGTCAAAAGTGTGAAATATTGTACGGTCTATGATGCTGAATGTTAACAGGCTGACATAAGGTTTATTTCAAACTTGGATTAGTAAGTGATCATATGGTTTTGAATGAAAATTTATCCAGTTGAAGGGCCAGATTATATCCTTTCTATAGAATGGTGGGAATTTTATCCCAAGCTCTCTTCCATAGATTTTTTCTGAAACCTAACAATATTTCTGGGATAACACAGTGTGAAGCTGAATGAACACAGCAGGCCAGGCAGCATCAGAGGAGCAGGAAAGCTGACATTTCGGGTCAAGACCCTTCTTCAGAAATGGGGGAGGGGAAGGGGGATCTGAAATAAGTAGAGAGGGGGTGGCAGTGATAGCAGGTAGATAGTGGAGCAGATAGGTGGGAGAGAAGACGGACAGTTCAAGGAGTCAGGGATGAAGCTAGTAAAGGTGAGTGTAGCTAGGAAGTGGTGGTGGAGATTGGTCAGTGAGGTGGGAGCATTGGATAGGTGGGAGAGAAGTCGGACAGGTAAATAAGGCGGGGATGAGGTGGGGGTGCTGGTCTTGGGATGAGATCGGGGGTTGGGGAGATTTAGAAGCTAGTAAAGTCCACATTAAGACTATTGGGTTGTAGGCTTCCAAGGCAGAATATGAGGTGCTGTTCCTTCAGTTTCTGGGTGGCATCGTTGTGACACTGGAGGAGGCCCAGGATGGACATGTTGCCCAGGGAGTGGGAGGGGGAGTTGAAGTGGCTAGCGACTGGGAGGTGTTGTCGTTTGTCGCGAACCGAACGTAGGTGTTCCACAAAGCGGTCTCCAACTCTTCAATATTTCTGTGACTGGATGGTTTGAGTTATAAGGGGAGGCTGAATAGGCTGGAGCTTTTTTTCCTTAGAGCGTCAGAGGTTCATAAAATCACGAGGAGCATGCATAAGGTGAATAGCCAAGGTGTTTTTCTAGGGTGGGGGAGTCCAAACCTAGAGGTCATAGGTTTAAGGTGAGAGGAGAAAGATTTAAAAAGGACCTGAGGGGCAACTTATTCACTTAAAGAGTAGTGCGTGTTTGGAACGAGCTGCCAGAGGAAGTGGTAGAGGTGAGAACTATTACAACGATTAAGATGCATCTGGATGGGTATATGAACAGGGAACATTTAGAGGGACATGGACCAAATAATGGCTAATAAGTCAGATTGGGATGTCTGATCAGAGTGGATGATTTGAACCAAAGGGTCTGTTTCCTTGCTGTATGAATCTGTGACTCTACGTTAACCATCAGTCAATCCTGACAAGTCAGCTATCCAACTAGCTGACCCAATGTCCAAACTCCCATTACCAGGTGTACTGTTGCAAGGAAAGATAACTTACATTTTTCTTTTCTAAAGACAAAACCATGAAGAACAAGGGCACATGCTCTCATGCTCTAAATAGATTTCTTTTGGGATTTTCGCAGCATAGATTGTAGCTGGAGGCAATTGTAATAAATTCCAAAATCTCATAGATCTGAATTTGGTGGTTACTGGGACAGGAACTTTTATGAAATGCCAACAGGCAAGTCATAACTTTTCATAAGACAATGCAAGTTTATGTTTTAAATTCTGCATGCAAAGGACAAAATTCTAAACAATACTGTCTAGGATTGATCTGTAAAACCAGGAGGTATACTGTGAGAAAATTTGCCTTTAGTATTCTCAGCAAACATCTTGAAGTGATACCAGCAGTGAAGTTGCAGCTGTAGTTTTCAATTGCTGACATAAACAAATTATAATCTTGTCGAGGGCTAATGACTTTCCAATGTGATAGGCTATGAGCCAGAGTGTAGGAAAGGACATTCTTACTATTTACAAAGGAGGCATACAACCCCAGAATTTATCATGAGGCAAAGAGCGTATGTGGGTTGTCCAGAAAGGGGGAGGGAACTGGCAAGGCTGAAAACGCAGTGGTCCTGACAGCTTGAGCATCATTGTCACTTATTCTTCCATTTCCATTCTGGGGGTTGGACAATTTTAAAGCCAGGCTGCCTGCAGGGGTCACTTATATTGCAACACAGAAAAGAAGACCATAGGGAGTTGTGGAGGACCAGGTCAGTTATTGTGGTAGGTTTGTGACTGTGGAGTGGTGGAAAACATCCTTGACCAAAGAGTACTCACAGTCATTCTATTTTCAAGAAGTACAGTAAAAGATGCTTATTTTTTGGAACCAGCTACTTCCATCTTTCTTTTATACTTGGAGTCCTCAACCCCTGTAAAAAAACAACATATTGGATGCCATATTTAATTTGTTAAATCACTTAGCTGCTTCTCCACGGTGGACACTGAATATAACAAAACTCATTTCCACGTAATCAGCAAGTGGCATGTAGTCAGCAGGGTAGAGATAAGACCTCATTTTTTAAATATCTACTTTCCCTGGCCATCCTACACATTTAGAGGAGGGGAATGTAGATGAATAACAAAGCTCCATATTATGTTACTCTCACCACGGATCCTTGCTATTTTGCCAAATGATTCCAATGTTTGTTATGTAAATATATACATGTATTCTTTGAAGTTGCTTAACTAACAAACATCTGATTCACTCCCGTTTTCAGACCGACTGCACTTAATCTCCTTTCTTTTCTTCCTCTTTTATTATGTCAAGCCATGTCAACTGGACTCACCTGAAGAATTCCTGGTGTGCATTCTCTAAAATACCTCAGTGTGTAATTGTACAGCTCTGAGCCATATAGACTGGCCACATCCCATGTTCATTGCCTGATTTTTGTTCAGTCATAAGATATAAACTAGGTCACAGCTTCATTTGCAATCATTCTCACATCCAATCCCTATTCAATAACCTCTGTGAAATCTTTGCATTTGTGGATATGAAGTGTTGAAAGGATTTGGCTTGGTTGTTTGGTTACTTTTAGTTAAACAGTCATCTGCAATTCATTATCTGGGTGCATAAATGAAGAATAATGCTTGGTGAAGTGCCACTTAGCTGGCAGTACCACAGAAAACTGTAGCAGTATAAATCAATACCTTCACAAAATGAGAGGACAAATGTAGAGAAGATTACAGTGGAGGAGTAAATTCTGAATTTACCTGAATGAGAAATGGAATAGGACCCTTTGTGCATTAAGGAGGCATCTTAAAAAGAAGGGAAATCATTTGGTTACATTCATTACAGTTTGTTTGCACCAAATATAAAGATGCGCAGAATGAATATTCACAACTTAACAATCTTGTCACAGAATTTACTGACATTGAGTCATTATTGCACATCCCCTCCTTGTCTCCCCTGGCAGTTTCTTCCATTTGTCCATTCAGCCATCTAGTTTACAAGCCTTCACTGATCTCAAATGCACTCTTGAAAGATATTCATTTTAGAGTTATAGATTCCCATGTCAGTCAGAAGTCCACCCCATGGTTAGTTCTGTACAGATGAATTGAGTTTTGATTAAGAGCTACTGTGAGAACAGCTAGGTAACAGTCCAAAAGAAAAACCCACAAGGGATACAAAAAGATGAATACTTGACTTGTAGAGCTATGTCTGAATGACAAGAAGAAAGGAGAAAATGTGAGAACTGTTTTGAACATGATTTTACTTAATTGATTCTATTGTGAAGAGCCCATTTTCCAGCTTTTTTTCTGGTCCATTCCCTGGCCTTTGAAATTTGTCAGTAGGGAAACCATGCAATAAAATGATTTATATGCATTTATGTTGCAAGAGCCAATAATTTGAATTCTTGTATGCATGTATAGAAAACTAGTGAAAATATGCAGGTACATAATACATGGTGGCATGTTAGTTTATACGTTTATATCACTGTAGACATTTTTAAGACTTTGGGAATTACATGAGGGAAATGAATGATTCGCATACTTATTTCATGAGAAGTTAGTGACCAATATAAAGCAGTGATATATTTTGTTGGATCTTCATTCTGAAGGCATATGAACAGTCAAAGTTTCATTGAAGCAGCAGGTGGCAGCCCTGCTTCATATGAGATTTGTTTGGCAGCATTCAGATCATTGACCTGCTGAGCCAATCATAACTTAGCCTGGTGAAGCCAAAAGCTAAACAGAGTGTTACTTTGACTTGGCAAGAATCAGAAACAACACCTTTAGCCTTCATTTTGTCAGCTAAAAACTTGGCCTGAGAGGCATTAATCAGAGATGGAATACAAGACATGTAGGCATTGAGCATGTGGGACAGAATTACTGCTGGAGAGGAAAAGCTTGAAGTGTTGAGTCCCTGATCATAGAATCCCTACAGTTTGGAAGCAGGCTTTTCAGCCCATCAAGTCCACACCGACCCTCCTACCCAGACATATGCCCCCTCAACACCCCCCCACCCAACCCCCACCACCCCCACCTTCTAACCCTGTTTTTCCCACGGATAAGCTACCTCGCCTGCACATCCCTGGACACAATGGGTAATTAACCTGCACAGCTTAACACTGTGGGAGGAAACCAAAACACACATCGAAACTCCCACAGACACAGGGAGAATATACAGACTCCACACAGACAGTCACCCGAGGCTGGAACCAAACCTGGATTCCTGGCACTTTGAGACAGCAGTGCTAACAACTGATTCATTGTGCCACCATGATAGTGTCTGCTGCTCTGAAGTGTTAAATAGCTGTATGGTATGTTTGGTTAAAAAAAATGAAGAGATCAGAGCAAAAAAATTTTCAAAGCATTTCACAACCAGCAAATCATATCTAAGCTTTATAGGCCTACTACATCCAGTCGTGCATGCTGGTTGAAAATTAAACAATTCACTGGAGTTGGAAAATCCACCAATATCCCATCCTCAATAATGGGGGAGATAAGCACATCACACAAAAGACAAGGCTGAAACATTTGCAACAATCTTCAGCAAAGAAGTGCTAAGTGGATGATCCGTCTCTGCCCCCTCCAGAGGTCCCTAGCATCACAAATGCCAGTCTTAAGCCAATTCAATTCATTCCACGTAATAGCAAGAAATGACTGGGTGCTCTGGATACTTCAAAGGCTATTGGGCCTGGCAATATTTTGACAATATGACTGAAGACGTGTGCTCCAGAACTTGCCACGTCTGTAACCAAGCAGTTCCAATACAACCATAACTCTGGCATCTAACCAACAATGTGAAAATTTTCCAAGGTACATTCTATACACAAATCCAATCCAGCCAATTACTGACCCATCAGTCTTCACTTGATCATCAGTAAAAGAATGGAAGGTATCAACAACAGTGCTATCAAGCAATACTTGCTCAGTAATCACCTGCTCACTAACTTACCTGATGGAGTGGTTCCATCACAGCCACTCAGCTCCTGACTGTATTGCTTCCTTAATTCAAACACAGATGAAAGAGTTGAATTCCAGAGCTAAGATGGGTGTGACTGCCCTGGATATCAATGCTGCTTTTGACTGAGTGTAGCATCAAAGAGCCCTGGCAAAGTGAGAATCAGTGGGGCTTAGGGGGAAAACTCTCCACTGGTTGGCACATAGGAAGGTGGTGTGGCTGTTGGAGGTCAGTCATTTCGGTTCCAAGAAAGCTCTGCAGATAATCTTCAGGGCTGTGCACTAGGACCTATAATGTTCAACTACTTCATCACTGAAATTCCCTCACAAATAAGGTCAGAAATTGAATGTTTGCTGATGAAAGCACAACGTTCAGTGCTTTTTCAACTTTTCAGATGCTGAAGCAGTCCATATTCAAATACAGCAAGACCTGGACAGCATCCAGGTTTGAGGTGAAAAGTGGCAAGTAACATTCATGCCACAGAAGTAACAGACAATGACCATCTGCAACAAGAAAGAATCTAACCATTGTCCCTTGGCATTCGATGGCATTGCTATCACTGAATCCTGAACTATCAGCATCCCTTGGGGGTTAGCATTGTCCAGAAATTGAACTGGACTAGCATATAAATATTGTAGCTATGAGTAAATCAGAGGCTAGAGCTCCTGCACTGTATAACTTCCAGGCTCCTCAAAGCCTGTCTACCATCTACAAGTCAGAATGTGCTAGAATAATAATATTATGGAATGCAAATTACGTGTACAAGTGAATAAAATAATTACCAACTGAAAATATAGTTGTTTCATTGATTTCACCATAAAAACAGTTACTTGCAGGAGGAATAACAAAAATACTGATGTATTACTCCTCACTAACAAACTAGCTATCTGCAGCTTTGCATGCGAACCAAAAACAGCTGGATTCAAATTATTTATGATTAGCCTTCCAAGTGTAATCATCTACACTGGATGTCATTCTACTCATTTGTTTCTGTTGTGGCTTCTACTAAATTATCAATTCCATGCGTTGTCATTAGTCTTTTCCACTTTCCTTTAATGGCTACTGTAATTTATCTCTAAATAACACAAATTATACTGATCCAAATATATGAATCTCAGTTTCAGATTACCAGAGATAAGACTTTATGACTACAAATGGGAACAGATTGCAAGTATCATTTATGTGTCTAATCATTTCCAAGCAGCTCTAATACAAGTACTAGAAAGTAAAAATAACAGGACTCCTGCAAAATGAGCAGGATCAGATCAGTTTAATTAAGCAAATGTGTACATTAAATGACTTTTTTTATTATGTTGCAAAGTCTGAAGAAAGGATGTATTTGTAAGCTTTGCAAGTAATTACACGCACACAGATCAGTAGCTTTGCAGTTGTTAAATCTGGAATAGGAAGGAATCTGCTTACACTCTTTACTGAAATAAAATGGTATAGGTTTTTGCAGTCAAGTTACAGGAAATGAAATGAGGACATATTTTGTTAGGTCCTGTTCCACTCATCAGTTGTGTAATTTTCCCAGAGGTCTTCAATGTGGATACACTGCACTCTTGTAGGAGCTTAATTTACATACTGAATTACAGCCAAATCAATTTGTATGGAACATCATGTGTTATTGCCCGACATTGATGGAATTGCAATTCACTTAATGTCCCATTGCAATACCATCACAACATTGCGTAAGTAAAATCAACGATTATCCTCATGTGTTGTTGGGTGGTTTTGGAAAGCTTTAATGATTCCAAAAGATGGCTATGCTCAGAAAACAACCTTCTACTCTTTTAATTGAATACTAAACAGATTAAATTGCTCTACATGGGTAAGTAACAAAAAATTTAAAGGTCAATCAAAACTTATCAAAATTAAATTAAAATATTTTCAGCCAGGGTGATGATACAGTCCAGCTCCTGCAGATATCACTTGTCCTTAAAAGCCTCAATTGTGCTGGTGGGCTCTGCACATTTTCTTCTCTGTGGACACCCAGGTTTGGATGTAACCATTGCAGAGGGGCACTCAGTCAGGTCTATGACTATTTCCACAGCACCCTGCCAAGACCAGGCAATGGCTGTGTTGGCAGACCCATGGGGAAGTCCTTCGAACTGCCCTCCCTCCTCTTCACAAGGTTAAAGCAACATTCTAAGGGAGATTCAGCCAGAATCACAATCTCTACAGCTGTGTTAGAAAAATATGCAATGCTTCAAAGGCCAGCTGTTTCTTCAACATCATGCTCAACAGTTCACCTGGCACTCCCTTCTCAATATCAATAATTAAACCTCTAGGATAAATGCACCAGTAGTGATTCTTGGAACAGGTAAAAAAACAAAGAACAAAGAAAATTACAGCACAGGAACAGGCCCTTCGGCCCTCCAAGCCTGCGCCGATCCAGATCCTCTATCTAAACCTGTCGCCTATTTTCCAAGGATCTGTATCCCTCTGTTCCCTGCCCATTCATGTATCTGTCTAGATACATCTTAAATGACGCTACTGTGCCCGCCTCTACCACCTCCGCTGGCAACGCGTTCCAGGCACCCACCACCCTCTGCGTAAAGAACTTTCCATGCATATCTCCCTTAAACTTTTCCCCTCTCACCTCGTGACCCCGATTCGTAAAGTCAATGATCCAGGCTGTTGTAAAGATTTACTTCTTCAAGCGACTCAAAAGGTTATTTATTGGAGAATATGTCTGGTGGACAGGAAGTTAGATTCGAATTCTAACATCATGACGCCCCTTAGTGATTATTTACATGACAATATGTGTACCATTTGAAGGGTTTCCCTTAAATTGGTACTGAGTGATTAAGTGAGGGTGTGTGGAAAAAAGCAAGAAAACCATGAGGAGGATGATACTTTTTTACCTAGGGAGGACATTAGCTTTCCCCTTCCCCACACTATCTAGATACCAAGTATTTCCAATGTGGCTTCCATGGTCTCACTAAAGACTTCAAATATTTTCATGTTTTTGTTCACAACACAGTTTATTGAGAGAGAGTACTTAATAATATTATTAAAAAGTACTCAGAAATTAAGTTTGACTAAAGGCCAACAAATCCCTTGGGCCTAAGGACCTACACATCAGTGTTTTATATGTGAACAAAGGATGGCGGACACATTAGTTTTGGATTCGTTTTGGGTTTGCAGAATTATTTAAGTCTGAATTTGACCAAAAAATTGGCTAAGTGTTACTTTTATGGAGGGTTTATCTCTGCCAAGTTATTTTACACAATTTTATGCTGTTCACCTCATTTTGTGGGACCATACTGGCACTATTGCCTGTTCTTCAGCTGGAGGCTTCTGGGATAGCTGGCACGGGCACCATATTTAAAGCCCAGCTGTGCAGCCAGCCATGAATAGCCCTTCACCTCCAATGCAGATCGTCAGAGGGAAATGACAAAGAAAAGCATCTGAAGGCACATAGGCGGCACAAGTAACACTTCTTTGCAAATAGACTTTCACACTCAAAAATATATTGTAATTTTATGTCATCACCTACCTAATTGACTATCATTATAACTGCAGCTACCAGAACCAAACTACAGAAGTCACCTGTCCTTCACATCCTACCATGTTGGAACCTTGTCTAAGCGAGTACTACTGTTTCCTTAATGCCCAGCACAACATAATATATTATCATTGTTCAATATGCAAGCTTCAGATGTTGGAAAGCATTTAAACTGTTGAAAACATCAACTTTTATTGAACAAGAACAGAGGTAAAGAAAGAAACAAACAGAAAAAGCCGACCTTGCTTCTGGGAACAAATAGAGGCTTCTTGCCTATTGAGCAACAGCAAATTTACAATCGATGAGTAACCGCTTCAACTTACTTATATTGTCAATCATGTCCTATCTGGCTTATTTTGCCTGACACTGCACTGCTCTATCATACTGAATTTGAGGTACCTCCTATCCAACGTCGTCATCTTCTCCCTCGAAAAACCGCTGCTCTCCCAACTTTTCAGCATCCAACATCTTTGCCTGTTCCAGACGTGCAGGGCCCAACATGCTGGCACACGAGGCACACGCTTTACAATGTCTCCACAAACCAGCCAAGGAATCAAACCTCATCTTCATGAGGTTTATTGTCTGCCCCATGATGGCCATGATGGAAGAAAGAGCTGCATTTTATCAACAGTCAGCCTCAGTCAGAGGACTGTGTAATGGAGTCATCAGCCAGACTTGCAGAAAGTAGCTCTTGTCTCCCAGTAACCATCCTTGTAAAGTATTCACCTCTTCAAATGAAGCAAGAAAATGAAATTGCTCAAGGATATAGACATTATGGTAGCTACCATTGCTTGGTGCAGACTACTAAGATGTAGTGCAAATGATCATAGATAATTTGTACGTTGATGGGATGAAGTTCTTTATTGTCGATCAAGTCAGCCTTGTTATGATTTGGCATTCTCAATGAGGTATGTGTACAGCCTATAATGCCCTGCACCAGGGAAGCCAGCTATGTCGGCAAAGCCTACTGCCTGGGCTGCAGCACTCACCTTGTAATGGGAAATGAGGTGAAGTATGCGATCTGGCACAAATTACTATGATAAGTTAAAGCCTTTATATGTTCTAGACTGGTGCCAGAAGACTCTTGAAAGCAGCCAGTTGCATACAAGTTTAGTGCAGCTCTTCACCTTGAAGGCCATTGGGATAGGATGGTTAACCACCCCTTCAGGTTGCAGGTTCCACTCCAGCAGATGGCATAGTTCTGTAATTGTATCCTAGTGCATACTTGATCTTTGGTGGCAAAGCAGCTCAAGAATCTGGGGTAGAATGGTATTGAGGACGATAGACTATGAGCTTCTTGTACCTCGCCTACATCCTGGGCTAACCTTCAGCTGTGATTGCTTCTCATGGAGACCTGCTGGCAGCTCCTGGAGATTGCTGCTGGGCCTGGATTTCTGGTGCATCCATTCCTCCTCAAGTTCTCTGTGCTTTCAGTGTACCACAGCCATAGTGATGATGATCCCTATGCTGGCTGGATCCACTAGTCATGATTCCAATGACCACATGTGGCCAATATCAGGAACAAAACATATTCTGAGTAACGTGAGAAGTCAGCATTTGTATTATACACAATTGACAGTTTAACAGAATCTTCGGTACAATGAGACGTGGAGGACACTGACAAAGTGGGCCATGGAAAGTCTCCCCATGGATCTTTGACATAGTGGGACTTATTCCAATGTACACAGCATAAGCTATGTCATGCAAATAAAGGAGGAGATTTTAAATGTGGTAGGGTCGCTGAAACCTTGATACCTCCTGTGCTCCCAGCCACCACTACTACCATCATCACCACCATCAGCCAAGAAAGGCAATATTACAAATAAGGACATGTTGGTGAATACTTACAGTTCAAGGTGAGAAGACATCAATTTCATGTCCTTGTGCAGCCACTGCAATCTTGGATTATCTTCATTAGGTGTAGCCTGCAGGCGACATGGAAATCTGAAGCACAAACAGGAAGTGCCGGAGAAACTCAGCAGGTCTGGCAACATCTGTCGAAACAGAAGCAGAGTCAACGTTTCAAGTCCAGTGACCCTTCATCAAAACTGAAAATAGCTGAGGAATGGTCATATTTACTTTGGTGATGTGGTTGGGTTCCTCTAAGGTCTCTTGTGATTACTTCTGCTTCACAAAGATGACCACAATTAACTTGTAATGACCAAATACATGGTGAAGGTCTCTTATGGCCAGGATTCATATCCCACAAAGTTGGTCACACCCAGTGCATTTTTTTATTCATTCATGGGATGTGGGCATTACTGGCTGGGACTACACTAATTGCTCATTTCTTGTTGCCCTTTAAAAGGTGATGGTGAGCTGCCTTCCTGAAATGCTGCAGTCCATTTGGAGTAGGTACCCCCACAATACTGATAGGAAGAAAGTTCCCAGGATTTTGACCCAGCAGCACTGAAGGGATGGCGATATGTTTCCAACTCAGGATCGTGAGGGTTTACATGGGAACTTTCATGTGGTGATGTCCCCATGTATCTGCTGCCTTTGAACTTCTCGATGGCAATTGTCATAATACTTCTGTGAAGCACTTTGGGACACTTAAATATAAATTATAGTTGCTACACTTTGTTGCTGTGAACCAAATGAGTCTTACAATTAAGCCCGCATCTACTGTTTGCGACTATTCTCTTCCTTTACCATTACCCAAAGGAGGATGACGTGCCTTGGCCAACACTCATCCCTAAAACCATAGCAGATTAACTGCTTTCTTATCCTATTTGTGTTTTTTGGGACCCTCCTGAATGAAAATTGCTTCTTGCAATAGTCTATTGAAAAATATCTGAAAGTAATTAATCTTCTGTGAAATTGTTTGGGACATTGTGAGGACAAGGAAAGCACAATATAAATTAAACAAATTTGTGCAACCACAAACTGCCTTCAAGTGCCTGTGAAATCATATTTATAAAAATAAAACTTACACAAAGTTATGTGGGTGAAATGCATACTGTTGAAGCAGACAATAGGGAACTTCATTCTTCACTGAAATAGGTTTAAAACTTACTTGATGTCTTAGTGAATACAGTCAGTCAAAAAAATTCTACTTGCATCATTTATCTTTGCAACCACATAGTCTAATAATTTATTAAAGAGACATCACCTTCATAAACTGGTGTTTGATTTGAAGACTGAAACAAAGTAGGAAAGCCCTCTGTTACTTCCTTCAAGAGAATACTTGATACAAGACACACGATACATTTCAACATCAAGCTCTAAGTTTGTTTGCAAGTTAATATATGCATTTGCATTATTGATTTGCATTAATTCAAATATTACACTGCCTATTTTTGATTCTGTATCTTAAATACAAAAGTAATGTAAAACAAGAACAACTATAAATTAATAGTAATCCTACAATCAGCCCACTTCCAGATCTGGTGAGCTCCCTAAATGAGAAGAGAATCCATCAATCAAAGAACCTGCTTTTGATTAGCTAAGAGAAGTTTGAACCAGTCACAACGAATAATGAAGTGAAAACTCTATCCACTTTATTATATAAATTGTATGTTTGACTGTATCAAGTCTAGAAGAACAACACCAATTTATCATCAGATGGTGTGTCTGCAGCATTAACTTTAATTTAAAGTTGGCGTCATAGGCATGCCCAAATACCTGAAAACAGCTCAGGCAATTAACAAAACAAATGCTAATTAGCCAGTTGTGTTATGCCCTCTGTTATGCCTGCTGTATAAGGCCATAATCCTAAATTTTATTATGTTTTCTGCACTAACCCCTGATATATTGAGGATAACCACTCTTTGCTGTAACTGGGAGCATTATTAAATGCACAATAGTAAGACACTGTAGTCTGTACATTATCAAATCCATAAGGACTCAGCCCCATAGTTTTTTTAAGCTGGCTAGTACTGTTTGCAATCATTTTGAGATTAGTCATAGGCCTTCTCTAAATCAGGGCTCTTTGTGCAGTTGGCTGGTTGAGGATAATATTAAAGGAATAATTTTCTGACTTTTCAATTCCATTGAAGAGCTTCACCCACCGGAAGTGCTTAATAGAACTTTGGCTGCTCTACTCAAGATTTTCTGACCTTAATTTCCAATATGTATCCAATTTTCCAATATGCTGAAGTTAGAAAATGACTTTTAATACTCAGAGCCCTAATTGGTATGCTTGATATTATTCCCTCTTCAGAGTTCATGTTGCTTACAACTCCACATAATGCCATGTGGAATATGCCTTGTTTGAATGTAACTCACCATTTCAGGCAACCCACCCAAATGCTTTACAATTTGTGTTTCTGCTACTGATATTTTAAGACATCGCAATCAGATCACCTTTTTCTCTGTGGCAACATGAGGAAAATGATTGTCTATATAAGTAAATATGACATGATGCTGACTCTAAAACGTCCCCGGTTTCATCACTACTCTGTACTAAATGAGCAGATGTCTGCTGAGACTGTGATGTGATCATTCCCACTAATCCTTATTATAATAACTACAGAGAGAAAAAGCTATTCAAGTTCCTGCTCTATAATTGTTATCCAGTGACCCCTGCTGGAAGCATACATGTGGACATTGAGAAAGGGAACAGACACAGATGTGATTGGCTGCCTTGCCTGTCAAATGTTACATGGAGAATGATTATAAAGTATGAGAATAAAGTATCAAATGACTGTCATCAAGCTGGGCATCATATCTCAGTATGAGTCAGCATGTACAGAAAGAGTGTAAAGGTAGAAAAAATGATGAGGGAGTTGGACAAAAATGTAATTTTCCTGACGAATATAATTAAAACTATTGACTGTAGACTAGCTGTCTCTGTCTGTATCATTCTGCCATTGCTACCTGCAACTAATTCTCAAACTAGAGCAACTTTCCTGATTTCCAAGTGAGAGAGTATTTGCAAACTAGTATGAAATACTATCACTTCCTGTATTGCTCATGGACAAAGTAAAATCAAAATTCTGGACTACAATTGGCCTTGGACCTCCTCCCTCACCCCCATCCCAGGCCCCAAGAAGACTTTCCACATCAAGCAGATGTTCACCTGCACATCTGCCAATGTGGTATACTGCATCCGCTGTACCCGGTGTGGCTTCCTCTACATCGGGGAAACCAAGCGGAGGCTCGGGGACTGCTTTGCAGAACACCTACGCTCGGTTCGCAATAAACAACTGCACCTCCCAGTCGCGAACCATTTCAACTCCCCCTCCCATTCGTCAGACGACATGTCCATCCTGGGCCTCCTGCAGTGCCACAACGATGCCACCCGAAGGTTGCAGGAACAGCAACTCATATTCCGCTTGGGAACCCTGCAGCCCAATGGTATCAATGTGGATTTCACAAGTTTCAAAATCTCCCCTCCCCCTACCGCATCCCAAAACCAGTCCAGCTCGTCCCTGCCTCCCTAACCTGTTCTTCCTCCCACCTATCCCCTCCTCCCACCTCAAGCCGCACCTCCATCTCCTACCGACCAACCTCATCCCGCCCCCTTGACCTGTCCGTCCTCCCTGGACTGACCTATCCCCTTCCTAACTTCCTACCTACACTCACCTTTACTGGCTCCATCCCCGCCTCTTCGACCTGTTTGTTTCCTCTCCACCTATCCTCTCCTCTATCCCTCTTCTATCCGCCTCCCACTCTCTCCCTATTTATTTCGGAACCCCCTTCCCCTCCCACTTTTCTGATGAAGGGTCTAGGGCCGAAACGTCAGCCTCTCTGCTCCTATGATGCTGCTTTGCCTGCTGTGTTCATCCAGCCCTGCACCTTGTTGTCTTGGATTTGACAAAGTTTGATTCATAATGTAACCGGAACTGGTCAGAATTGCGTGGGCTTTAGGTAAATGTTTGAAGTATTTTTCCAAAACGAGGCTTTTCAAACTATAATGTATTTGATCTTCAAGAGTTAACATTATTAGAATTTAAACTTTAATAACCTGAACTTACAATGATATTATTGGAACTCAGATTAAATGGAACTTCTTACCTGCTTTCAGATAATTGCATGGTTCTTGCCATTAGTTTTTCTGGTAAGCCAATTAGTTGACTTTGCTGTGGTATGGATTATAATTAAACTTCAGCAAAACAGTATGTATAGTGATATCTAACAAAAGGATTAACACCTGGATGCAAAATAACAGTGGAATCAAAATAAATAAGACAGGTAGAAACATTTTCTCTCTGGGTAGCTTAATAATAGATGTCAAGCTGCTCATAACATTTACAAAATAAATCTTCAAAAAAGTGTCAGAACTCCTTAGAAGGAAAAAAAAATTCTACAGGAAGCAGAAGGAGATTGCCAAAATGTTATATTTCTGCACTGAAAAAATTCTGTTCTTCTGTATTGGTGCAAAAAGTAGAATATAAACTAGAAAATAGAAGATAAATTAAAAAGGTAACAGATGTAGTTTCAGTGACATATTATGAGGATTAGTTAAACAATACATGAAACTAATGAAGAAGTTTTGAGGAAAGCGAGTATGCAAGAAGAAATTTTGCATATAGTCCCTAATATGCAACTACAATTCTTTGGGCAAGTAATTAGAAGAGAAAAATTAGAACATCTTGGCAAGTGGTGACTGGTAAAATTGAGGGTGGCCGATCAAGAGGGAGATGAAAGGAGAAATACACTGACAGCTTGAGGAGCAGAATAGGTTCATGATTTGAGAACAACAGCAAGATGTTGGCTGTTATGAATGACTGTGAAATTTGGAGATCCATCATTGCCAACATTGTAAAACATGACATCAGAAGAAGAAAAGGCCAAATTTTTTTGTAGAAACATACAGCTTATCTTAATACAATGTGAAATGCTTCAAATGAGCTCAGGTTTGTAGAAAATAATGAAATCAAGAGCCACAATTTGTTCATAAAGGGATGGAGGGATCAGAACAAACCTGCATTATAAATTAGGAGTGTGATGGAATATGTTCCACTAGCCTAGATGAGTGCAGCTCCAACATTATTCAAGAAACTTGATATCATCCAAAACAAAGCACATTACCTCATTGGTGCCATATCTATTAACCTAAAAATTTAATCTCCTCATCTCCATCAGCACTATACCATGCCATGTCAAATGTGTATTATGTATGAGAGGAAAGTCAGCATCTTGCCAAGTTTTCTTTGATAGGATATTCCAAGCCTACAACTTTTACCACCCAGAAGGTCAAAGACAGCAGATACATGGCATGCCAACAAGCATCAACGTCCAGTCCAAGCCTCATTATCCTGACTTGGAACAATTCCTTCACAGTCACTGGGCCAAAATCCTGGATCTCTCTCCATAACAGCACTGTGGAAGTTGCTTCCTACACCAGATGGATTGCAATGGCTTGAGAAGTTGTCTTCTTGAGTGAGTTTGGAGATGAGCAACAAACTGCCAGCAGGGCTCACATTGATCCTCAGACAGCACCTTCCAAATCCATGACTACTTCCATCCACAAGGACAAGGGCAGGAGATGCATGGGAATACCACTATCTGCAATTTCCCCTCCAAGCCACAGTTCATCCTGATTTTGGTATTATATTGCCATTTCTTCACTGTTGCTGGGTCAAAATCCTGGAATTCCCTCCCTAAGGACATTGTAGGTCAACGCACAGCAGATGGACTGCAGTGATTCAAGCAGGCAGCTTACCACCACCTTCTCAAGGGCAAATAGGAATGGGCAATAAATGCTAGCCAGCCAGCGACAACCACACCCCATTGATGAATAAGAAAAATTAAATATATATCATTTTTAAAAACAAACTCGACAAAAATATATCTTCAAATTTTTCTCATGGAGATAAAGCATAGGAAGGATAGTTTGTTAGCATTGACATTATGAACATGCCTGGACCCTTTTGTCCTTGCAAAGATAAAGGGTCTTCTTTGCAGAAAGCATGATATATTAAATGCTCATCAGACACTCAGATGGCCAGCAAGGGGGCTTTTGCATAGGTTTAAGGAGTGTGGGGAAGAGCCCCTGCACCCTGAGACCTGTCAATCAATCAGAAGGTTCTCCAATGCAGACAGCAGCACTAGGAATGGTGATAACTTGAGCAATGCAGCCACCAGAGGCACAGGAACACCAGGGTAACCCGCAGCAAAGTTGAGAGTGTGAGGGTGTTTTGGTAGGGGCAGGGGAGGAGTTTGGCCATGGGAGAAGGAAGAGAGCTGTGTTGGGGTAAGGGAAGAGGGTGTTGATTCTTGTGGCCTCCACCTTCCCTATGTTTTTGTTTCTCTTTGGGCTTTCTGCAGAATGACCCTCCTGTACAATACTGGTTGGCAGGGTTAGCTTTTTAAGTGGGTATCAATCAGATGCTGACCACCTCCAAACTTGCCTCTGGTTAGGGCATTAAATTTCCACCTTTTGTCATCCTAAATGAGTTTGAGTGCGAGGGGAATTTGACATTGGTGTTCAGTGTCTACTGAATCAGTAACTGGCTCTTGAGCCATTACATTCTGATACTTTAGGCAGTCTCTAAATGTTTCATTTAATGCATGGCCACAGCTTCTATGACAATTAAAATTCACCCACAGTTAAAATCAATCCTGCAGTAGAATCCTCTATATCACACCAATAAGATTCCTTTGTCAACATTTGAGTAGTGACCATCATACATCGAGGTAAAGTGACACTTGGACTTCATGGAGTAATTTTAGTTGGTCCATGCAAGAGCTCAAGTCTGGGGATTCTATTCAATGGCTGAGGGAATAAGGGGGCAACTGGAAATAGTGGAGCCTGGTAGTTTGTTGGAAGGGACTTTGTAGTCCCAAAGAAGTGATGAAAAACAAGGTATAAACACTCTGGCCTCAATATCAGAAGGATGCAGGACCAGCAAAGGTGTAGGGACCTAAAATGTCAGTTGTCCTGAGGCTAAACCAGGCAAATTAATAGTCATGTAAAGGGCTCAATGAAAGCATGAGGGATGTGAAGGGTCACAAGGATTACTACATAATTGGAGATGTAAAAGATAGGCCATAGCTGTGTGTCACAGCTGTAATCTGCAAGCCACTGATGCAAACACAAAGTTGGAACCTCATCATACTAATCCAAAAATCAACTGTGCTGTAAGAAATGTGAACAAAAGTGAGAAGATAAGTAACAGTTTCCTTGAAATGGGGAAGTCTTCAGCCTTGGAATTTGAGACTTTCTAAAGGGTAACTGTATTAATCAGGAATCCAGTAATTACCCAATGGTATATCTCTGACTTCAATTCACAATTAAACAGAATCTCAATATTCCTCATATCTTCCAATTCTGAGCCAAACTTATGAAGGGACTTGCTCCCTGTTTTGTATCTTGATCTCAGAGGTCAACAAAATTCAATGGAACAAGACACATTCACTTAAGCCCCATCTTCCCATCGATCAAGTCTCAAGGTGCAGGCAAATGCTTTACAACTGTAATGTCCTCATACACAAGATCAAGCCTGCTAGGACAGGGTTACTGAAGTGGTGAGGGGCAGGTTAGGTTGGGGGAGTGGGGTCTCCTGGAACTTGCTTCGAGTCAAGGACATATGGACACTTTATGAGCCACCTTACATGAGGTATGGATGGCTAATAAGCATAGGGATGGTTATTGTCAGAAACAAAGGAAGCCATGCTTAATAATTGTTTCAGTGAGGTTGATGTCAAGAACCTGCCCTCTGTACAAAGATAGCAAAGTTAAATTGATAACAGCACAATCTACCAGTTTCTTGTGCAAGAACGACATTATCCTGTCTGCGAGCATAACGTGGAGCTTCATGGGAAGGATGCCATGGCTGAAGCCTCACTTTACTAAGACTGTACTTTCTCTTAACATTCTCGTACATCAGATCTGCTGTAACTGAAGGCACAATGACAGAGGTCAATGCAGCTGTTCTTGCAGTGCTGTTGTTGAAAATAAACTGCTGCAGAAGACAACAAAGACAGCAGCTTCTGCAGACCCAGTAAGTACACCAGCTGCCATACAGGAACCATGGAGCAGGAGAACTCTGGTGCAAAGCCATATCTATAGATCTAGGTGCAACTATCTGTACATAACTGAGACTCAGTACAGAGGAAGGCAAAGGAATTCTCAAGCCGTTGTGTCACATCTATGCTAGCTGCTGGACAAAGAGCTGCAGTTACAAAACTACCTAGAGTGCCTCCTGGTGGTCCTAAAAGTTACAGTTACCCCTAATATTTTTGGAAATGGATTGTTTCAGGAAGCTACTAGGAACCTCTATGACATCTCAGAGTCCTTTTGAATAAGTCCATCTGATTTATCATTGATTCTGTATTCACCAGAGCCTATTTATTCATTTAACCTCACTAAATTATTTCATTTCTCTTTGATATAGCATTTGGACTTCCATCTATTGCTGGCTTCACACAGGTGCAGGCTGTAATCGATTGCACCCACATGGAACAACCTATCATCAAGCAGCAGTCTTCATGGACATAAATGGGTTCCACTCCTCTAGTGTTCAAATCATTTATGATCATGACAGCCAGATATTACAGGGCTGTGCAAGATATCTAGAGAACTGCCGTGGGCTGTTAGACTCTCAACCAGTCTCAGGTACCAGCCTCTTTCATAGGCCGTTAGCCCAGAAAGCATGGTTGTTGAGTGATAAAGTCTACCTTTTCAACACCTTACTGATGAGTCCTCCAAGAAACCATCTAATGCTACCAAGGAGAGATACAACACTGCCTAAACTTTGACCAGATTCAGTGTGGAACAGACTACAGGCTTCCTGAAAGTGAGTTTACAATGCCCAGGCCCTAGACATTCAGTTGGTTAGCTTGGATGGCTGGTTTGTGATGCAGAGTTATGCCAACAGTGTGGACCAAATTCCCTTTTTGGTTAAGGTCCTAGTTTCTCAGCAACACCTCTTACCTGAGGTGTGATGACCCTCAGATTAAACTCATAACGTCTCTTATGAGATAACAGCCTATACTCCTCTGGAACTATTGTACTAGATATGGAGGCAGTCTGTTGTAATCCCATATTTGATTTGTGACTTTATTGAGAAGATAAAAGAATTTTGTGGACTGTTCTACAGAGTCTTACTCAAATGACAGTTCCATTTTTAATCTTGTGTGTGCACATATGCTCCTTACTCAAGTGACCAGTATTCAGGTGTGAGCACGATACTCAATGGTGGGAGATATCACAATCAATGATATTGCTAACTTGTTCGCCGAGCTGGCTTGTTTTTGTTCAGACGTTTCATCATCATGCTAGGTGACATCATCAGTGGCCTCCGATGAAGCGATGTTATTCTACTCTGCTTGGAATTTATACTGTCTGGTCCGTTATGGTGAGTACTGTTATTTCCAGTTTTGTTCTGTATGGATTTGTGTATGAGGTCCAATTCTATATGTTTGTTGATTGCATTATGGGTTGAGAACCATGCCTCTAGGTATTCCTGTGCGTGTCCATGTTTGGCTTGGGCTACTATGGTTACCATGTCCCAGTTAAACTGATAGCCTTCATTGTCCGAGTATACTGACATTAAGGGGAGTTTGTCGTGCCGTTTTGCTGCTAGCTGATGCTCGTGTATTCTGATGGCTAGTTTCCTTCCTGTCTGTTTGATGTAATGTATGTGGCCGTTGTTGCATGGTATTTTGTAAACCACGTTTGTTCTGCATGCAGAAATGGGGTCTTTAATCCTTGTGAGTGTTTGCCGCAGAGTGGCCGTGGGCTTGTGTGCTACCATGATACCTAGTGGTCTCAGGAGTCTTGTTGTTAGTTCTGATATGTTCTTGATGTAGGGCAGTGTGGCCAGTGTGTTAGGGTGTACTGTGTCCTCCTGTTGTTGTCTATTTAGCAGGCATCTGCGGATGAAGTTGTGGGGATATCCGTTCATAGCGAGGATTTTGTATAGGTGCTCTTCTATTTCCTGCATAGTTCTGGCGTATTGCAGTGAGTGGTGGCTGGTTTAAATAACGTCCTAACAGAGCTTTGTTTGTGGACCCATACAAAACAAACCGGAAATGACACTACTCACCATAACGGACCGGACAGTATAAATTCCAAGCAGAGTAGAATAACATCGCTTCTTTGAAGGCCTCACTGATGATGTTACATAGCATGGTGACAAAACGTCTGAATGAAAACAAGCCAGTTCAGCGAGCAAGTCAGCAACCTCACCCACAACCCGAGCTACAAATCTTTGCTAAACCTTAAATATCACAATCATGTTCAATTAATCCTCATTTTCCACAATACATATATTTTCCAGGAGAAATCACTGAATGTGATCAGGAGCAAGAATTCTGGCTGATTTATTCCCATCTGGTACACAATGCTATCTATAATTATGAAGATATTTAATTTTAAAATGATTCTCTGATGCTGGTCAAGCTCCAGTCTGTCTTCCCAAGGAGGAAATTGGAATCCTCCATCTCTTGTAGTTTTCCAAACGTTAATCAGTGTAACAATTGGGTCTGGCTAGTGTTAATCCTACGTTTCTTACTTCTAAAACTCATTAAAATGTCTTGGTACTGTAAATATGTCTTCAGGAGTTATAGTGCTTTCTAAAGATTGATCTTTAAGTGCATGAAAAGCAACAGAAAATCAATTATGTACTTATCGGGAGTGCTATAAATAATACTCTGAACAATGAATAGGAAATTGCATGCATGTTCTCCAGATTCCAGGTAAATTCTGTATTTCATTGTCAAGGCATATGATCCACACCATTCAACACTTCCAAGTCAAATCTTTAAACAATGTGTTGTTTAAGTTGAAGTCTAATTACACAATGAGGATTTCAAACTGAGCAATGTTATGTTTTCCTTCTTTTCTATTAGTAAACTCAATTTGATAAGAAATGTAAGCTACATCAGAATGGTAATTGGTGCTTCAAAATATGTTAAGTACATCAAAGCCAAATGCAGGAGTAATTTCTTTGCCAAGAACCTGATCCCATTTGGTCTTTGCTTGTCATTGGTGTCATATTTCAAACTGATTTTTTACTGGATATTAAGGATTATACACAGCAGCCGTGGTGTCTAGACATAGTTTCTGTGAGAATGAACACAGACAAAAGGAAACAACTGAAGAAGTTCCATTATGCACACCAAGTTTCAGTTTAAAACTGAAAATATATGAGACATGTGGCAAATACAAGAATATTTCAGCATTATCTGTATTTTGTTAATAATTTGTGCCTGTAATATTGCATGGTTGTAACATTTGCCTCTAATGTCGTTGATTGAGAACTATATGACACCAATGAGCAATCAGATTAGCAGTTAGAACATTTCAAACTATTTTTTGCTGCCATGAAATTTCTCCTACTTTATGCCTGAACTTACTTCTGTTCATTAATTGGAATTCCCCTTCCATCAAACTTCAATGAATACACCATAATTTTTCTCTTACCTGCCAGTGAAGATGTAAACTTTCGTAAGTGTTACTATTGGTATAAATCAGGAATCCAAATCTGTCATGCAACAGCAAAATTGCATGTCCTTCGGTAGATCTGTAGGTCAGGTTCCCCCTTCCTGTCCTAATCCAGGCACCACTCTATCCCAAACTTCAATGCCCATACATTCCGATCAGAATCATTCAGATCTGATTCCTCCTAGTTTCAGCCATAGTTTCTGTCCCACAACTATATGGCTTACAGAAGGTCACAGAATGACTCACCCCTTAAGTATTGTGAGGACCATGCCTTTTGTACTTTTGTGTTTTTAAAATCAGTGGGCTGAAATCAGAAAGAGCTGTGTTAAAAAACAGTGTTTAAAAGATCAACCTGGGCGTGAAAGTCAGGTGAATTGGGGAACTCTGTATATTTTATAAAATCTTTAACTTTTATGATGACTGGGAATAGAGTGTGGTTCTATTTTCAGCACACTACCCAGTGAGTCACAACAGCTATCAGTTGCAAGATCAATCTTCCACAGCTAGCACTGGATTTTTCCAGTCACAAATGGAGGGGTTTTGGGGAAATGGGAAGAGAGAAATAGCAAAAAACATGGTACCTTTGGCCTATGTGCCAGTCTGCTGACTTCTATATTAACTCTGCTGACTTTCCTGAGGACAGTGGGAGAGCGGAGAAGTGGGAGGGACACTGACTTGTTAGTGTAAATAGGTCATCTGGAAGTGTGTTATGAGTTCACCTTCTGGCCAAATAATATTAACATGAGGATGGCTGTTCATTAGGTGCTGTGTGAAACTGAGCAGCTGCAGCCAGCTGGGATGACCATTCTCTTATTGTCTGGGATGGACTTCATATTACACCATTTTATTTGATGGAAAAAAAAATCAAAGTACGTGCAACCATTTTCATAACCAACATTTCCTTATCCTATCCTGGGTTGTAGCTCTCTATTTGCTCTAGTCACTCTGAACATGAAGGTGCTGTCATCTTTCTAAGACAATGCATAGATGACAGGAATGGCTGCTGATTCAAAGCAAATTGTGGCCAGATTCCCTGATAGCCTACCTTCCATTTCTACTCCCCACCCCCATCCCACTCAACTCACCCAGTCACTAATTAGGTGGTAGACCTGTCTCTGGAGCCATTAATTGAAAATCCTGTCTCCAGGAGAATAGGAATACTAGCCATAATCAATCCTATTTCTTAGTTCCCACCTTCAAAGGAAATATTTAGCCTTTAGAATATAGAACTCAGAAGTACTGTCTCAGGATAAGGAATCAATTATTTAGTACTGAGAATTGAGGAGAAATTGATTCTCTAAGAAGATTGTGGATCTTTGGAATTATCTACCTCAGATGTTTGTGTATGATTCATTGCAAAATATACTTAAGACTGGGCAAGATAGTTTTCTGGTTCTCTCAATGAATCTAGGAAAATGGCAACTCTCTGGGAGAGTGGAGTTGAGGCAAATGATCTTCTTGAATAACTGAGCATGTTTCAGGGCCATATCAACCACTCATGTTCCTATTTGATATTCGGTTTTCTCGACATCTTGACTGTTCTTTTGCTGCACTTACTCAGCTTCAAAACTAAAGTGTTCCAATTGAATAAATCAATAAAGCAATGTCCCTGAAAAGCATAAAGATTGCGAGTTATGTGGGTTGACGTGGGACAGATGGAAAGAAAGACTGAGGCTCAGAATTTGGTCATAATGGAGAGCCTTTCTGTTGTGACAAAAATAGTGTAAGGTGTTGGAAATTACAAGTCATGATTCTAAACTTTATATGTCCTATTTTTGCCGGATAGGAGTCGGATATTGTCCGTAGTTCATTTGTGCACATTTTGTGGAGGTGGCTATCTAAAGGATCAGCTTCCTCCACTCAAATCTGATTTTGGAGTCTGGAACCCAGAATGTGGACTGGATATACTTTGGAGAGCTGGCACATGGTGGTGATTATAGGAAATCTTGGAGAGAGTGTCCAGGGATTCCTTGCGTGGTGGGGTTCAAGTATCATTTGTTCGTTGGGGCAGGGATTATTTGGAGTTGGGGAGCAGAGCTACATTTTGAGATTGCCAACCGTGGAGAAGATTTTGCATACAATGTGCATAAACCTCTTGAAACTCTCCAACTTGTCAAGAAATTTCAAGATGCGTCACCCTACCAAGAAGTTTTGGCAAGTCAAGAAGTGTCAAGAACTGGTAAAAAAATGCCAACGTATGTCAAAATGTATTTTTATGAATGAGAGTGTCCTTTTATCCTGTAGTGTAGTCTGCAGGAGAACTTTAAGTAAGACAACTTTATTTATTCTCCTCTGTGCATGTGTCCTTTTAGATTCCTGGTGAGTCAGTATAGTAGGTATAGGGGGAGAAAGGGACTGAGTGGAAGTAAGCATTAAGTTGGCAGAAAGGGTAGGAGAGGCCATGGGGATGGGTTGAGGGCACAGGGTGGCATGGGGGTATGAGAAGGCATGGGGGATGGACAGACGTCTTTAAGTGGCATGAGTCGGCATTGATAGGGCATGGTGAGAATGTGAGAGTGAGGGGAACTGAAAGAAGCGTAATGGGTGAGGACTGGAGGAATAGATTAAATTTTACCCTTTTCTTCAAATTTTTGACCACAGTACTGGAAATCTGAAGCAGACTTTCTGTCCAGCCTGTCTCAGGGACTGGCAACCTCAGCTATTCCCAGGTTGCTTAACCCATCTCCCAATCCAACCTGCCATCCCACATTCTCAGACTGAAACTGTGAAATGTGGGCAGGCATTTTGTAAAGGCTAGGTTCCCAGAGCTAGAATTCTTCCCTCCTCTGAACCCTTGACCCGAAAGCAACAATCATGATCTTAAATAAATAGTGAACCAGAAAGATTGACAAAATGGATAATAGGCACCATCCTATTTATGTATCATAAATTATATTTACTACATAATTTATTAATAACTAAATTTTCATACAGTTACTGGAGATAAAATATAACATTTTTGTAAAATTGTTTTGTGTACTGTGCAATTTTTATCACGTATTAAGGGTTAACTGATGAAGTGATGAGTCTGAATTTGAAACAAAGATCAATATTACTAGATAGGAATCATTTTCTCTACTGTATTTTCACCATAAACTCTGTATTCACTTTACATACTCTCATATTCAATAAGAAGAGTAGTCAAGGTGAAATAATACCTAGATAATTATTGAAAGATTCAAATAAACTGGACAGATAACATGTAATGTTTCTCTTTGACAGCATCAAAGAGTGAAAGTGAAATAGGTTTGGGAATTCTCAAACTTGATGCTTATTGTAGAATTTTACTGTGGAATTAACTTGTGCTTAAACCAGAACTTTATTTCAGAGGCTATGATATACATTGAGTGAGAAAAAGTACACTTTTGACTATATATGCAGAATTCATTTCTGAGATCGTGGTTAGGAGGCATCATTCAGTCAGGAGAGCGACTTATTAACAGTGTTGTTCATGTTCATAAAGTCATAAATGTTTACAGAATAGTGGAAGACCATTCAGCTCATTATGTCTGTGCTAGTCTTTGAAAGGGCTATTCAATTAAGCCCACGCCTGTGCATTTGCCCCTGAAGCTTTTCATTTTCAAGCATTTACCTAATTCCCTCTTGAAAGGTAGTACTGAAACTCTAAGCTTTAAATTTTCTAGCAGTGCATACAACTGGCAGTCTGAAAATATACTTTTTCATTCAACTCTGGCTTTTTGGCCCAGAAGATTCTACATTCACTAGTTCCAACACTTCTGTCGTTGGAAAAAGATTTCTCCTTGTTTACTGTCATAAATGCTTCGCAATTTTCAACATTTAACTCTCTCAGAGCTGTAGGGAACAATTCTAGCTTCTCCACCTGTCCAACTAACCGAAGTCCCTCAAGTCTGGCATCAGTTAAGAAGGAGATGAAGGTCATCTGCAAAAATTTTTAATATCTGTCCAAATGGCAGAGCCTTCAGGCAGGGGTGCACGTCCTTTACTAGTTCATGACTTCTTGAATACTTATATCATCTTGCCAATTGACACATTATTAAAAACTGGTCCAAAACTGCCTCTTCAGTGAAAGGTATAGAATCCCCACTATACAAAAGGGGCCATTCAGCCCAATGAGCCTGCAAACTCCATATAGTCACCCAAAATTAGAATCAAATCCAGGTCTCTGGTGCTGTGAGGCAATAGTGCTAACCACTGTGCCACTATGCCACCCATATCTACGAAGACAAGATCAAGAACATTTCCAAAAATTCCCAATGATAAAATTACTTTAGTTTTACTTGACCATCAAATGCTGACAAACTCTAGACATTTTATACTGGTATTGGCCCTTATTTGATCCATGTAATCTCTTTGAAAAGATTCTTTCTTATTATGCCCATGCCTTAACCTTCAAACAGCATTATTTCCCTTCGATTCCTTTTCCCATGATATTTCAATAGTCCTAATGCTGAGGAGCTGTTGTATTGTGTTTGTGCCACATTTTTCATCTCTAGGTGCTAAAACCTTCAATCCTTTCCTAGCCACGTATTCACTAAGCTTATTGTGAAGAAATTAGGAGAAAGACCAAAGAACAGTACAGTGCAGGAACAAGACCTTCGGCCCGCCATGTCTGCGCTCATC
The DNA here is from genome assembly GCF_021869965.1 of Rhincodon typus. NCBI lineage: Eukaryota > Metazoa > Chordata > Chondrichthyes > Orectolobiformes > Rhincodontidae > Rhincodon > Rhincodon typus. The sequence continues at coordinate 43,429,634 of NC_063343.1, read as the reverse complement.
ATGATGCTATTCTAAATTAATTCCATCTGTCTGCACATGGTCCATATCTCTCTATTCCCTGCCTGTTTATGTGTCTGTTTAAATGCCTCTTAAACATTGCTATCATACCTGCCTCTACTACCTGCCCTGGTAGTGCGTTCCAGGTACCTACCACCTTCTGTTTAAAATGTTGCCTCGCACATCTCCTTTAAAATTTTATCTTCTTACTTTAAACCTATGCCCCTAGTATTTAACATTTTTACCCTGGGTAAAAGACTCTGAACATGCACCCTATCCCTGCCTCTCATAATTTTGCATACTTCTACCAGGTCGCCCCCTCAGCCTCTGATGCTCTGGTGAAAGCAATTCAAGTTTATCTGAACCATCCTTATAGATAACACGCTCCAATCCAGAAAACGTCATGTAAATCTCATTTGCAATTTCTTCAAGGCCTCTACATCATTCCTATAGTATGCTGACCACAACGGCACACAATGTTCCAAATGTGGCCAAACTAAAGCTTTATACAGCTGCAACTTGATTTGTCAGCATTTATGTGCTATGCCTTGACCGATGAAAGCAAGCATGCCGTATGCCTTCTTTATCACATTATCCACGTGTTGCCATTTTCAGGGAGTTATGGACTTGCACCCTGACATCCCTCTGTATATTAATGCTCCTAAGAATCCTGCCATTTACTGAATACTTTCCTCTTAAATTTGACCTACCGAAATGCATCACCTTGCACTAGTCCAGATTAAACTCCATCTGCAACTTCTCCAACTTTCCAAATGATCTATATCCTGCTGTATCCTTTGATAACCTTCCTCACTATTCACAACTCCACCAACTTTTGTGTCATTTGCAAACTTACTAATCAGACCACTTACATATTCATCCCAATCATTTATATACATTATGAAGAACATAGGTCACAGCACATTCCCTTGCAGAACACCATTGGTCACAGACTTCCAGTCAGAAAAACACCCCTCCACAACTATCCTCTGTCTTCTGTGACCAAGTCAACTTTGTATCCAATTTACCAACTCACCATGGACCCCATGTAACTTAATCATCTGAACCAACCTACCATGAGGGATCTTGTCAATTGTTCTAGTATATCCCATGTAGATAACATCCATTGCCCTCCCTAATCAATCATCTTCACCACTTCTTCAAAAAACTCAATCAAGTTTGTCAGACAATACCTTCCTCGCACAAAGTCATTTTGACTATCCCTAATAAGTCCATTCTTTTCCAAATGCGAAGAAATTCTGTCCTTAAGAATCTTCTCCAATAATTTCTCTAACAATGATGTAAGATTCACTGGTCTATAATTTCCTGTTGCCCTTGTTAAAACAAAGGAACAGCATTGGCTCTTCTCCAATCTTCTGGGACCTCACCTGCGGCTAAAGAAGTTACAAAGATCTTTGTTCAAGCCCCAAAAATATCTTCGCTTGCCTCCCTCGGTATCCTGGGATCGATCCCATCAGGCCCTGAGGACTTATCCACCTTGATGTTTTTCAAGACACCTAACAACTCCTCCTTCTTAATTCAGACATTCCCTAAAACATCAACATACCCTTCCATAATCTTACCATCATCCATGTCCTTCTCCTCGGTAATTATTGATACAAAGTACTTATTAGGATCTCACCCACTTCCTCTGACTCCATACATTAATTCCCTCTTTTGTCCTTGAGTGGACTTATCATTTCTCTAGCCACCCTCTTGCTCCTAATCTATGTACAAAATACTTTGGAATTGTCCTTAATCCTACATGTCAAGGACATTTCATGGCCCCTTTTAGCCATCCCAATTTCTTGTTTAAGTTCTTTCCTCCTTCCTTTATATTCCTCAAGGTCCTTTTATGATTTCAGTTTCCTAAACCTTGCGTAAGATTTAATTTTCTTGTTGACTAAACTTTCAATACATCTTGTCAGCCGGAGTTTCTGAATCTTGCTGTCCTTATCTTTTGTCCTCACAGAAAAATGCTGGTCTTGAATTCTGATCACTTAAAAGATTCCCACATGTCAGATGTGAATTTACCTGCAAGCAGCCATCACCAATCTAATTTTTCCAGTTCCTGCCTTATACTGTTATAATTAGCCTTTCCCCAAATTAGCACATTCACTCAAGGCCCAGTCTTATTTTAATCCATAACTACTATAAAACATACAAAATTATGATCACTGTTCCCAAAATGCTCCCCCATTGAAACATCAATCACCTGGCCAGGCTCATTCGCCAATATGAAGTCTAAAAGCTATGATGTTAATGAAGTTTGCTGAGAGTCCATTTTATATTTTTATTAATATGTAACTAAAATCCTTCCAATTTCAAGACATGATGGAGGCTTAACAACCCTCTTCATTTTTGTGTTCAAAGTACAATTTAAGTAGCTTCCTTGCAATAGATATCATCAGGAAATCTAAGTGTGAGGGGCATAAACCATTTGATTGTCACATGTTAATATTCCTGACTGAATAGAAGCACTAACAGTTCATTAATTGTTTTATACCTGTGACATCTACAAATTCCATTCAGGTACATCAGTCTTTGTAAGGCTAGTGCCTGAAACTATTAACTCACTTGTACTTTCTTCCAGTTAAGTACCTTGACAATTCTTTTGGCCTTTTGTGCTTTGTGTGCACCTGGCATGAAGCAGAGGGTCTGCAGCTAGACTGGGTAACCTGCTTGAGGGATAGTCACTCCTGTCTGACATTTGAATTATCCCTAATCCGCTAATAGCTTTGCTTCATCCATTTCTGCTTTGAAGATTTCTGCCATAAACTGAAGAGACAATTGAAAAGGCAATTTGATGGCTTTGGAGTTAGCAGCAACCCAGTGCTGGACTTGCTTAGCTTTCATTATCAAGTTGTAAATGGGCTGAAACAATTGTTAGTTCCCTCACGCATCATCTTTGATCCGTGTAAGAAAGGCCACCAACCTAGATCATGCTGTCAATCAGTTGATCAGTGAAATTTTTTAAATACCTTTCCACACACGTACTTTCCTTAATCAACAAATTATGAAAGAAATTTCCCTCTCTCAGGAAGATTTTCATCTATTCATTCATGAGATATGCAGTACATTCACCTGAATGCATGCCAGGAAAACTCTGAAATCTATTATAAAATGCATTAAGCACTTCTAAAAGTTAAAAAAGATATTTCATTGTAAAGCTTGAAAACTTCTGATGGATTGAGGGTGGTCAAAAGTTACCAATGATATGAATGTTTTAGTTGATGACAAATTACTGAATAGGCTTAGTTTCAAAGTTTATTGATAACATTGACTGAGTACTATGGTAAGTAATACTTAAAAATAAATTTCTTATGCAGAGCTGCTTCATGCCACATTTATTCAATATAGTCACATTTGAGATTTCCATTTGACGTTTTCCCTCTTAAAGATTAAACTGTCCTTTAAGATTGGTAACAGAATAAAACTTCCAAAGTTGGATAACCATTGGAAATGACAGTACCAGTGACTCTCAACCATCTGTTATGCTATCAATATGAAGTCCTGATAGATTCTCTGTCTAGCAAAGAGACAGAAGAGAGTAGCAGCCCTTGAAATCAAGGCCATATTTGAGCAAGTGTGGCATTAAAGAGCCCTTGCAAAACTGGATTCAATGGTAATTAGGAAGCAAACTCAGTACTCGTTGGAATCACACCTGGTATACAGAAACATGGTTGTGGTTGTTAGAGGTCAGTCATCTCAGCTCCAGCATATTTCTACAAGTGTTCCACAGGGTATGTCCCAGGCCCAACCATCTTCAGTTGCTTCATCAATGACCTTCCTTTCATTACACACTCAGAAGTTGTGATGTCCACTGATGATTGTGCAATCTTCTGCACCAGTTACAACTCCTCAGGTACTGAAACAGTCCATGTTCAAATGCATCAAGATCTGATCAATGTCCAGGCTTGGGCTGATAAGTGGCAAGTAACATTCATGCTGCACAAATGCCAAGCAATGACCATCACCAACAAGAAGTAACCTAACCACCAACCCTTAATATTCAATGATGTTACCATCACCGCATCCCCCATTATCAACATGCCAGGGGTTACAATTGACCAGAAACTCCACTGGATTCATCACATAAACACAGTGGCTACAACAGCAGGTCAGAGGCTAGGAACACTGTGGTGGGTAATTCACCTCCTGACTCCCCAAAGACAGGTAAAATTCAGGAGTATGATAGAATACTTCCCTCTTGCCTGGATGCGTGCAGATCTAACAACACTTACAAAACTTGACTCCATCCAGGAAAAAGCAGTCTGTTTGATTGCCAACACATCCACAAACATCCACGCCCTCCACAACTGATGCTCAGTAGCAGCAGTGTGTAGTATCTGCAGAAATTCACCAAAGATCCTTACACAACGCCTACCAAACCCATGACCCTTTCCAACTAGACTGATGAGGGCAGTAAATACATGGGAACACCACCACCTGTAAGTTCCCCTCTGAGCCACTCATGATCCTGATTTGGAAATATATTGCCATTCCTTTACTGCCACAGAATAAAAATTCTGAAATTCCAGCCCTAAGGTGATTGTGGGTCAACCTACAGCATGTGGACTGTAGTGGTTCAAGAAGGCAGCTCACCACCACCTTCTCGAGGGCAGCTAGGGACAGACAATAAATGCTGGCAATAAATATATTTAATAAAAGCCCCCTCAACTACAGCTCCTGCTTCTTGGGACTGAGGTGCCTTCAGTGAATCTGTAAATTGTGCAGAAGATGCTTCTGGTCCACCCCGTTACATAATGCTATGTCCTTACATGCACCTGTGTGAATTGGAAACATGTTATTGTTGACCTGAGAGTTTAATTTTAAAAATGTAGTGACCATTGTTTGGCATCTATCTTCTTATTTTCATCTTGATTGATCTTCAACCAATTTTCATTGTTCTGAGATTAAACTGCTCCATTGGTGTAAAGTCAGACGAAGATTTTGTTTTAAATTAGGCAGTACTTATGGTACATGTACAGACAGCGGGTTAATACAGTTTCTTTGAACTAAATATTAATTAACTTATCTCTTCATCAGTTACCTCTTTAAATAATACCTTCATCTATGACTTGATACCAAAATTTTTAATCCGGTGCCATCAAATTTCTGGTAAATAGTATCAAGAAAAGATACACCTCTATCACAAGATTAAAAGTATGAGAATATTGCTATATGTTATTAATTTGAAAAAGGGAAACATTGCTGTAATGATTGTGTTGCTGCAGGCTTGTGTGAAAATGCATGTTAAAAGATATTGATTGAACAAAAAATAAGGATTGTAGAAATAATAGTCAGCAATGTGTTGTAAAGCTGTAGAACGGTTAAGCAAAGGGGTGTTTCAATGCCAGAAGATTCTGAATTGCTTCATTTTGAAACTAGCATTATTCGTTTTGCTCTGATCTGCACCTTGGCCAGAGGGATCACGTCATGAGCACAATGGAGCAGTTTTTAATCATATAATTGAGACAGTATCACATGACACAAAGTTTGTTAAATGTAAAATATTTTATATTGTACAAGAAATATAATATGTCATACACTGCAATGTCAAATACAGAAAGAGACCAAAGTCTACTGTAATTTAAGCTTCAATGCCCAAAGCAGTTTAAGCAGCAAACATTTTTGTAGAATGCAAACTGTATGTATGAAATAAAACATTAACATACGAAATACAATCTATACATTTTCTTAATAGATTCAGTACGGGTATTATCTCACACTAGGCCCTCACTAATCTCGCAGTAGTTACACTGAATAAGGGGTTAATGGAGGATGAAATCTGTTCTCTGGACTTTTGTTTTACTCTTATTGCAAGATACCTGTTAGTTTCTGTCCCTCTCTGAGATCTGTTATCTGTCTGCTGAATTAGTATAGCTTCTCATTTGGTTCATCAATCTATCTTTTCCAAAGAAGGCAGAAGACGAGAATTTGTTTTTTTTTTCATTCAGCTTCTTTCATTGTTAGGTTTTACAGAAGAGGAAGAAAAGCAGCCTTGTGGAATTTTGAGATTTTATACTTTCCGGGCCTCGAGTTGTCATAGTCATTCTACATTGGGATATCAGAGTGTATTTTTGTATTTTTTGGTATTGTCACATGTCAGATCTGTTATGATGGTGCATTTATGGCTCTATTCTGCTCTCTTCCCAGCATTCATAATCTTAAAGGACCATTCCACACTTTTATAGGCTACTCCACCAAAGAGCAAGTAAGAGTCCATAACTAGAGTCACATATAGGTTAGAACAGGTAAGGATAATAAGTTATTCTCCTCAACAACAGCTCCTCTTATTCAAACCTCCTTTCAGTTTTCAGAGGAGCTGAGCATGCGCTAAAAACCGGAAGGAGTGTGAAACAAAAACTGGGCTTGCAGGAGTGATGCATCCTCACCATTACAGGTAAGAACCTGGTTATCAGGCCGAAGGTGCTCTCGATGTGGCTGTGCATACAATAACCAAGGAATAGATTTTCACATTGGGGTCATTAAATATTAGTCAGGCTATTTCCTGAGTTCAGAAGCCTGAATCTGACATTTCTATCCATACCCACCATATTTTCCTTCCTTGGAGTTATGTGCAGCCAGGTTTTAGGTTTCCTGAGTCTCATGCAGTGTCAGAGGTGAGCTAGTTGGAAGGCTTATTCTGTGGTTCAATCGGAATCAGTGCAGCTCTCTGACTCAGTTCTTGTGTCCCCTAATCATTAATGTCACAGTCACCCATCTGCATGACCCCTCAGTTCCCCTTGTTCTCCCCATGCGCTTCATATTCTCCATTCACCTCATAACCTGCATGCCTCCTCCATGCCCCTTCATATAAGTATTCATCCTCCAGGGCACATCCCCCTTCCCACTCATCGCGTATCCTCCATGGCCACTCACCCAGGATCCCCCATGGACAGACTTCACAATCTCTTTCAATTGGACCTCCTAACTTTAACCTCCTGCCTTTAACCTTAACATTATTCCTCCTTGTTACTGTCTGTGGAACTAAGGGGAACAGCAGTTTTCAGTCGCTTCTTTTCATGACTCCCTTATTCAAAGCTAAAAGTCTCTGAGCATTTAAATATGAGAGGGGAGTTTCCCAACGATTTTGTTCTCTAGGTTTGAACGTGCTCTGGCACTTTCTCTAATAGTGATACTTGATACTGCCAAAACATTTAATACTTTCATATAACAATGTTCCAGACTTCTCAGTAGATGTCTTCCAGTTGTCATGAGCTCTCATACCTGGTGGTTTTTTTTTTTCGGGTGTCTAAAGTCTCTGCAAGTACATGAATATAACATAGAGAAGGAAATTCACATTATATATGGTCATCATAGTCATGATCCAAATCTCAGAAAAGGTGCATTGGAATTTTGTGTCCAAATGCTTCTTGCTTTGCGACAAAGACATAAGAAAATGGTAGATGACCATGAAAGCACTGCAACTTAGAATCTTACATGTCTTGTTTTCCAGACCCTATTCTTACTTCCATTGGGAGATGAAAATCTGTCTCCAAGTGCGCCATGCTGAACTTCTAATCTGTACTAGTCTCTTGAAGATGGGCCTAAAACATGGTTCTGGAATTCTCCAGGTAGCTAGACTGTACTATTCCTGCTCATGCTGGTTAAAAAAAAGTTATGTACCTCACCTCCTGAATTTCCAAAGCCTGTCAGCCATCTACAAGGCACAAATTAGGCGTATGATGGAATATTCTCCAGTTACCTGGCTGAGTGCAGCTCCAACAACATTGTTTTTCTATAGGAAGCCCTCAGAATGTTGATAATGAAGGATTCAGTGATGGTAATGCCATTGATTGTCAAGGGGTGATATGAGTTTCTCTCTTGTTGAAGATAGCCATTGTCTGGAACTTGTGTGGCACAAATGTTACTGGGCACCTTTCAGTCCAAAATGGATATTATCTAGGTCTTGCTGCATTTGGATTCTCATTGACTTTAGTTTTGCTAAGGCTCCATGATGCCAGAATTAGTCAAATGCAGCTTTGCTGTCAAGGACAGGCACTCCCACCACTTCTCTGGGATCCAGCTCTTTGGGACATGATTGAACCTGTAATGAGGTCAGGAGCTGGGTGGCCCTGGTGTAACCCAAAATAATCTTGAGCAAGCTATTCATAAGCAAGTGCTACTTGACAACACGGTTGATGACAACTTTCATCATTTTACTCATGATTGAAAGTAGATTGATGAGCCAGCAATTAGGTGGGTTGGGTTTGTGACAGTTTTTATGTACAGGACATACCTGGGCAATTGTCCAAATCGTCAAGTATTTGTCAGTGTTGTAGCTGAATCGGAATAACTTGGCTAGGGACGCAACAAGTTCTGGAACGCAAGTCTTCAGTGCTTTTGCCGAATATTGTCAGGGCCCATATACTTTGCAGCATCTAGTACCTCTAAAGAATGGCATTTCAAATGCAGGCGACCTCTTGGAGGAGGCTAACGTGGATCATCCACTCAACACTTTCGGCTGAGGATTGTTGCAAATGCTTCAGCCTTACCTTTTGCATTGTTACGCTGGGGTCCCCCAACTTTAAGGATAGGGATATTTGTGGAGACTACTATTCCAGTGTGTTGTTTAATTCTCCATCACCTTTCATGGCTGGATGTGACAGGACTGCAGAGCTTAGATCTGATCCATTGATTGTGGTATCATTTAATCCTGTCAATTACTTGCTGTTTCTGCTTTTTAGCATGCAGGTAGTTCTGTTTTGTAGCTTCACCAGTTGTTGCCTCATGTTTAAGTATTCAACTTAAGAAGAAAACATTCTTAGGGAACAAAAACTGTTGGTGTCTTGGTGCAAAGTGTTGTCTGCCTCCAAATTTTGCAGACTGGCTCATTCCAATGTTTACATACTGACTGTAGGGTGGAACAGTGGCTCGGTGGGTTAGCACTGCTGCCTCACAGTGCCAAGGCCCTGGGTTCGATTCCACCCTCAGGTGATTGTCTGTGTGGAGTTTGCACATTCTCCTCATGTCTGTGTGGGTTTCCCCTGGGTGCTCCGGTTTCCTCCCACAACCCAAAGATGTGCAGGCAAAATTGTCCATTGTGTTCAGGGATGTGCAGGTTAGATGCATTAGCATGGGAATGCAGGGTTAGAGGGTAAAAGTAGGAGATGGGTCTAGGTATGATGCTCTTTAGGGAGCCAGTGTGGACTTGTTGCGTTGAATGGCCTGTTCCCACACTGTAGGGATTCTATGACTGATACACTAAGCCATTGCAAAGGATCAATGGGAAAATACCAATGTCTAAGGTCCACCCCAGTAGCGCAGTGAGAGCGTGGAAATTGTGTGAAAGCAGTGTATTGGTCATGCTAAATTGTTCCTTAATGTGCAGGCTAGGTGAGTTAGCCATGGGAAATGCAGGGCTACAGGGATAGGGTTGGGTGGTGAGTCTGGGTGAAATGCTATCTGGAGGGTCATTGTGGGTTCCATGGGCTGAATGGCCTGCTTTCACACAGTATGGACTCTATTCTATAATTCTTAATCTACCTCATTTGCTCTAATATCCTGGCATACCTAATCCAGATATATTCAATCATTCCAATAAGTAACCTGCAAATGTCTGTAAGACTAAAGAGCAACATTTTATGCAGTCTTTCTTCATAGCTCAATTGGTCTATGGTAGAAATTAATCATTCAGTTTTCTCTCACATATCCTAGTTATGCTTTTTATCCTTCTTACCATAGAACAGGAAACTGTTGCATGGTGATGCTAAATGCTGTGTTCCTAATATACCTTTTTCCAAAGCTCACATAGTCTAATGTAGATGAGGATAATCACCTTCTTGTCTAACTAAAAGAGTAACTTGTAGTGACATGTTACATGGATATGATATACATCATTATAAAAACTGATGGGAGGACCTAGACTTAGGTTTGGATCCTTCAAGATCCTACAGTCCTCATGACATCATCACAATGGACAGTTTTTCTGTCACTCAATCAATGGTAATTTTTTCAGACCCTTCTGCACCGTCTCTCCCCAAGCTACTTCTTCCATTGCATTAATGTTGTGTGTTTGTTTACATGATTACATTTACCACTATCCATTCTTCCCCTAGGCCTTTTACTTTATGATTTCAGATGAACTAGAGATTTCAAGATTCTCCTCAAATGTGTTCTCTTGGATTTTGAAAAACAGTGGTTTGTGACATAGAAATAATTATCTCTTAGACTCCTGATGGCCTGAGGTTCTTCTCTGTTGACAAGTTCGCCATTCAATTCATCGCAATCAATAATTTGCGGACAACTCAACCATAATGGATTGAGGTGCTGGCCTTCTTAGCTGTACAAATGATGTATGACCTCTGCTGGTTCGCACCTCCATCAACAAATGTATGTTTTCTGTTTAACTGCCTGATCCACATCTGTTTCCCCTTTCCTAGCTCTGGCAAATTCCTTAAATGATAATGTTTTTCATAATGTATGGCCTGTTGAGTGCAATAGGATTGGTCTTTATCATTTGTCATTTGGAAATCATGAGGGTGGAGCCAATTTCCTAGGCAGAATAGAGGGCTAAGACTTCATCATTCTGCACATTAGTAACTCAGTTGGTACTAGATCATGTTGGAGTGAGGTCGATTGTGCTACTTAGAAATAATAATTCTTCTTCAAGAGAGACTTAACCATATTGACACCACACATGCACCTGCACCCAGTTAGAGTGTGGATATCATAGTAAATTTGTGACAAATCTTGAAATGCCTGTGCTGTGGCTGAAACACTCATTCATGAATGTTGGGCAGTTTTCTTAATGACCACATCAGTGATACTTTGCGTTGCAAATATCTCACGTAAGACTCAGGTCTTTTATGGTCTTCATATGCAATTTCTTCAACTCAATTCATCACAATAAAATAACTGATAACAATGACTTTCCATTGAATATAAACAAATCAATCTCTACTTGTTCTCAAGGTCTTTCTGGGAATTTGATCGGTATTAATGGTTCTCCATATTCTGACCTGTTTATGGTACCTGTCGGGCAATTGATAAAGATTTCCTCAATGTCCCTGGAGTCTCCAGGACATTACACTGCCATTTGAGCTCTGGTCCTGCAGTTGATGGTTCCCAAATGTCCTCTCAAAGTAAAACTAAAATGACCAGGCATTTGTGAAAGACTAATATGCCATCAAAGATGTTAAAATGATGCCTGTGTTTAAAAATAGTTTCATGGTTAAACCACTGGACCTTTGATGCAATCAACCCTTGGTGCATCATTGCCCAATGCTGAGATTTTCCTGATCTCTCTTGTTCTCATTGAATCTGACTAAACTGATTGTGGCCTGATGGCCATTGTGCGCTAGTTGTATGGTTCACTTTTTTTTTGGATGAAATCGACATCATGACTGCTAAGGCTGTCAACCACTGCTCTTGAGAGCAGTTTAATTTGCACAATGGCTGCTTTGTGAGTGAAACTCTTGAAAGGTTCATCCAGTAGAGAAAATAAAGGTTCGTGATCTGTTTCAATGACCACGTTCAGATCAAGGATGTGATGTGAAAATCACTTGCAAACCTCCTTCTTGACCATCATATGTCCCCTTTGTGTAATTCATAATGCCAGTGATCTGGTTTACAGCAAGTTGAGTAAATGGGAATATGCATGGCGGGTGAAGTACAATGTGGGTAAATGGGTTATCCATTTTGTTACACCTGATCAGGTCCCGTGGATTTATCGTCCTTTAAGCATTTTAAGACATCCAGCACCTCTTCTTCTATAATATGGAGACTTTTCAAGATATCACTATTTACTTCTCCAAATTCTCCAGCTTGCATGTTCTTCTAAAATACTCATTTAGTATCTCACCCATCTGCTGTGTTTCCACACATAGACAGCCACATTGATCTTTAAGGGACCCTAATCTCTCTCTCACTACTCTTTTGCCCTTAATGTATTTATAGGATCTCTTTGGATTATCTGTAACCCTATTTGCTAAAGCTAATGTGTTGGAACAAAGTCTTCCAAAAGTAGTTGTAAAAATGGCAGGTGATCTTGATTGCTCATCCAGGTACTGTCAGGAGGACCTTGTCTGGACTCTGACATGTCAATATTCTTAGTTACTCTCACTACCAGTTCAAATAACATCATCACAATGCATGTTGCTTTTGGCATTAATCAACATCAAGCCTTTCAGACACCAATGCAACAAAAATTAGTGACCACATTCAGTTCATCATGATCTTATCAAATGCATACTCAAGAAAAGTCTACTCCTCCTAATTTGACTGTTTGTATATATGAATAAAAGATAAGCTACTCACGCTGAATATATAGCAAGATTAAAAGTTTACTGCATGGAATCATGACAAAAACGTATGTTTTTCTACTCCACGTAGTGGTAGATTAGAAAATTTAAATAACCCGATTTCCCTTTTACCATGAGATATTTTTAATAATGTATTATAGCTTATGGCTATTTACTATTGTAACTTATTGATGCATGAGCACAGAATATGTTGCATTCAAAATGAAAGGTAGAATAAGAAAGTACTTGCTTTTACCCAATATTTTAACAAAGAGGTTGAAGTAGAATTTATTTTAGCAGTTCTTCGACATTCAAAGTTAGAGTTTGGAATACACTTCAGTAGCACCTATTAGTGGGCTGCAGGGCTTACAATTAAACAACACAATCCAAGCAATGTTGACTGTTGAAAGTTGACTGACAGCAGCTAATTATGTTGAGTCATTTCTTGTTTGGGTGATTAAACTCCCAGATGAACAAGAAATCAGTTTACCCATGTTCTGCAGCTGAGGCCTACTTTGATTGTACCTTAATTTATTCCTCTAAGCCAGGGAACAAGGCGCTTAGAAAGAATAAGAATATCACATTTCTCATTTTCACCATTGCCTGCGCAACATTTTGACAGTGTGTATTTGTGGACTGTGATTACTGGCCTTCATTAACGCTGAGGGATGAAAGGGCAAACGATCTTTTATAGACAATTGAACATTGCAATTTTCTGCTTTAAAAGAATCCTCACTATCAGAATAAAACAAAGCATGTTACAGGCTACTAATAAGTGTATAAAGTGAGTTAGCATTTTTAAATATCAATGCAGAGCTAAGACAAACTTGAAAGTTAATCCTAACTAGTAATAGTTAACTACTGAATTATGTATATGTCTGGAAAATACACTGAGTTATCCATTTCCTGATATACATGAATAGTATAATAGATATAAGTTAATTACATTAGTGAAAAGAATTGGATAGCATAATTTATTGACACCAATTTAAATAATTCAGGTCATGAAAATTAAACAGCTGTTCAGACCTTTCACAGTTGAATCATCTCCTTTGACTTTTTCTGTCTTTAGAATCAAAATTTCAATTGTACTGCCAGACGTCTGAGTAAAACCAAAGGCTCAAATCAGTCTGTCTGCAGTTTCTGTTATAGGGACAGAGAATATTTTAGCAACAAGACAAAATGGTGGATGATGGAATGTTGATGGCAAGGTTTTTGGACATTTAGGGGGCAGGAGAAGGGTGAGGAAATGGAATGAAAACACAATACTTCAAAGATTTGGTCTCAAATCATTAAAATTAAGAATCTAAATTCTATTTCCACATTAATGAGACGGAATGCAATTTTTGCTAAACATTGCCACTTCATGTACATCTTAAATAAAATAATTAAATGATTTATAAACAATAAGATTCAGAAAAGTTTATGGGAAATAATTTCTAATTTAATTCTTTGTGTCAAACATAACTTCCTTCTTAATTTATCAATCTTAAATAGCCGATCCGTTATTTTAAAAACCTTAACCAAATCTCCTCAATGTGTAATGCAGTTCTTGAGTAAAATGCTCCAGCACCTGTAGGAAGGATATTATCAAGCTGACAAGGGTTCAGAAGAGATTTACCAGGATGTTGCCGGGTATGGAAGGTTTGAGTTGTAAAGAAAAGCTGGACAGGCTGAGGGATAGTAAGAACTGCCAAAGCTGGAGTCAGAGATAACAGTGTGGATCTGGAGGAACACAGCAGGCCAGGTAGCATCAGAGGAGCAGTAAAGCTGATATTTCGGGTCGGGTCCCTTCTTCCGACCTGAAACATCAGCCTTCCTGCTCCCCTGATGCTGCCTGGCCAGTTGTGTTCCTCCAAATCCACACTGTGTTATCGCTGGATAGGCTGGGACTTTTTTCACTGGAGCGTTGGATGTTGAGAGGTGATCTGATAGAACTTTATAAAATAATGAGAGGTATAGATAAAGTTGACGGTAGCTGTCTTTTCCCTCGGATGGGGAATTTCACGACTAGGGGGCACATTTTTAAGGTGAGAGGATAGAGATTTAAAAAAGATATGAGGCAAATTTTTTACACAGAGCGTGTGTGGAATGAACTTCCTGAGGGAATTATGATGCAGGTACAATTACAGTGTTTAAAAGACATTTGGATGGATACATGAATAGGAAAGGTTTGGAAGGATATGGGCCAGGAGCAGGCAGCTGGGACTAATTTAGTTTGGGATTATGTTTGGCATATACTGGTTGGACTGAAAAGTCTGTTTCTGTGCAGTATAACTCTATGACTCTATCATTGTACAAGTGTGTTTAAACTAAATGTTGATCAGGTGATTTTCCTGTAAATCGATTCCAGAATATTTATCTGAGATCTGAACAAGGCCAATACAGAAAATAGACTGAGTTGGAAATTTAGTTTCACCGAAACAGTTTTTCAGTGTCTAAGCAAGTGTCTAAGGGTCCAAGCATGTTTATATTTCTAACCAGTACTCCTGAGAAAGAATCACTATGAATTTATTGACTTCCTGAAGTTTTCTTATCACTGGACATGCAGAAAGAACAAGGATATAGAGTTAGATGTACTTGAAACCACTATCTCTGCAAAAGACATAGTTGTGTACAGCCCAACCATCCACCCTCAGATGATTGAAGATGTGATGGAAAGAGGACAAGGGCCTAAATTAATTATACACCATAAATGATGGTAAGCTCGTGTGGTGAGCAAGGACAAAAGAGACCCAGGGCCATTGCAATGGCAAAACTCACACCCAGGGAACTGTGTCATATGTCTGGGCCACAATGTCAGTTAATAAAGTACTCTAAATATTGTGAGGAAAGACTTAAGGCAAATTACTCTTTTTAACATGATTGGATTTTGCAACCAAGCACAATGTAAGTCCACATTCTACTGTGTCAATATAGATTCAAACCATTCAATGAGACAGAAAACCACAAACATTTCCTTTGTGGATAGAGTTTATTGACAACTTAGTCTTCTAGAACCTTTCAATGCCTGGTATGACACATGCTCCCTACACATGTTCAAACAATTAAGATTCAAGTTGTAAAGAAATAATATTGGACTTGAAACATTAACTTTGTTTCTATCCTCCCAGATGCTGCCATCTCAACTCTTTATTGAGTATTTTCAGCATTTTCTGTTTTTATTTCAGATCTCCAACGTCCACAGGACTTTGCTTTCGATTAATAGCCATGACCTGTTTCTTTTTGATCTTAAATAATGACATTATCAATTGATAATGACATTATCAATTAACCAGACCTTAATCGTTTCTATAAATTCAAACTTTTGATAACAATCTTTCCAAAGCCCATCAAAGAAATAAAATGTTTACAGAGGCTCCCCAATGTACAAGCATCCGAATTACAAATGCTTATACTTATGAACACAATCTCATAGAGGGCTACATATAAAATCTATATTGAAGATGCATTCTCATAACATATTTAATTGTTTTGATCATTTATTGTGTAAGAAGTGATTGAAACAGATGTATTGCACAAAGATTATAAAAGTGGGATCAGTAGAGATAGGTCAGCAAACACTGACTCAACACTTCCTAAGCAGCAATTTGTTCTGTCTGCCTCTTCAACCTGAGGTCTACATCCTTACTGGGGCATGGAGTCACCTCCATGATGGGAGCCTCTTTCCTCATCTTAAGAGTGTGGTCTTTCCCTATGACCCAGATGATGTTATTACATGTGTCAAAGAAAGACATTTGTGGCTTGTCACTGTTAGGTTTTTTTTTAAATCACTCATGGGATGCAAACAGCATTGGCTGGGCCAGCATATATTGCTCATCCCTAGTTGGCCTTCAAAAGGTGTGGCCGAGCTGCCTCAACTCCATTCAGACATCATCATCATTCATTATTTCAGCCAGGTAATTCTTCAGCTGTACGTCCCTGGTTGGTTTGATAGAAGGATCTAAAAGGATGATGCAGTTGAACAACTTCACCAACTAAAAGAATACAGCAGGTTCCATCTCACCAGCTTGCTTGTACTTGTAAAACCTCTGCTGCAGCTGGGAGAAGCTACCACTATCCCCAATTCCCCTGTCTGTACCTCAAAGATTTGTCACACGCTTCTTAACATCTGTACTTCTCTCAGTATCTCCCAAAGAGCTTTTGTCCACAGATGCCCCAACATAAACATCATCTGCTCCCGTTCATTGAGGTCTCTGGATGCCATTACTAGCTATATATCCTCAATCCAGCTTTCAGCCGTTGGGTCATTGGATGATGGTAGGTGAGGCAGTGGTGCTGCGATAATCTAAGCTTCCTCCGCTATGTCAAAGGTGAGCACACTGGAATCTGTCTTGTAATCACCACTTTGTCTCTCAGCTTCATCAGCTGGAGCTGCAGCTTCTTCAGACTCCCTCCCTGATAGGACTGTTCCAGTTCTTCCATTTTCTACTCCATCTCCACCAGGTGCCTTTCCCATTTCATTCACCATGAATTGGTACCTGCATTGTGGAGTCCTGCCAACTGCACCATAATATAACAGGTTATTTAAACATGCACTCTAGATGAAAATTACAAAGAGGTACTCTTTATTTCACTGACAATAAATCTTTATTAGCATTAATGGAAAGGAATGGGTAAAAGAAATTAACATTTACAATGGATATTCACCTGATATGGAGGAACCATCAGGATTTTATCGTAGAACTTAACTCCTGATCTCTAATCAACTGCTGATGAGTTCTGCTAACTCATCACAACATGATTAGCTTGCTTGAAGTTGATAAAGGGGATCTTTCTCTCCATTGGCCTCTTAAACTCTAGGATGTTACCCAGATGATCCACTTCATTCTCATGCAGTTATTCACTCTTTCCACTACTACTTCACAACTTTCTAGCCACCATTGGTGGCTGTAGTCTGCAAATTTATGGGAGTCTCAGTCTGAGTAGGTACCCAACAGATGCATGTCTGCTCCAATTCCCCTTTCTGAATTTGTAGCAACCATCAGAGGCGTCCTCCTCACAAATCCTGGCCTCCTCTGTCTTCTTTCTTTGTTCCATGCCTATGGCCTCCATCTTTGCTTTCCCAACTTGCCAAAGACACTGCTTCCTGCAGGTGAGGACAGAAGTGTGGGAGATGGGCCATTCCCTCCAGGCCGCCCTGGTCCATTCCTCCTCCACTTCCAACACCTCCCCACAACTTTACAGCACCTTCCCTTGCAATCGCAGAAGGTGTAACACCTGCCCATTTATCTCCTCTGTCCTAACTATCAAAGACCCCAGGCCACCTTCCAGATGAAGCAGCAATTTACCTGCACTTCATACAATCTAGTCTATGCATTCACTGCTCACAATGCGGTGTCTTCTACATTGGGGAAACAAAACACAGAGTGGTGACTGCTTTGCAGAATACCCAAGTTCTGTCCACAAAAATGACCCTGATCTTCCAGTCACCTGCCACTTCAATACACCATTGTGTTCATGTAAACATTTCTATTGCAGGCCAGTTGCAGCGTTCCTGCAAGCCTCAGCACAAGCTCAAAGAACAACATCTCATTTTCCACTTGGGGAACCCTGCAGCCTTTGCGATTTAATATCATGTTCAATTACTTTAGAGCCTGTTTTATACCCACCCCCACTCACAGCCCTGTTATGACCTGGGTTGCTTTTAGCACAGTCAACATATTTTTTCACTCAGTCTCAGGCCTATCTTTACATTACATGGTTTGCTTTCAGCACAGACTGCCCTCTGCTACTTTCAGCTTTCATTATCATTTATCCAGCTTCTCTTCTGTCCTCGCCTGTGATCCATAATTCCCTCATCTATCAACCCACTTCCTATCTCTCTCTCTGTCTATGCTTCATTTCCACCTATTCACTCACTTCTCCCATCCCTACCCCACTCTCCAGCCTCCTCTTCAGCACAAATGCAGCTTTTTTCCAGCTGCTATCAGTTTTGATGAAGAGTCACCAGATTCAAGATGTTAACTCTGTTTTCTTCCCGCAGATGCTGCAAGACATTTTGAGTTTTGCCAGCAATTTCTGTTGTTGGTTTAAATTTATTAGTTACTAGGTGCAGCATATTGCAATTTGTACACATTTTAAAAATGGAAAATGGTCAGAAAATTATGTGTTTATGTTTGAATTTCTAACGTGTTTCATTAGATGCAACCTAACTTGGTCAGTACTCACGTTGAATGTAACAAAAAAATTACTTCATTAGTATCTGCATTGTGCATTAATTTTGTATTTAATGCCAAACATATTAAGTTGACTTAAGCCCCGAGGGAAGTTTTTTTTATAGATACAGCATGCATTTAATAAAACTGAGTTTAAAATGGGAGCTGGTATGGGAGGGGTGAACTGTTAAGTGGAACAACAAAAGAGCAAATGCTTTAAATTCTGTTTCATTTCCAGGAAACAGCTGGAAAGGTATTTCTATTTTATTGGGATTGGACTGCTGAGATCCGAAGTCATTGGATTTTCTGGAGAAAAATTATGTTTTGAGAAGTTCTCAGCCACACTGCAGACCCTCAACTCTGGTTTACTTTTAGCTTCATTTAAATTGTCTCATCTAAGGTTTATATTTGCATGTATTGCAATGGATAATAATGCACTTCTTGTGACAGTAATTTCCAAGGTCACAAAGCCTTTAAAGGAAATTTCTTGTTGCTGGTGACAATAAAGAAGCTAACCTGACTTTTGATGACAAAGATGGGATCAACTTGATTTTATGAGCTAAAAAAAAGACTGTGTTTTATTTTACTGTTTGTTAGAATAAGCAAACTATTGCATTCAATTTATGTTGGGTGCTCTCTGTATTGCCTATCATATATCATACATTCAATAAAAACTCAGGCAGTAAATATAGATCAAGGGTTCTTCAAAAGCAGCACCTGTTATGGCACTGAATATTACACACCAGGTCTCATTTATCACCTATGCTGAGGTATTGTACTAGTATTGAGTTTGTACTGGGTGTTGCACAATTATCCCTAGTATTTATAATGATGAAGAAGAGAAAGTTGGAAAATCTTTACTTTTAACTGATAATCAATGACCCTATTTTTGTGTATGTGAGGAAAGGACTAGACTTGGCTTAGGTGTTTATCAGTTAAACTTGATATTAAATCTCAGTTATGAAGAATGATCATTGTGCCAAGGTACTGCAGGGTGCCTTGTATTCCAGCATGAGTCATCACCAATGTGATTAATTTATAGTTGCTAAATAAGCCAATTGTGCCTTTCATCACAAGCGGCTCAAAGATCCTGCAGTGCTTTGGGTATTGCAATCATTGATTTCTTTCTATTCCTTTTCAAGTTAGGGCCACTAATTTTGCAAACAGATTAAGATGAATTTTCATTTCTTAGGATTACATAATTCACCTGAATTTTACTGATACTTTGATGATCATACACTATGATTCTGTTTATTTTCCATATAATTCTCAAATTGATGCTTTTCTGGTCAACAATGGTCATAATCATATTGACATTTATTCAAAACACTTATTTTCAACCCACTGCCTGATTTTTATCAAAAAAGCAAAATCATCAACTTAAAGACATTACAGTATGTGGCAGTAATAAAATTTAGCATTTTCAGCAGACGACAGAACTGGGGGACAGGATATTAAAAGAAGGAACATTGTTAAAATGACATCAAAGTTATAAACCAATGTACGATCCCTCCATTTCAGCACTGAAGTACATAAAGATTTCACCATTTATGTATTTCATTGAGGAGGTGAACCCTGTACGGAATAGGGTTACATGAATACTTTTTATCCTATATTTTACATGGTTGAATTGTACTTCTGAGCTGCCTTGGTTACTATAGGACATGGTAGTGAAAACCAGTTCTGAAATTGAGTAGATTGCATTTGAAATTTTCCAAATTTAGTACAGTATTAACTCTTCTTATTTGCAGAGTTTCAAGCTTTGTGACAGAAAGGTATTGTCATTTGACTGATAGTGGGGCCCTAATATTAGTCTCAATGCACACTTTGGTATTCTTACTGGTTTGAGCATGAATGAGGCTAGGCTGCCATAAGACACAATGCTTTCAACCAAGGGATCGATGTATCTCATGTTGATTGATTATTAAAAGAAAATCTGAAAGAGATAAGGGGCCTGAGAAAGAACTTAGTTATTTGTTTTATAGAGAGTAGAGAAAATATAACACCACTGGAATCATTGCCGAAAATGTTTATTACCTATTTTACTCAATGTAGTCTCGCACTATAGAAATATGTCCATCCATAGACATTTCACAACAGCTGTTTCTCTGCACCCTGCACACAAACAATGCTTATGCTCACCTGTGAGTAGACGTCTTGTTTGTAATGAACATCACTCATGAGGGCGTTGTCAATGCTAAGAACTGCTGAGCTAAATAACAAGGTATTAACTGAAATAAAGAAGATGATGTCGAATAGGTCATGTCTGTATGAGGAATGGAAGTTCCCATGCCAAATGACAGATTTTTTTGCATTTTTATTTTCATTTCTATGTAGAGGTTCCAAAATGCAGGACCAAGACAGTCCGCAATGATGAGCCGATACATATGAAGTAATAACTAAGTAATAGATTCTGATTTTGCTGTCATTTACGTTGAGATGCAGTATTTAAATCTAGATTTGATTTTCAAGGATGACTTTGTTGTCTAGCAACTCATCAGCTTTTCCAGAACTTGCAAAATCAGCAGAAAATTCTGCTGTACTCATCTGATAAGAGGCAACATAACATCCCACGTGTTGTGACCCTACTTATTGCAATGCAGATTACTGGATGATGCTGAGTCTAATTCACATCATTGCCACTTTGAGCCATAATTTAGCAGATTGATTTGTCTCTTCATTCCAGAACCCACCATTGAAATCAATGAAACAAAATATGGACAAGTGCTACAATGGATTGGCAACACATTTTGCCAAATTGCAGACTGAGTGATGAGATAAGTATAATCCCTGATGACATTCTAAATGGAGATCCATTTAATGTCTTTTGATCTATTGATCTTTAAATATTTGAATCTGCAACTGGAGACATATTTGTGGAAAAGGCAGCTTGGATCTCTTGTAATAACAAAGTGCTGGAGAAACTCAGTAGGTCTTGCTGTATATGTGAAGAGAGAAACAGCGTTAATGTTTCAAATCCAAAACGACTCTACACCAGAACTGAAGGGGGATGAAGAAAGGGGAGAAGGTACAAGTAGAACAGATGGCGAGGGTGTCCTGACAAAAAGACAAAGACGGTGCTAATGATAGCAAAGAAAAGATGTAGACACAGAATAAGTTTTAAAGGTAGGTGTTATTAATAGAAAATAAGTGAGCTCTGCTGACAGCAAACGCATGAAAACAAAACAAAGGCAGAAAGGGTGTATTATCAAAATGGAGCATAGTGTTCATGGTCTGAAGTTATTGAACTCAGTGTTAAGTCCAGAAATCTGTAAAGTGCAGAAATGAGGTGTTGGTCCTCCAGCTCGAGCACTTCATCAGGCCTTAGACAGAAATGACAGAAATTGCTCTCATGCCAACATTTCTTTTCTAGACATGCTGCATGGGCTTGATCTCAGCAGAGCTGACCTATTTACATCGACTATTAACACCCATTCTGCATCTATATTATTCCACTACTTTTTTAAGTTCATTCACAAGATGAATTGCCAACATTTATTGCCCATCTCTAATTAGTCAGAGTGTAGTTAAGAGTCAGCCACATTGCTGTGGGTTTGCAGTCATGTGTAGGCCAGACATGGTAAGGATAACAGTTTCCTTCCTTAAAGGACATTAGTGAACTCTCTTTGCACTGTTTTTGTCTTTTGTTCTGGGCACCAGCACTGTTTGCTCCACTTGCCACTCCCACATTTTCAACGGTATGATTAAAACATTTCCAGCCCCTTTTATTTCCAAAGAAGAGTAGTATTGGATTTGAAACATTAAGTTTATTTCTCTCTTCGTAGATGCTGCCAGATCTAATGAGATTCTCCAGCAGTTTGTTTTTATTTTAGGTCCCCATCATCCATAATACTTTACTTTAGTAATTTGAATCTTTTGTTTAAAATCAAGATCACATAGATATCATGTGCTCACAAAACAACTGAAGAAAATTTTAACCACAAAGTAACAAACTAACACTCTATCTTACCAATTTGTTCAATGGTTTGCTTCAAAGGCCATGAAAACAAACTCGCTGAGAAATTAATGATATATAAATCTATCATTGTGACTTATCCATTTTGATTATTAGATGGACTCTCCATTCTGTCAAGGAATTTTTCTGACAGCATGGTGGTAAACAGAATTCTTTTTGAGACACAAAGTAAATGAATGTACTATTCAAGGTAATGTTGAAAAATTGTTAATAACAGATGCACAAGTTTTTAAGTGTCCTAATGGAATTGATAAAGAAACCAAAGACCTGAAGTTGTATTAATTTGTTTAACATGATTTGACCACAGTTGTTGAATTCAGTGTTAAAGCCAAAAAGCTGTAAAGTGCCTCAGTGCTTTCGTGAGCCAATCCACCACAGATACTGGATACTTGTGGGAATTTGAACCTGTGGATGAGTGTTACAGCGGGCAGCACTGCTCACAAACATCCCCTCCAAAAGGAAAGTCAGTTCCTGGGAAGTGTTGCTGAACAAAGAGACCTTGGAGTGCCGGTTCATAATTCCTTGAAACTGGAGTTGAAGGTAGATAGGATAGTGAAGAAGGCGTTTGGTACGCTTGCTTTTTTTAGTCCGTGCATTGAGTATAGGAATTGGGAGGTCATGTTGCAGCTGTGCAGGACATTGGTTAGACCACTTTTGGAATACTGTGTGCAATTCTGGTCTCCCTGCTACAGGAAGGATGTTGTGAAACTTGAAAGGGTTTAGAAAAGATTTACAAGGATATTGCCAGGGTTGGAGGATTTGAGCTATAGGGAGAGACTAATAGGCTGGGGCTAATCTCTCTGGAGCATTGGAGGCTGAGGGGTGACCTTATAGAGGTTTATAAAATCATGAAGGACGTGGATAGTCTAAATAGACAAGGTCTTTTCCCCGCGGTAGGGGAGTCAAAAATAAAGGGCGTAGGTTTAAAGTGAGAGGGGAAAGATTTAAAAATGACCTAAGGTGCAACTTTTTCACACAGAGAATGGTGTGTGTATGGAATGATCTGCCAAAGGAAGTGCTGGAGGATGGTACAATAACAACATTTAAAAGGCATCTGGAAGGGTGTATGAACAGGAAGAGTTTAGAGGGAACTAGGCCAAATGCAAGCAAATGGGACTAGATTTATTGAGGATATCTGGTCGGCATGGATGAGTTGGACAATCGGGTCTGTTTCCGTGCTGTACATTTCTATGACTCTATGACTCAGCCAGGTTAATCTAATCGATTACCTGGCGGCAACAGCACTTGCAGTTGCACCAGAATTCAGAAGAGGGCGCTGCTGCAACTGCAAGGCAACTCATGAAATTCAATGATGGATCCCAAACCAAGGTAAATCCCAGGCTTTGTGGTAGAGAGTTACTGGAGAGTATAGTGGGAAGGGGAAGTAGAATTAGTGTTGGGAAGCTGTGTTTTGGTGGGCAGGTGGCAAGTGATAAATAAGAGACAATGCTTTGATGGGCCAAAGCCTTCAAAGGGCAATGGAAAACCTGCTCCCTCACCTTAAATGGCCTCAATTTCCTGCCAATTGGCCAATCCGAACTGTCTTAGAGTGTGGGTAGAATAATATCAATTGCCAGTTAATTATTCTTGTTTTTTTCAATGGCAGGCCATTGGCAAATTTGGTAAGTATCTGCTTACCGTTTTACAGGGATGGTGTTGGAGGTAACCAGAAGGCCATGAGCAAGCACGTGAAAACATGCTGGTGGGGACGGGGAATAAAATTCACCCCATGGATACATTAACTCAAACTTACCTGATTTATTTCAAGGTGTAGAGCTGGATGAAAACAGCAGGCCAAGCAGCATCAGAGGAGCAGGAAGGCTGACGTTTCGGGCCTAGACCCTTCTTCAGAAATGGGGGAGGGGAAGGGGCATCTGAAATAAATAAGGAGCGAGGGGGAGGCGGATAGAAGATGGATAGAGGAGAAGATAGGTGGAGAGGAGACAAACCGGTCAAAGAGGCGGGGATGGAGCCAGTAAAGGTGAGTGTAGGTGGGGAGGTAGGGAGGAGATAGGTCAGTCCAGGGAGGACGGACAGGTCAAGGAGGCGGGATGAGGTTAGTAGGTAGGAGATGGGGGTGGGGCTTGAGGTGGGAGGAAGAGATAGGTGGGAGGAAGGACAGGTTAGGGAGGCGGGGACAAGCTGGGCTGGTTTTGGGATGCATTAGGGGGAGGGGAGATTTTGAAGCTTGTGAAGTCCACATTAATACCATTGGGCTGCAGGGTTTCAAAGCGGAATATGAGTTGCTGTTCCTGCAAACTTCGGGTAGCATCGTTGTGGCACGGCAGGAGGCCCAGGATGGACATGTTTTCTGCGGAATGGGAGGGGGAGTTGAAATGATTCGCGACTGGGAGGTGCAGTTGTTTAGTGCGAACCGAGCATAGGTGTTCTGCAAAGCGGTCCTCAAGCCTCCGCTTGGTTTCCCCGATGTAGAGGAGGCCACAACGGGAACAGCGG
>NC_063343.1:43359498-43404398 GCF_021869965.1 Rhincodon typus | reverse complement strand
CAATAGCAACCAAAACAGAATCCCCCTCGTCCTCACGTACCACCCCACCAACATCCGGATCCAACGCATCATCCTCCGACTCTTCCGCCATCTGCAATCTGACCCCACCACCAAGTACATTTTTCCCTCCCCACCCTTATCTGCTTTCCGGGGGGACCACTCTCTCCGTGACTCCCTTGTCCGCTCCACACTCCCCTCCAGCCCCACCTCACCCGGCACTTTTCCCTGCAACCGTAGGAAGTGCTACACCTGCCCCTACACCTCCCCCCTCACTCCCATTCCAGGCCCCAAGAAGACTTTCCACATCAAGCAGATGTTCACCTGCACATCTGCTAATGTGTTATACTGCATCCACTGTTCTCGTTGTGGCCTCCTCTACATCGGGGAAACCAAGCGGAGGCTTGGGGACCGCTTTGCAGAACACCTACGCTCGGTTCGCACCAAACAACTGCACCTCCTGTCGCGAACCATTTTAACTCCCCCTCCCATTCTGCAGACAACATGTCCATCCTGGGCCTCCTGCCGTGCCACAACGATGTTACCCGAAGTTTGCAGGAACAGCAACTCATATTCCACTTGGGAACCCTGCAGCCCAATGGTATCAATGTGGACTTCACAAGCTTCAAAATCTCCCCTCCCCCTACTGCATCCCAAAACCAGCCCAGCTCGTCCTCGCCTCCCTAACCTGTCCTTCCTCCCACCTATGCCCTCCTCCCACCTCAAGCCCCACCCCTACCTCCTACCTATTAACCTCATCCCGCCTCCTTGACCTGTCCGTCCTCCCTGGACTGACCTATCTCCTCCCCACCTCCCCACCTACACTCACCTTTACTGGCTCCATCCCCGCCTCTTTGGCCTGTCTGTCTCCTCTCCACCTATCTTCTCCTCTATCCATCTTCTATCTGCCTCCCCCTCTCTCCTTATTTATTTCAGATCCCCCTTCCCCTCCTCCATTTCTGAAGAAGGGTCTCGGCCCAAAACGTCAGCCTTCCTGCTTCTCTGATGCTGCTTAGCCTGCTGTGTTCATCCAGCTCTGCACCTTGTTATCTCAGATTCTCCAGCATCTGCAGTTCCTACTCTCTCTGATTTATTTCAATTAGCCTTTTCATTCAAGAAAAGAGGACACCTCATCCCATTAGACTGAAACAAATACAGATAATGCTGGAGAAGCTCAGCAAGTGTGGCAACATCTGTGGAGAGAAGAACAGAGTTAACATTTTGAGTCTGCTCTGACTGTTCTTCAGAGCCTCATCAATCTGAACTGGTTTCAAACTCAACTTCTGGAACTGAGGAACAGTAGGTCACTTGTCAGTCAATCACGTCAAAGCCCATTTTCCCACGGAAGTCGAGTGCACATATATAGGTTCATTTTTGGTATTCTTTAAATTATTTGAACCCCTGTATACTTGTTGGAAATCTCAGATGACATGAATGTTGTATCTGTATATTTCTGACATTTCCTCAGACATAACTGCATATGTAGAGAATTTTTTTTCTGGAGGACGAAGGGAGTGTTGGAGGCACGGTCTTTCAGATGAGAAATGATGGGCACAAGGGCCTCTTTCCATGCTGTAATGCTCCATGACTCTATTAAACTGAAGCTCTGTTCTGAATTTTCATGTCGACATAAATGACATCTTGACATTATGCAAAAAAGGACAAAGTGCTTTCGTAGCTTCCACACCAACATTCCTGTTTTAACCTATAACACTAAAAGCAAATTATCTTTCCTTTGATTTAAATCATGTCCTTGGGATCTTTGCTGCTGCATTTGTTGACATTACACCTATTGTCCTTCAATAGTAGTTGATTAGCTGTAAAAAATATACATTGGCTTGTCCAGAGGACCTACACAGCTCTGTTAATTTTAGATTTTTATTATGTTCTGTTGAATGTCTTTGAGATAATGACTTATGGGCTGAATATATCAGGAGAATGGTTCTGAGATTTGGAATGATTGTGTTATAAACCTATCTTTTATCCATAATGTTTATTTGTAAGCGTGGCTTACAAAGTGAAAAAGAAGAAATAGCCAACAAAATACTAGTTAGGCATCTAAAATATGATACTGTATTTTTTAAAAAAATATCGTCATAACATCACAGAATGATTAGAAGAGCTGAAAAGAATTTTCAATATAGAGCACTGTATTAGTTCTTTGGGGAAAAGGGAAACTAACAATAAAATTCCTGCATGGTGGATGTTTAATTAGGAGAATGTGAGCTATATAGAACGAGGGCATGGCTTATGTTATCCAATTATCTTCATTCTTATTGACTGAGTTTAAAATCAATAAATGTGGAATATGCAAGATTCTGATGTGGGCTGATAATTTTCTTATTCCAATAAGCATGGGAAAATATAAAAAATATAGCAATTGAAAATAACAAATGACCCCTGGCTGAACTTTAACTTTCACCATAATATATGTATTGGGACCTGTCTGCAGCAGGAGATGTAAATCATTAATTGTTCGGAGTACCCGCAGCTGTGATACTTGATAGGTGTTCGGTGCCAGCAATTGTCATGGACAAGAGCTGAAACCTGACACGGGCTTTACTTTTACGGTTTCCAGGGTAATCTTACAGCACCGACACCATTGCAAATTCAGTATACATTTATCTGAACTCACCTTAATTCTATAATGAGTAGTTGCAATTATTCAGGCATATTAATATTAATGTTGATCAGCCCATAAACCATAATAGTCGTTTCCCACAGTACAATTTCTTCCAGACAACAAAGCAGACTTCAACGTAGGTGGGAAGCTTAAATGATGGAACAAACTTTAGCTGTAGGTGCATTTTTTTGTAAGTTCAAAAAGTCAAACTGATGATTGCTAAATTGAACCCAAATTTGCTAAATTCCTTTCCAATGCAGAATTGAAGTGAACTGCGGACTTCTGCCAAACTCTATCATTGCATAAGTCAGTCACATGAGGATTAGATTTAATAACATAAATAATCAGCTTCATATGAAGCCAAAATATCACCAAATTATGCTTACTACAATTAGAGGCACATTGCATATAAGAAAATGATTGCACTCCCAACTGGTTACATAGCTGATACTGGATTTCAAGCTTATCCATGGTACCACAGAGAAAACACTTACTCAGACATCAACTCTGAATCTCATCAGAAAAGATTAATTGACATCAGTGTCACTGGAACACGGACTTTTTTTGACTGAGGCAGCCTCATGTGTTCCAGAATATCTAACAAAGGCTGACATTAAAATTTGGATGCATACATTAATATTTACAGGGTGTATATTCTGCACCTGAATAGTTCCAGGTATCAAGAAAATGGGCTTTGGGCCTTTACTTCTTAAAATAGGTGAGTTGTAGAGTGTAAGGGCAGCTCACCTAGAAAAGAGTTTGGAAATTTAGGGTTGCTGTGACAACAGAAACGGTCACCAAGTACAGGAGGAAGGGCTGGAGATTTGTTAGTTAACAGTAAGAGGAATGATTGTCAGGATGGTTAACATGTGGGAAAGGGTTTTGTGGGTAAAATGGAGGCTGATGGCAGAGGGAGCAATCTTCTCCCAACCAGGGGCATTAGTTGAAGAGGAGATTGTAATTTGGGTCGGGTGTAGAAATAATGGTGAGAGGAGAGGGTTTATTTGACCTCAGGTCAGAGACATCACTGGAAGGAAGTGTGATTGGGTTTGGTGCGAGGCTGCTTGTGGCCTAAAGTCCTTTAATGTAGGCCAGGAAAACACTTCGATTCCTTCTGACTGTGCATTCATATAAGTACAAGAGCCTTCCAGCCACTTAGCACTACATTATGCTGTGCGCATTCTGTACTGTATATGCCGAGTGAAAAGCTTGAATGAACAAAAATAAGAATGGACCTTGCAAGAAGCGTGGGACCTTATTTAAATAGACTGTTTCTATCATTTAATGTTCCTGACATGTGCTTCTGACTCCAGCACTGCAGGATTATTCAATATATTAGCATTAGAATTCTTGATAAATGATTAATTCTTCATATTAACATATATTGGACACACACACCACCTTAAACATTCACCCCCACAACCGTTGGCACAGCACAGCTGCAAATGCTACCACCTACAAGATGCATTGCAGCAACTCACCAAAATGATTTTGCCAGAAACTTTCAAACTACCCGGAAGAACAAGGAGAGTAAATGGATGGGAGCACTGTAAGCCACACACCATCCTGACATAGATCTATGCTGCAATTCCTTCAATCACTGGATCAAATTTTTGGAATTCCCTTCCCTTCCAGGAGCAGCACGGTGGCTCAGTGGTTAGCACTGCTGCCTCACAGTGCCAGGGACCTCAGTTCGATTCCATCCTTGGGTGACTGTCTGTGTGGAGTTTGCACATTCTCCCTGTGTCTGCATGGGTTTCCTCCACATACTCCAGTTTCCTCCCACAGTCCAAAGATATGCAGGTTAGGTGGATTGGTCATGCTAAATTGCCCATAGTGCCCAGGGATGTTTAGGTTAGGTGGGTGAGATATAGGGGAATGGGTCTGGGTGGGATGCTCTTCAGAGGAGCAGTGTAGACTTGTTGGGCCGAATGGCCTGTTCCCACACTGTAGGGATTCTATGATGATAGCACTGTTAGTTTACCTTTATCATTTGGACTGCAATGGTTCAAGAAGGTCAGTACTATCTTCTTGACAATTAGGAATGGGCAATAAATGCTGGCCTTGACAGCACTGTTCATGTGCTGTAGATATTTTATTTTTAAAGAAGTTCCATTTCTCTCCCAGTGCAGTTTTGATATGAGACAGTCTTGATCAACAGCATGGTATCATCATTAATTCAGAACAAAACTAAATTTCCAATTTTAGTGAAATTGGAATTGCCACCTCAGTGCAGTAGAAGATGCCAAGCTTGCCTGGAACCAAGGTTTTCTTTGTGTGACAGAGGGTATTATAGATAACTATTACTGCATGACTTGAGAAACAAAACTCAAATACCGAAGCTACAACATGAGTGAACATCAGCAAATGACAAAGAAAATACAAAACTAAAAATATGCAATGAAATGAAAACAATCCTCAATGTTTTGAAATTTCCAGGCTTACAAAGATATGTTCAACTGCCATGGAATTCAGTGATGCCTGCAATCATCCTGCCACTTTATTTCACTCATTCCTCACTCACAACCATGGTCTGGTCTGGTGGGTGAAGTTGTGGGAGGTGGTGGTTTGGGGAGTTTGCAGGTTCATGAAGATTCAGCTTCTCGGCCTCAGTGAGACAGGAAAGTGAGATGGTAAGTGACTGCTGAGAACCTTGTAAGGCGCACTCTGAAAGCTTGGACTTTATTGCTCACTCACAGAAAGTGGGGAAGTCAGAAGTGTTCTTAACTTTTATGATATTTCTAACAAAGAATTCAATAAGAATTCTAAGACACTTCTAAGTCAGTGTTTGGGATAATATTTTGATCCAAATTTAAATCATTTTGTTATGTTTTACAATTTTGGCATATTGATGCAATGAGTTTTCCACACCTTGAAAATTATTTTGGTATGTAATTTAACTCTTTTCAACACAAAATGTTGATCTACCATGTTATTGCTTATAGATTAAACAATCTTTAATGTGGCGCTTCGCTCCCTGTTTCTTTGTTTGTCTCCCATTCCAACTGTTTTGATCAAAATCAGAAGTTGCTGGAAAAGCTCAGCAGGTCTGGCAACATCTGTGAAGAAAAAAAGCAGAACTAACGTTTCGGGTCTGGTGACCCTTCCTCAGAACTCAAACTTTTTTTTTCCCAATTGTTTTGATCTCCGTCTGACATTCTTTCTGTCTCAATTTTCTCACAATCTGAATCATATTTTCTTTCTATTGCCACATCTCCATTTTCGTTAATGAATCTTTTTCTTGTACTTGCTCAATTTGTATAAATTCACAGGAGCTGGCCTGTTTTTCTCTTGTAACTTCATTGGAAAATATGTAGAAATTCCAAAATAATAGATCTGGATTTTCAGTCACTTATAGGGTTGAGGTTGGGTGTGTGTGTGCTGTGAAAGTATGACACTTGGGCTTCTTATCAGTGTTCTGATGCCTCAGTGACACATCAGAATTTTTAAAGAGAGAGTGCGGGTTAAGTGATGAGCCACCAACCTGCACGCCTCCATTATTATGCCATAAAACCCATTGATGAGCTTGCTAATAGAATGGTAAGGAACAGAAAGAAATTAACAATGTTAGTAATAGTAAAAGTAAATGCTCTGCAAAAGTTTAGCGACAGCAGTTAGGAGCAAAGCAGAAAATCATTCTTGATTGAGGCTGTTGATGAAAAATCTTATTTAGAAGAGGAATACTGAAACTGATGTGCCCATGCATGGCACAGAGTTACCATCTCTTGAACAGAGTAGCTTGAGTTTTTGGGATGTGAGCATTTGGGCAGTTGTGTGAATTGTGATTTCACTGGCCTTCTGCTCTCCTGTCTGCTCCACCCCTCAAAGCAATTACACGCCTAGTAATGGATGCCAATTGCTTTTGTAAAATTGCCATTTCTGCCTCCTCCCTATGTCTGCCACCATTAATTAGACATTGAACTTGTTAATTACGGACTTTCCCTTTACAAATTGTAACATTGACATGGTGCTAGGTTAGGACCTGAAAATGATCTATTCCTGGATTAAAATTCTAGCCCATGATCTTTATGTGTTTTTGAGGGATTTTTTTGACTCTTAAATCAAAGTTATAATGAATGAGCAGAAGACTACCTAGAATAGCACCCCATTGAATTTTCCCTCCATGAGTTGACTAGTTTTACATATTTTGCATTAATCAATATTAGGATTTCATTAGTGCTGCTGTGCCAAGAGTTACCAAGGATAATGAGTAACATCTGAGGATTATAAAAATCATATAAAATGACAAACTTACAAAGAGTTAATAACATAGATATGAGGCTACATTTTGATTGCTTTACAATCGTGCAATTGTGAATTTGGTTTATTTGTAAAAAATCAATCAAAGCACATTATTTTCATAAGTCAAACAGGCTACGGTAAATAAAGTATATGATGTGTACCTTTCATTAACTTTGATCTTATATATTCCTAATTCCTCCATCTCTGCTGCACCTGCTCCCAGGATGAAGCATCCTACTTCCAGGATCATAACTTCCCCTCTCCCATGATTCATAATGCCCTCAATTGCATCTCCTGCATTTCCCACACTTTTGCCTTCAAACACCCTCCATCCAACAACAACAAGGATAGAGTACCCCGGTCCTCACATACCACCCTACCAACCTCCAAATCCAACGCATCATCCTCTGCCATTTTCGCCACCTGCAATCAGACTCCACCACCAAAGAGAGATTTCCCTCCCCACCCCTATTTGCTTTTCGTGGGGGTGGCTCTCTCCACGACTCCCTTGTCTGCTCCACACTCCCCACCAGCCTCACCACAGCTGGCACCTTTCCCTGCAAACACAAGAAGTGCTACATTTGCCCCTACACCTTTCCCCTCTCCTCTCTATCCAAGGCCCCAGATAATCATTCTTTATCACATATATGTTTTCCAAACTGGTCTACTGCATCCGTTGCTCCTGGTGCGGTCTCCTCTACGTTGGAGAGACCAAGCACAGACTCGGTGACTGATTTGCGGGCTTGATGTTAGCAGCAATCACTCTCACTCACACCTGGAGTTCAACTGTTTTGTTAAGGTTTGGACCAAGACTGTAATGAGGTCAGATGCCAAAGGCCCAGCTGAAAACCAAACCCACTTCATTGAGCATCCACTTCATTAACACCTTCCACCCCAACATTAAGTTCACCTGGACCATCTCTGATACCTCTCCCTCCTTCCTGGACCTTTCTGTCTCCATCTCTGGCATCCACCTGGAAACCGATATCCATTTAAAGCCTACCGACTCCCACAGCTACGTAGAATATACCTCCTCTCACCCACCTTCCTGCAAAAAGCCCATCCCCTATTCCCAATTCCTTCGCCTCCGCCGCATCTACTCCCGAGATGAGGCATTCCACTCCCAGACATCCCAGATGTCCTCGTTTTTCAAGGACCGCAACTTCCCCTCCACAGTGGTCGAAAATGCCCTTGACTGTGTCTCTCGCATTTCCCGCAACTCATCCCTCACACCTCCTCCCCGCAATAACAACCAAAACAGAAACCCCTCGTCCTCATGTACCATCCCACCAACCTCCGAATCCAATGCATCATCCTCCGACACTTCCGCCACCTGCAATCTGACCCCACTACCAAAGACATTTTTCCCTCCCCACCCTTATCTGCTTTCCGGAGGGACCACTCTCTCTGTGACTCCCTTGTCCGCTCCACACTCCCCTCCAGCCTCACCACCCCCGGCACTTTTCCCTGCAACCGCAGTAAGTGCTACACCTGCCCCTACACCTACCACCTCACTCCCATCCCAGGCCCGAAGAAGACCTTCCAGATCAAACAGATGTTCACCTGCACATCTGCTAATGTGGTACACTGTATCCGCTGTTCCCGTTGTGGCCTCCTCTACATCGGGGAAACCAAGCGGAAGCTTGGGGACGGCTTTGTGGAACACCTACGCTCGGTTCGCAACAAACAACTGCACCTCCCAGTCGCGAACCATTGCAACTCCCCCTCCCACTCCTTGGGCGACATGTCCATCCTGGGCCTCCTGCATTGCCACAATGATGCCACCCGAAGGCTGCAAGAACAGCAACTCATATTCCGCTTGGGAACCCTGCAGCCCAATGGTATCAATGTGGACTTCACAAGCTTCAAAATCTCCCCTCCACCGACCGCATCCCAAAACCAGCCCAGCTCGTCCCCGCCTCCCTAACCATTCCTCCCACCTCAAGCCCCACCCCCATCTCCTACCCACTGACCTCATTCCACCTCCTTGACCTGTCCGTCCTCCCTGGACTGACCTATCCCCTCCCTAACTCCCCACCTACACTCACCTTTACTGGCTCCATCCCCGCCTCTTTGACCTGTCTGTCTCCTCTCCACTTATCTTCTCCTTTATCCATCTTCTATCCGCCTCCCCCTCTCTCCCTATTTATTTCAGAATCCCCTTCCCCTCCCCCATTTCTGAAGAAGGGTCTCGACCCGAAACGTCAGCTTTCCTGCTCCTCTGATGCTGCTTGGCCTGCTGTGTTCATCCAGCTCTACACCTTGTCATCACTGAGCAGTTCATTCCTTTGCAAGTGCTGCTTGGTAACACTGTCAATGAACCCTTCCATCAGATAACATTTATACATTATCTGTGGCTTGTTCACAAAGAAGTCCTACCATGTCAGTAAAAGCACTGCTGAAAATACCAACCAGGTCTAGTAACATCTATGGAGAGAGAAACAAAGATAACATTTTGAGTCAAATATAACTCTTCTTTGTCAAGATATTCCAATCAGGGTTAGGAATCCATTTATGACCCTGGTTGGTTTAAACAATTCCCACTCACCATCAGATGAATTCCACGCTAGAGATTCCTGGACTGGGGCCTTCCAATGTAAATCTGTCCAAAAATCCAGCAACATGAAAGATCATCAAAGCCACATTCCCTTTAACAGCACTGATTGCTGTATTCTGAAGTTTAAATGTCCAACAGATTCTTTGAAAGGTACAGTGACATGGTCAGTATGTAAAGGTAATTGTAGGGTCAAAGTGGCTAGGGTAGGGCAAAGTTAGAAAGCAGGTGGTTAAGAAGGATAGAGTACCAGGTGAGTAGGGTGCCCTAAAGGTACATAAAGTGGGTAGGGCACCAATTGGTGAAGAAGGTAGGGTACCAGACAGATGAAGTGAGTTGGGCGCCAGTTATGAAGAGGACCAGGTAAATGGCTGAAGGCCTTAGGTAAATTGCAGCTTTCGCTCTTGGGTGGTGCATGATGGGTAATTGTTGGGTTGTTTTGGGGAGGGGTTGTCCATTTGCATGGGGTTGCATTGGTGCGGGAGTGTTTTCAGACCAAGGTGGGTGTGGATGCTGTCACATTGGTGGTGTGTCAGGAGTCTGGGGATTTGAAATTGTTGGGTGGGGGGGAGGTTGAGTGCTTATTTGGGGGTTCAGTTTAATTGTCAATTGGAGTTTGAGTAACCTTTTTAAACTTGTAACATTTTCTATTCCCGTCTAAGTATTATTTTAAGTAAGTCGGCATATTTTGAAGTCTCCCATCTTAAGGGCTTTACATGAAGGTTCCAGACAGAGGGGAATTATCATTTGGAGCTTTCAATTTCCTGAAAGTCAGCTGTGTTGGAAATTCCACATGATTCTGATGCACGTCTCCAGTCTCCGCTGCCCCAATGACTATCTTTTTTTTCCCTTTACTCATTAACAGGATGAGGATGTCACCGGCTAGACAGCATTTATCGTCCATCCCTAATTGCCCAGAGGGCAGTTCAGAATCAACCACATTGCTGTGGGTCTGGAGTCACATGCAGGCGAGACCAGTTAAGGATGGCAGTTTCCTTCCCAAAGGACACTAGTGAACCAGATGGGTTTTTCCTGACAATCAACAATGGATTCATGGTCATCATTAGATTCTAAATTCCAGATATTTTATTGAATTCAAATTCCACCATCTGCCATGGCTGTATTTGAACTCAGGTCCCCAGAATGTTATCTGGGTCTCTGGATTAACAGTTCAGCGATAATACCACTAGGCCATTGCCTCCCCTGACCATCAGAATAACTAATTCTAGTTCTTTCTGCACAGATGCTGCTAGATCCACTGAGTACTCCCAGCACTTTTATTTTGGATTTCCAACATCTGCTAAATTTTGCTTTTATTGTTTGACAGAGATGGAATTTTAGTGCCACCTGGTGACTTAGTAACGTACTACAAGATTCTGTATTTGAAGACTCATAGCAGCAAGGAATTGTGTGGGAGCCAGGCATATCTTTGGCTAAGTGGAACTTTTCCAATAAGAGAATTTGAAATTAAAGTTAACTTGAAGCACATATTTAGGATCAAATAGTTTTGAAGATTTACCTAAAGTCTATTGATCAGTTCACTGTTGAGCTGGTGGCTCTGTTCCTCACATCACTTCAGTACCATATGTACAATAATTTAAGTCGTGTGTCAATGCAGTCTGTGAATGGCCATTAAAAACTAGTTTGGCCAGAAGTCTAGTAGCACAAATACTGATAGTATGTACGTACCTCTTTTTAAATGAAACCGTAAGATGGACTGTAGTTACTGTGTTCTCAGCAACAGAGGGTAATAAAACACAGGTTTTCTTTCCCTTTTACAGAATACCAGAAGTTTTATTTCCCTGCCTCAAAGTGAGGTATAAAGTCAATGGGGATAACAGAGCCAGGAAATTATTATTGATCCGAAGTTGATGGTTTGGATTTTCCTGCTGGCACAATGTCTTTCTCCTTGTGGGATAAGCGAAGTTTTCTTGAGCTTCTTCTCTTTAGAAACCTGTTTACATTTCAAAAGTGAAGAAAGGTTCTCTAGTTTCCTTGAAGCCTCAAATGAGCAGAATGAGCAAAACACTGTGGATATTTGCAACTTGAAATTAAAACAGAAAATATTGTAAATATATGACAAGTCAGGCAGTATCTGTGGAGAGAGAAACAGAGGTAACATTTCAGATTTTGACCTTTCATGAGAATGATTTCACACAGCAAATGTAGCAATGAAAAGTCAACATTCTCATTCATGAATCAGTTAATGACTGATACAAGCATTAGGGGTATTTGAATATGACAAATAACAGGGCATGAATTGAGTTCTGATCTACCTCAAAATATGTCATAATTGCAGTGATGGGCTTTTGTCTTCAGCAGGTATTTGTACCTGATGAAGTGATACTTAAGTTAGCTCCTGCAACGTAAGAGCTAGACCTGAGTGGTATGGTACTGAAAGATTCAATAGACATTTATTACAGCTCCTGCTATCTACATTTACTACAATCACAGGTACTTCCACGTCTGGGCTATAACTGAGCAATTCAGTTACAAATGGAGCACACTTCGCTTAGCATATCATGCTACAAATGGACCCAGTAAGATGGAAACTTAAGACCTCTGTACAATCAGGTCATAAGTCATAATACCATGGGATGATATCTTGGAAGATTTCTCAAATGAGGCCATATGGGTAGAACTTAAAAATAAGAAGGGGGATATGATATCACTGGAAGAGGACTATAGATCCACAAACAGTTGGGAAGGATAGAAGAACACATATGTAGGCAAATCTCATAGAAATACAATAATAACCTTGACACAAGCAGCAACAGGTTTAAGAACAGCTTCTTCTCTGCAGTTATTAGACTGATGAATGGACTCTCCAACTTCCAATAATGTTGATCTTGTTAATGTTGATCTTGCTTCGCATACCTCCTGTGTAGTGTAACTGGTGTGCCTTCCTCTGTCTAAGCACCCTACGATCTGTATGTCCTTGCTTACTATGATCTGCCTGTACTGCTTGCAAACAAAGCTTTTCACAGTACTTAAGTACACGTGACTACGATAAATCAAATCAAACAATAAATCAAATAATAATTGTAATGTAATAATAGCAGGGGATTTCAACTTCCACAATATTAACTGGTAGAGAAAAAATGTGAAAGGCATACAGGGGGGCAGGCTTCTTAAAATGTATCCAGACAAGCTGTGCAAGCCAAAACATAGAAATGTTAAAAGGGAGGGGGGTAATGCTAAACCTAATTTTAGGAAATAAAGCTGGGCAAGTGTTGGACTCAGTGGGGGAACATTATGGTGATAGTGACCAAAACTAAGTGATTTAAGGTAGTCAAGGATAAGGATAAAGATGGGTCAGAAGTAAATTTTATGAAGGTGGGGGAAGGGCTAATTTGATATAATAAAGCATGATTTGACCAAAGTGGACTGAGAACAGCTACTTTAAGGAAAATCTGTCTCAGAGCAGTGGAAGTCATTCAAAACTGAAATAGTAAGAACACAGAGCCAATAGATTTCCATAAAGGTGAAGGGTGGGATCAACAAGTCCAGGGAAACCTGCATGTCAAAGGCAATGCAGGATTGAATAAGGGGGAAAAAATGGAAGCTCATGGCAAATATCAAAGGTATAAAACAAAAGGCTTAAAGAGCAGATGGCTACTTCAAAAATAAATTAGGAGAGTGAAAAGGGTGCATGAAAAAGCATTGGAAAAGTCAAAGGAATTTTACAAGTACAATATTTTAGGGACAAGAGGATAACTAGGTCCATTACGGTCCAGAGTGGCAACATGTGTGCAGAGCTGTTAGAGGAACTAGAGGATTCAAATGAATATTTTGC
Source organism: Rhincodon typus (assembly GCF_021869965.1). NCBI lineage: Eukaryota > Metazoa > Chordata > Chondrichthyes > Orectolobiformes > Rhincodontidae > Rhincodon > Rhincodon typus. Next base: position 43,391,186 of record NC_063343.1, on the reverse strand, counting down.
ATCTGTATTCATAATGGAGAGGATAGATATAGGTACAGAAATCAGGGAGGGTGACTGTGATTTCCTTGAGCCAATCAGCCTGTTAATGGTTCTGGTTGGCATAAAAAGTGGATAAATCGCCTGCCTAGATAAGATATATTTTAGTCTGCTGTGGTAGGCAATTGCAGTGGCTCTGATGATAATTTTCAAAACATCACTCACTGAGGTGAGTTTTGATTCAAACATAAATCATGGAGAATGGATGTAAGGGGAAATCATTCTCAGACATAAAGCTTACAAAGTGCAAAATAGCAAAACATCTTTGCAGACATATGGTTGGTTCCAGTGAGAATATCATAAGCGCATCTCCTCAAGACATCCTGCTGAAGGGTCAGCACTTAATTTGATCCTGTTATTCTGTTCTGCGGTAGACAGATCCTCAGTAACGACATTATTTCTACAGCCAGAAACAATATATATCATGAAGGTGAGGTATTCCCAGCTCACAAACTGATCTTTATGTAAAAAGACTTTAGCTCCTTCTATGACAGGGCTGAATGAATGTTGACTGGGGTTATTGATTGTAACAATGACTTCTTTCATTTTTCAATTGGATTTCCTGATGGTAGTCATCCTATGTCAATGTTGTAATATGCTAAATTGGCCTGAATTGTAGATAGGCGCTTGGTATCGAAACAGACACACAATGGACTGAAAGGCTTCTTTCCAACATTACCTTTTTCAAAAGAAAGAAAAGTACCAAAACAGATATACATAGTTGCACGTGGGCACTCATTCTCAATTCAATGATTATGCAAACAGGTAGTACAGAGTTAACAAGATATGCATTTCAAACTTCAATAAAAGTTTTTAGAGAATTGACAACTTAACCTGATCTGGAGAGTTATGTGTTACTCACAGTTGTTGTTGGTTGACAGCTAGGGTGTTGTGCTGCTCCTTTCTATCAGTCAACCATTGTCATGGGTTTTCTTCCTCACTTGCTGCATGTATTATGTCATATATTTGTCTGAGGTGCCTTCTGTTCCTTTGCAATGCCATGCAACGATTGGTAATTACTTTGTACAAACTGGCCGGGTTGCATATTTTAGAAGCCCTTTATTTGTATCCAGGGATCAATGACTGGATTTCTGACTCATGCGCTCTGTCCAGTGTGTAATTTTATGGAGTATATATCTCTCAACTCACTCGCTGGTTGTGCACCTTTCATTCTGCTCTGCTTTGAAGAAAGTGTTGTTTGGAATATCAGAATGGTTAGACAATTTGTTGTGAGGCAAGGTCATTTGCACTTGTCTTCCAAGCATAAATTGTGTTGCAGAAGATAGTCCCTGTTTAATTTTGTTTATCTCCACTCAAAGCTTCTCCTGAATACACATACTGCACTTTGTTGAAGAATCAGTAAATGAGATAGCACTATCCTTGAGATGCACTACTGCATGTTGCTTAGTATTACTGATCATATTGAATCAGTCTGGGTAAAGGTATTTGAAATCATTGAATGACTCAAGTGTGCTATATCTGAGAAAACAGAGTTAACGTTTCGGGCCCGGTGACCCTTCTTCAGGAAGGGTCTGAGGAAGGATCACTGGACCCGAAACGTTAACTCCGTTTTCTCCTTCACAGATGCTGCCAGACCTGCTGAGATTTTCCAGCATCTTTGTTTTTGTTCCTGATATACAGCATCCGCAGTTTTTTCGGTTTTTATGCATTCCATCTGATCTGTTCCATCACAGCAGGTGCTGGTTGAGTGTTAAGAATTGTGATCATACTGAAATCTGTGCATGTTGGTAATCTTGCCACTATTCAACTGTTGGTATCTACCAGGTAGAATCTTTAAAGAAGCCAAGCTGAGATTCGGCTAGCAGCATGATCCTGCAGCTGCACAGAACTGATGATCAATATTTACCTTGAAATTATTTCTTGTGGGCTGTACTATGGAATGCTACTTGATAGGTTGCCTAGTTTTACCATGTTGACACTAGCTCCTCTGTTGGTTTTGGCTTTCAAGGTGTGCCTTTAGAGGGCAATGATACTAATGCTCATATAAGCTTCTGATCACTTACACCATTAAGTGTGGTTTGGTGGTTAGCAGTGCTGTCTCACAGTATCAAGGACCTGGGTTCGATTCCACCCTTGGGTGCCTGTCTGTGTGGAGTTTGCTCATCCTCCCAACAGTCCAAAGATGTGTAAGTTAGGTGGATTGGCCATGCTAAATTGCCCATAGTGTCCAGGGGTGTATGAGTTCGATGGATCAGACATGGGAAATGCAGGGTTACAGAGGAAAGAGCAGGGAGATGGGGCTGGGTGAGAAGGTGTTTGGAGGGGTGGTGTGGCCTGTTTCCACACTGTAGGGATTCTATGATTAACATTGGGTGTGAAGTTTTCAGTATGAAAATCTTGATCATCTACCAGAGCTACATTTTTACTCATGTTCATGTATAGTCATGTTTAGACTGTCCTTGTTGCCAGTGGAGTGGTATTTTACCATCTTAACAGTCACCTGTGTATTGTTGCAGGGTAGATCTTGCCTTTTGAAATGAAATTTTCTGGATATGTGGGCCCAATGTACTTTGGTGCCAAATGCATTGCAGATATGAAGAAAGAGTGGACTTTTTGGATAGGTGTCACAAACACCCACATTTTTGACACATCTTGCACTTTGCTGACCATAACATTAGTGCTATTTGCACCTAAAGTATATATTGTCATGCATCTCCAAGAAAGGCATTAATAACGTGGCCTTTTATCGTGACCACAATATTTTTTCAGAAGGCTTTAATTATAGTAGAGGTTATTTACCTCTCTGTGAGTTCTCCTTTAGAGAAATCACACTCATGCCCTTTGCTGCAAGATCTTGTAACAAACTGACCAATAGACTCTTAGGGTTTTTGCCTGTAAGACATATGTTGGAGTCAGTTGATCTTGAATTAAGGCATTTCTTGAGCTGGTCTTCTCTGCATTTTTCTTTTATTGCCTTCAGAAAGACCAGATGTATTAATTCTGCAAAGCCCCTTTGTGCCAACAGCAAGTAAGATCTCCTCTCAGGTTTGTGTACTGCTTCAGCTGTGAAATAAAGCTGCACATGTTGCTTAAATAGCTGTAAATCGGTGAAGACATAATTTGCTACCCAATCCATAATAAATTGTTTGTTGTTTGAATTTTAAATTTAAGTAGAGTGCCAGGGTTAATTTGCCCCTATCTTTATTTACTTTTCAGTGCTGTCCTTTTATTTTGCCTTCTTTTGCTTCTCTCTTACTTTGTTTTTTCTCTGATGTAGCCACTACAATTAGTTTTGATGACTTTGTAATTGTACTTTTAAGAAATATGGGACCTCCAGTTGGTTTCAGCCACTAAGGGTTATTGCAACAAATATGAAATGATGACATGACTTATGCTTCCCTTAACTTTTGCACTGAATTGTGGAGATAAAGTAAAGGTTTACAAGGACGATCCCAGGGATGAACAGCTTGTGATCTAAGGAGGGGTTAAGGATACTGGCTCAGTACTCGGAGTTTAGAAGGATGAAGAGGATCTCATTGAAACTTACAGAATATTGAGAGGCCTGGATAGAGTGGACGTGGATAAAATGTTTCCACTAGTAGGAGAGATGAGGACCCAAGAACATAGCCTCACATAGAAGGAATGACTGCTTCGAACTGAGATGAGGAGGGATTTCTTCAGTGAGAGGGTGGTGAATCTGTGGAACTCATCGTTGCAGAATGCAATGGAGGCTAAGTCATTGAGGTAAGTTCTTGATTAGTAAGGGGATCAAGGATTACAGAGAGAAAGCAGGAGAAACAGATTGAGAAACATATCAGCCATGATCAGATGGTGGAGCACACTTGATGAGCCAAATGGTCTAATTCTGCTTCTGTATGTCTTTGTTGCAATCAGTATAGAATGAAGTCTCTACATTTGTTTTGGACATATATTCAAAAGTGTTTGAGCGCTAGTGATAAACTGAGGTTTCATCCTCTACCCTGGAATACCATCTCTGATGTTTGTTTTCAATTTTTTAAAGAATTACCTGATTAGTCTATCTGAATTTGTCTCCCTTGTAGAAAACAGCCCATACCCAATGTTACTGGCATCAAAGGCTACTTTAACTGCTTGTGTCAGGTTTTGAGCTGAAGCACAGGTTTGTTTGTTGAAATAGCCTTCAGCTTTCCAGAAGAAGTTTGGTATTTCTCATCCATATATATTTGTTTTCTTCTTTCGGCTGTCAGTGGTGTGGTGACTATGTTGATATTTGGGACTTGCTTTTGGGAGATTCATTCCTAAGAATCTCTTGATTTCTCACTTGTTTCGGGAATGGGGGACTGTGTAACTGCTCCTGTACATGCTACACTTGCTATCCTGGACAGCACGCACCCACTATCTGTCCTAGATAGTTTATTTGGGCCTCATCAAACTCTGACTTTGCAAGACTGATCTCGAGGTCAGATGACTGTATGTTCCAATTGCTCTAAGTCCATTTCCCAGATGTAGCTATGCACTAGGTTCTGTTTAAGTAGACTATGCAATTAAATAAGCCTGCCATTATCTGGTTCATCAGGCTTTGGAAGCTGCCAAGTATTCTGGAGTCCAAATAGTACAACCTGTTACTGGTGTAACATGTCTCGAGTGATGAAGGTAGAGTCTTCCTCGCGCTGACAGTCAACGCAACCTGCCGGTACCCTTAAGAGAACCTATCTAAGGTAGGTGACCTTAGCTATACAATCTTCAAGTAGGAGTTGGTTGTGACTACTGCATTAACTTTTCAGTAACTCCAGCTACTGCTGTTAGACTCAATCAGTTGGTGCTCCATCATGTAGTTAATGACTGTCTGAACCTGGACTAAACTTTCTGCTCCTAGCCAACAGGATTGTTGCCTTATGTGAGCAACTCTTCCACATCAACGTCATGTAGAACTAGTGTGGTACAGTCTGGTTTGTCTCTGCATTTGCCATTAACTTTATAAAGAAGGAGGATGGGAGACAAAGGTAGTGACCACATGGTGGGAAGTGAATCAATGGAGAAAGAAATCTACAGTGCTGCCTGACCCAGTAGTGAACTTTCACAGCTACTGCCTCTGTTGTTTGATTTCAAGTACCTCTGAACATTGGAGCTGGCCTAAGAAAAATAGACAATCAGTGAAATTCACATCTGACCTTAGAGAATGGCTGGTTTTTTTTGTAAATCTACAATAGTGAGTAGAGTGGGTTCATTGTGATTATATGTTTTTATTGAGTTCTGTCTCTTGATTAAACTTTAAAAATATAAAACATAGGTACTAAGTAGACTGGAGCAGTGTTTTTAGATCAATAAGACTGTGCTATTTCCTGGGTCTGTAGATTGTTAAGGTGCAAAGATGGCCTTTAGCAGAGCGATGTGCTCTTCCGGTTGGATGTGGGAGATGAGGAAGAGTTTCCATGCTACTGAATGATTATGTCTGCAGGAAGTGTGCTTGATTGTCAATTCTACTGGATCGCATGGATCAGTTGGAGTGACAGTTAGAGGCAATGAAGAATTTGCAGAAGCTAGAGGGTGTGATGGATGCCAGTTGCAGGGAGGGACATAAACTGAAGATATAGTCAGGTAGATGCGTGACTTCCAGGAAAGAGAGGAGAGGGAGGCAGGTAGTGCAGGAGTCTCCTGTGGCTATCCCCATCTCAAACAAGTATGGTGTGTTGGAAAATGCAGGGGGTGATGAACTCCCAGGGGAATGTAGCACTGACAGCCAAGTGTCTGGTACCAAGACTGGATCAAATCTACCGAGGGGTAGGCCAGGTTCCAAGCAGTTGAATGTGATAGGAACTCTCCAGTCAGAGGCACAGATAGACATTTCTGCAGCCAACAGTGACATATCAGAATGATGTGTTGCCTCCCTGGAGCCAGGATCAAGGATATCTCGGAGAGGGTGTAGAATATTTTCAAAGGTGAGAGGGATGAGCCGGAGGCTGTTGTAAACATTGGAACTAATAGCATAGGAAGAGATAAGGATGAGATTCTGAGGACAGAATATAAGAAGATTGGCAGGAATTTAAGAAGTAGGTCCTTGAAGGGAGTAATATCTGGATTACTCCCAGTGCCACAAGCTAGTGAGGGTAGGAATAGGAGGATAGAGCAGATGAATGTGTGGCTGGGAAGCCGGTGCAGGGGAGAAGGATTCACATTTTTAGATCATTGGAATCTCTTCTGGGGTAGAAATGACCTGTATAAAAAGGATGGATTGCACCTGAATTGGAAGGAGACAAATATGCCAGCAGATAGTGAGGAAAGAGATCAGTCCAAGACTGATACAGTTGGGAAAGGAGCAAGTCCAACAGTCAGGGCAGGCAGGAACAAAACAGAGCTCAAAGTAGGACTGATAAATTAAGTTGAATTTATTTCAATGCAAGAGGCCTAACAGGCAAAGCAGATAAACTGAGGACATAGTTGGGAACATGGGACATAGCATCTCATAGCAATTGCAGAGACATAGCTGGATAGGATTGGCAGCTTAATGTTCCAGGGTAAAGAAGCTATAGGAAGGATATAAAGGGGGGCAAGAGAGGAGGGTGAGTGGCGTTTTGATTAGGGATAACATTACTGCTGTAAATAAGAAGGATATTGCTGGGAATATGTCTGCGGAAGTTATTTGGGTGGAACTGAGAAAGAAGCAAGGGTGATCAGCTTATTGGGATTGTAGTCTGCAGGAAACTGAGAAACAAATTTGCAAAGAGATCTGTTATCTGTGAGAATAATAGAGTGGTTATGGTACGGCATTTTAACTTTCCAAAAATCGACTGGGACTACCATAGTGTTAACAGCTTGGATGGACAGGAATTTGTTAAGTGTTTACAAGAAAATTTTCTGATTCTGTATGTGGACGTACCTACTAGGAGAAGGTGCAAGACTTGACCTACTCCTGGGAGATAAGGCAGGGCAAGTGACTGAGGTGTCAGTAGGGGAACACTTTGGTGCAAGTGAGCATAATTCTATTAGCTTTAAAATAGTGATGGAAAAGGATAGACCAGATCTAAAAGTTAAAGTTCTAAACTGAAGGAAGGCCAATTTTGACGGTATTAGACAAGAACTTTCAAAAGTTAATTGGGGGTGGATATTCGCAGGTAAAGGGATGGCTGGAAAATGGGAAGCTTTCAAAAATAAGATAACCAGAGTCCAGAGACAGTATATGCCTCTTAGGGTGAATGGCAAGGCTGGGAAGTGTAGGGAATGCTGCATGACTAAAGAAATTGAGGTTTTGATCAAGAAAACAAAGGAAGCTATGTCAGGTGTAGATAGCCGGGATCAAGTGAATCTCTAGAAGAGTGTAAAGGCAGTAGGAGTATACTTAAGTGGGAAATCAGGAGGGCAAAAAGGGGACATGAAATAGCTTTGGCAAAGAGGGTTAACAAGAATCCAAAGGGATTCTACAAATAAATTAAGGAAAAAAAGGTAACTAGGGAGAGAACAGGGCCCCTTAAAATTCAGCAAGGCCGCCTATGTGTGGAGTGGCAGGAGATGGGTGAGATACTAAACGAGCATTTTGCATCAATGTTTATTGTGGAGAAGGATATGGAAGATAGACAACATGGTGAAATAAATAGCAACATCTTGAAAAATATCCATATTACAGAGGAAGTGGTACTGGATATCTTAAAATGCATAAAGGTGGATAAATCCCCAGGATCTGATCAGGGGTACCCTAGAACTCTGTGGGAAGTGAGGGAAGACATTGCTGGGCACCTTGCAGAGATACTTGTCTCATCAATAGCCACAGGTGAGGTGCCAGAAGACTGGAGGTAGGCTAACTATTTAGGAAAGGTGGTGAGGAAAAGCCTGGGAACTATAGACCGGTGAGCCTGACATTGATGGTTGACAAATTGTTGGAGGGAATCCTGAGGGTCAGGACTTACATGTATTTGAAAAGGCAAGGACTGATTAGGGATAGTCAACATGGCTTTGTGCATGGGAAATTGTGTCTCACTAATTTGAGTGAGCTTTTGGAAGAAGTAACGAAGATGACTGATGAGTGCAGAGCGATGGATGTGATCTATAGGGACTTCAATAAGGTGTTCAACAAGGTGCCTCATGGTAGACTGGTTAGCAAAGTTAGATCACAGGGAATACAGGGAGAGGTTGCTATTTGTATACAGAACTGGCTCAAAGATAGAAGACAGAGCATGATGGTGGAGGGTTGCTTTTCAGACTGGAGGCCTGTGACCAGCAGTGCGCCACAAGGATTGGTGCTGGGTCCACTGCTTTTTGTCATTTATAAATATGATTTGGATGTGAACATTGGAAGTATGGTTAGTAAGTTTGCAGATGACACCAAAATTGGAGGTGAAGTGGACAGCAAAGGTTACCTCAGAGTACAACGGGATATTGATCAGATGGACTAATGGGCTGAGGAGTGGCAGATGGACTTTAATTTAGATAAATGTGAGGTGCTGCATTTTAGAAAGGCAAAGCAAGGCAGGACTACATTTTTATTAATTCCCACTTCCCAATAAATGGCAAGTAATCCTACACCACAGTGGAATATCAGTTTGTTCATTCATAATTGCAGGCTTGCTTTTGTCCAGACAGGCGGCAAGAACCACAAACTTCATGGACAATTGCAAGGGCTGAAACCCATCCAGTAAATTTTCCTCTGCCATGTGGGCCTGAGGAATGCTTGGCAGTGGCTTCTGGAAATGAAAGCAAGGCATCGGCACATTGATTGGTGACCACACAGCTGAGAGAGAATATTGCTCACAGTCACAACCCTCTGTTCCTTGATTGTAGAACGTGTCTCTAATGCAATCAACATGAAAGAATAGATTCTGCACTTTATCTTCATTGACTAACCAATTGCTAGTGACAATGCCTCAATCTTATTTTCTGGATAAAACTAAAACAGGTATCCTTATCCCAACAGCACCTTGTCAGGAATTCATGCCACGAAATGAAATCCAAATCAACTGATTCATATAATTCCTAATTAAGTGTAAGATTTCAAAATAAAAATCACGATGTGAGCACCCAGCATACGTCAAAACGATAACTTATTTTAGTGCGTAATGATGTGGTTGAAGATTTTTCTGAAAGGTCAATCATGATGTTCGTTAAAGGTGATGTGTTACAGTTAATTCACAGAGTCTGAGTTGCTGTGGCAACATGCACTTTTATATGCATGTTGCAATCTGGACCTATGGATATTGATGGTTGAAGCTCCGACATTCATTCCATCACACTGCTGACTTGGAATCTTTACCATCTGCCATTGGTATACATTGGAAGTTTTTGCAGATTGATACTTAACTTGTTTAGCTGCATTCTTGGCCAGCAAATCCTAGAGTGAGACTTTGTCAGTTAAGGAGTGGGTGTAAATGCAAGAGAAGATGTGAACTGAGAGGTAAGGAGGAGTGAGGGTGTGGAGGCACATGTTGAGTCAGTGTGCATTAGTAATGCAGCCAATGTGCTGACCCACAAAATACTGTGGAGTTTTAATGGTGGAAAGGTTGTTGAAAGGAAAAATCCAGGAAGTATGAGAGAGAGTGATGTGCTAGTCCTGTCTGCCTTCAACATATTTTCATGTCTTTCTGCATTAGACCAGTCCCAAGTGTGAGGGTGTCAGTGCTTGCTCTCTGCAAGTAATATGACTGACGACAGTATCCAGCTTTGCGAAGGATTTTATGATTCTATGACAGCCCTTGCATATCTTCAGAAAAAGCTGGTTGCATTTCTTCCACTTGCTGCCCTAGCCTGGTGCCCAGAGGAACAGTTGGCACGAAGGAGGTCCTATTGCTGCAGGCAAGAGACGCAGTTAAGTAATTTTGTGCAAATTACTTACTTTGCTATTAGACAATGTTCCTGGTAGTGACGAGGGTCCTTGTTAGTGTTACATAGTTCTACACTCAAATTACTCAAAAAGGATACAAATTATTTTGTCCCAGGAAACTTATATTGGAAAAAGGACCTTCATACAAGTAATGAATAACTTCAGTGCAACGCATATCAAGAAAGTTTAACAGCAAAGGGACTTTCAAGTTTGCAAAGAGAGAGGCAGGAACTTCCAACAGGTACAAAAATGGCTATGCATGATAGGTACTCCTGTTTCAATACATACAGTTCTCTTATTGTTATATTTTAAATATAACTCATTTAAAACAAAACACCACCACAAATATGTAAAAGACAGATGTGCCACCACAGTCCAACAATTTAATAAACAAATGACAAACTCCATTTTATCATAGCTTTTGACAACCATTTTGTGGTGATGAGCTGTAATGTAAACAAAATACAGTTTTGTAGCACCATGTGTTTTCACTGAGTTACTGGGTGCACATCAATGTACCACAACAGAGTTACAAAATGTACCTCTTATCTCTTTCAGTTGAGATTTAAAAATGTCCACACTGGCAAAATTGGACTCTGAGCAATACTTTTTGTATTTTTTCTGATGCAAATTAAAACCTACAAAATATATACTAAATTACAATGAATTCTAGTGACTTTCTGATAACAGTGCATAATCCGTTTTCAAGCCAAATCTCAGTGCCATTGTAAAATTAAGAAACAAATGCTAAGTAAAAGATTCCTTTGAATTGCCCGCCCTTTGCCATTTTAATAACTTCACTAAAAAAGTGGGGTGCATCACAATGTCAAGGAATTCTTCATGTGGAGTTGACATCTTTAATTACCGTCGAGCTTTGCCATCTCCTGGACATAAATCCCCATGCTTTCACCATCAAAAGGAACAAAGTGGACAGTTTTGATTGAGGATGACATTGTTGAAACAAAGTAGCTGGAAATGGCCTTCAGGATCAGCTGTGCTGCACTCTGCTTTGGAAACCCATTTCTGTAAGAAAATGAAAAATTGGTTAACACTGTACCATTTGGGTAAACACGTACGCATGGAATGTGGATCAATGTTCGAGACATTGAGCCCCTTCCTTGCACAAGACACAATTTACCTCATTCACAAAACCCACAGGAAGGAACCAACTATGATCAACCTCTATTTTAAAACTCTTAAGATTTTTCTGAGCAATCAGGCAAATTTCAAAGGTCTTAATTCAACATCACACTCCATACTAGTCACCTCACAAATGGCGCATGCAGATATACATAAATCATTGTGTGACGAAGAGTATTTGATACAAATATGGGCATACAGTCGGAAGAACAATAATAGGGCAGCACAGTGGCTCAGTGGTTAGCAGTGCTGCCTCACAGTGCCAGGGACCCGGGTTCGATTCTACCCTCGGGCGACTGTCTGTGTGGAGTTTGCACATTCTCTCCAGGTTTTCTCCGGGTGCTTCAGTTTCCTCCCACAGTCCAAAGATGTGCAGGTTAAGTGGATTGGCCATGCTAAATTGCCCATCGCGTTCAGGGATGTGTAGCTTAGGTGGGTTATAGGAAGATGGGTCTGGGTGGGATTCTCCGAGGGTTGGTGTGGGCTTGTTGGGCCAAAGGGCCTGTTTCCACACTGTAGAGATTGTATAATACCGAAGTTTTCTGAAGATAGAAAATTTGAAGTGAAGTGAACAGCAAGGCTGAACAGAGAGGGGGTAATGGACAGTTTAGTGGAGTGGGCAGTAAACTGCAGATGTGGTACAATTCAACACAGAGACAGTGAACTTTAGGAAAAAGACAAATACGGAAAGCATTCACCCTAAAAAGTAAGGAAAAGAGTGGGGGACCTGAAATCGATCTTCACCAAGAGCACAAAATGACTGTGTAATGTTATGAAAATGTACTATTCAAAATATTAATTTATAATGTCATCAGCTGGAGATATATCTGCACTTTTCGAAAGGCCAAATTTTCAAAGCAAAGGACACTAGCCGAGAGCAGTTAAATGTTGCATTTGTAAAAGGACATAAACTGCTGAACAGACAAAGAGAATGGGGAATGCAAAAGAGGTCACATGCCTCAGTTCATGCCTCAGTATTAAAAATGCTAAATTTTAATTAAAGTCAGAAAGGCTGCAAGGGTGACAATCCTCACTTTACTTGATACCCCTCCCATCAAAGTTGAGCTGCTTCTTGCTTTGAAGTCCCACCAGAAGACTTCACTGGCACAGACAGAGTTCACAAAAGGATAATCTTGAATCAATACCACCGTCTCCAAGGGAATATTAGAATTACTAGACATTACTACAAAATGGCTACTCCATTAAGAAACTCCAGTACCAGCAGCTACTGTGGAAAGATGACTTTCAGCTGTAAACAAGCTTCTGAATTATCTGCAAATAATTTTCTTTCTGACTGTATTTGTTGCTTGGCAAAGTTGTGAGATTGGATACTCTGCAGTTTCACAGTCGTTTGTTTTGTATGGTTATGGTGGAAGTGGAAGCTCTGTGCATGCTGTTTTTGTATCAGAGGACAGTTGGACATTTTTGCCCATTTTAAAACCTTTGTTAACATTTTCTGCATCTTTGCTTCAGTGCTTTTAGCAATGAAACCAACATTTTACTTGTTAGCTTAAAGAACCTGGCTGGCTTATTTCTTACATCAAGCAGTAAGCACAGATAAATATTTATTTATTGGACTGTCAATATCACCTCCAAAGAAAAGAACAAAGAAAATTACAGCACAGGAACAGGCCCCTCGGCCCACCAAGCCTGCGCCGATCCAGATCCTCTATCTAAACCTGTCGTCTATTTTCCAAGGATCTGTATCCCTCTGCTCCCTGCCCATTCATGTATCTGTCCAGATACATCTTAAATGATGCTATCGTGCCCGCCTCTACCACCTCTGCTGGCAATGGGTTCCAGGCACCCACCACTCTCTGCGTAAAGAACTTTCCACAGATATCTCCCTTAAACTTTTCCCCTCTCACCTTGAAATCGTTACCCCTAGTAATCGAGTCCCCCACTCTGGGGAAAAGCTTCTTGCTATCCACCCTGTCTATACCTCTCATGATTTTTAGACCTCAATCAGGTCCCCCCTCAACCTCCGTCTTTCTAATGTAAATAATCCTAATCTACTCAACCTCTCTTCATAGCTAGCACCCTCCATACCAGGTAAACCTCCTCTGCACCCTCTCCAAAGCATCAACATACTTTTGGTAATGTGGCGACTAGAACTGTACACAAATGTGGTCGAACCAAAGTCCTATACAACTGTAACATGACCTGCCAACTCTTGTACTCAATACCCCGTCCGATGAATGAAAGCATGCCGTATTCCTTCTTGACCACTCTATCCACCTGCGTTGCCACCTTCAGGGTACAATAGACCTGAACACCCAGATCTCTCTGTGCATCAATTTTCCCCAGGGCTTTTCCATTTGCTGTATAGTTCGCTCTTGAATTAGATCTTCCAAAATGCATCACCTCACATTTGCCTGGATTGAACTCCATCTGACATTTCTCCACCCAACTCTCCAATCTATCCATATTCTGCTGCATTCTCCGACAGTCCCCTTCACTATCTGCTACTCCACCAATCTTAGTGTCATCTGCAAACTTGCTAATCAGACCATCTATACCTTCCTCCAGATCATTTGTGGATATCACAAACAACAGTGGTCCCAACATGGATCCCTATGGAACACCACTGGTCACAGTTCTCCATTTTGAGAAAGTCCCTTCCACTACACTCTCTGTCTCCTGTTGCCCAGCCAGTTCTCTATCCATCTAGCGAGTACACCCTGGACCCCATGCGACTTCACTTTCTCCATCAGCTTACCATGGGGAACCTTATCAAAATCTCCCTTTTAAATTCATCTCTGTTGCTACCAATTGAACAGCAATGTTGCCTGTAACTTCTTTCTCATTCTGAGGACCTAAGACACCAGCAGCTTCTGTGAGCGGAAACCAATGCACTGGCATGCTGATCAGTGTGTGGAGAACCTCCCAGAGCTATGTGGCCAAGTAGCTTAGACAGAGTATCAGAGCTCAGATCAAGACAAAAAGAGGAGTTTGTTTGTATCTCCAAAGTTGGTCGTAAAAGTACTGAAATGACTGCTAATTTTTCATCATCTCCCTGTCACTTTTACTAGATTTTAAATTAATAATATTGGCAATATTTTCTAAGTGAATGGAAAATAAAACCTGAAGCAATAAAGAACAGGCTGCTGTAATTGTCACAGACCTGTTTCATGCTGCTGGCAGGGTTGAATTTCACCTCCAAGATAAGGAGCTGAGTGCAGAAAACGAGAGTTTTAAGGGTACAGATATGTAAATATTTTACAAAGATGGAGACAGTAGTAGAAAAGGCCATAAAAAATATGCAAGTGTGACCCTAGGTTTTATACATAGTGCTTCCAAATAGAAAGGAAGGAAGTGATATCTAATTTGTACAGTGTGCTTGGTTGAGTAGTTTCAAAGTATTGTGTAGGGTTCTGACCAAACCACAACACAAAGGAAGAAGACACAAGGACAAGGAAATGTGAGTACTTGAAAAATTGCCCCTTATTCTTCACAGTAGACATAGGTAAGGGAGATCCAATGCTCTGAAGACTATTAAAGAATCATGAAAAATATCTTTGTGAAAGAGGTGTAATGACAGAACTCACTCATGTTTCTGATGAGCATTAAAGATGAAAAGGACAGCGAGAAGGATTATTTAAACAAAGCGGGACATTTTACCAAGAAGGGTTTTCTAACACAGTCCCTCATCAGGTGGTGGTGGCGATTATGGATGGTAGTGAATCAGTCACCCACCTTGCATACTACCCAATAAAAAAGTGTATAAAATATTTACCTGGGATACAATGTTGACATGTGAATGTCATATATTTAATGCCTTCATCTGTTGAGAGTGTTTTCGTAGTACAAGAAATTTGCATAAACCATTCAGTCGACAGATATTTAGAACATAGAACATAGAACATTACAGCGCAGTACAGGCCCTTCGGCCCTCGATGTTGTGCCGACCTGTGAAACCAATCTGAAGCCCATCTAACCTAAGCTATTCCATTATCATCCATATGTTTATCCAATGACCATTTAAATGCCCTTAAAGTGGGCGAGTCTACTATTTTTGCAGGCGGGGCATTCCACGCCCTTACTACTCTCTGAGTAAAGAACCTACCTCTGACATCTGTCCTATATCTATCACCCCTCAATTTAAAGCTATGTCCCCTCGTGCTAGCCATCACCATCCGAGGAAAAAGGCTCCCACTGTCCACCCTATCTAATCCTCTGATCATCTTGTATGTCTCTATTAAGTCACCTCTTAACCTTCTTCTCTCTAACGAAAACAGCCTCAAGTCCCTCAGCCTTTCCTCATAAGACCTTCGCTCCATACCAGGCAACATCCTGGTAAATCTCCTCTGCACCCTTTCCAATGCTTCCACATCCTTCCTATAATGCGGGGACCAGAACTGTACACAATACTCCAAGTGCGGCCGCACCAGAGTTTTGTACAGCTGAAATTTGACTCAAATAAATGAGTTTACAATTGTGTTAGGAATGATAGAAAATGCAAATCCACACCGGTCCTATTATATTAATGACAAATAACTATAGATTTCAGCAGTATCTGAATTCTCATGATAAACACCGATATTAACAAAGCAATTATGTACGGTAAATCAATAGCATTTTAGCAACTTAAAATAACGCCTCTTTTTAAACAGTACACTTTTGTAGGATGAAGTAATATTCCATACCTGCCACTACCAATTGAAGGGAAGGCAATGGATTTCAGCTTCTTCTTATCTGCCAGTGTCAAACAGTTCTTCAGTATTTTCTCTGTTAGCTCCTCACACTTGTCTGAACCCCAACCAGGACTATTGTAGTGGATAACAAACTTGGCTGGCAGTCCATGGCCTGAACTTAGCACAGCTAATAAACAAGACAATAGAATATATTTAATCAGAGATGGTGTGCTTTGAATCAAATCAGCACATCCTCTTTCTCAATCTGACCTGCCCTGGCATTAAGATCAAGGAAAGAAAAGTTGTACAGACTAAACCAAGTGTACAGACACAGATCAGTGATCATCAAGTACCAGAAGATCTCTAATACGATTCCTACATGCTCTGAGGTGACTGGTTTCTGTCAGGCAACAGTTATGACACATCCAATAGCTTCAGTGCCTTCAGAGGAGGCATAACAATTTGGAGAAGCTTGAAAACCCTTACCACTTTCATGTAACCATGCCAGAAAACAGGGTGAGTAAGGGTAGGACTTGGCTCAGCCAGTTGGCAAAACATTTGTCAAGTTCACCATCTCAGCTTGCATATGATGAAAAGTCACTTAGATAGTGTCCCTTTACAATGCTGACAGTGTTGTACTCCTGCCTGAATCAGTAGCATGAAGAAAGCAGAAATAGGAGCGATCCCTCCCACCAAAATGTGGTTCATAAATGCAAAGTAAATGGAAATAAAGTACATGAATATTGAATTTTTAAACTAAAGGAGAAACAAAGCACAACATGATGTAAATTATTCAATGCCAATCCATTAAATCCTGGTAAACGCTGGCTGATTGAAAAGAAAATTAATGTTTTTGTAACCAAATGGTAAAAACTGCAGCACCTATGTGTGATATCCTAGCAAAGCAGACTATGAATTCATCACTGTGATCCCAACAATGCTGAGATCTCAATCCCAACATCTCCTTGCAGTGGTAATGCCAAGGAAGGGCAGAAAATTGGATATGTTATCATGGGCTACTCCTGCATGTTCCCAGCAGTTAGCTCAGACATGCATGGCTCCATACAAACTCAGAAACGTACAGTTTGGTTTTTTTGAGTCTGTTAAATCCTATTCCCTTATCATAGCCCACAAAAAAAAGTGCTGCCATCAGTCACAGATCACTCAAGGTTACATTTTGCCTTCAGAATCTTCGTGGTCTCAATAGCTCATATCTAATTCTGAATAACACCAATAGTACCAGTTTGATTCCTGTTTCAGTTAAGGGAGACTTGGAACCTGCCCCCTTGCCCTGTCCCTGACAGAACAAAACAATAGCAAACCACAACTCACAGACAGTGCCAAGTGGTCAGCTTAAGACAATGAACCAAAGACCTGCATTTGAGCACAGCAAACAAACTACACCACAATGGTGCATTTCTTATCGATTATGAAATTTGATTCAATGCATTCTTTTACAATATAAAGAAGTGCACTTGCTCCATAAAGAGTATCAAGAGAATATACCTCCTGCTGTATCCAAGGGACCATTCTTCTTGCGCAGCTCATTTACAGCCTCTGTAAACTCCTTGCCACCCTCTTCTCCAAAGCACTTCCTAAAAGTGGAAACTAGAATTTACAATTGTAGTATTAGAATTCAAACAGAACAAAATAGACTGTATGGTTGTGCACTGTAAGTGTTTTATTGTTTTGAAAACAAAAGCATGCACTGGAATTTGTCAGTCCAGTTAAGGGTATGTCACAAGGATTTACTTTAGACAGATTTATCAGGTAGTAATCCATTAACACATTCTATCGGACGTTGAGGGAAATCAATCTCCTAAGTAGAGTGGGTAGTGGATAATACAAAATAAATATTCAAGTTAATGCATCACATCACATCTTTGCACATCCGTAGGAAAAAATATGCCAGTATACCATTTAGAAAATCTGAAGAGAGGGAAAAAACTCACTCTTTGGTGATTTACCATCTAAACAGCATGAAATCATTCATTTGGAATCCTCACTTCTGAGCATTCTCAAGCTTAGCCCACAATAGCATCTTGTACATTTGTGCTCCTTTACATAGGATTTTAATTCATGTCAAGTTGCAATTCATCAGTCACTCCCCATTTGTATAGATAACTATCCCTAAGCAAATAGTTTTGTTGCAGTTAGAACTGAACTGAAAATAACTTGAAATTTCAGGAAGATATTGAAATATTCCAAGTAAAAACTCGCTAACTCATGCAGCAAAAGGATAGTTCATTGCAATCTGCAGATTTTACTTAATTTTTTATTTTTAGGTAAAAGTTGTTTCTACTAGGCAGAACTGCAGAACATACACGCTACATTAAGGCTGTGCTTCTCCTTCAAAAGGGTCAATCTTCAAAGGTTCATGTTGAGTAATACTGCATGAGCAGACAAGTCAAATCCACACTGCTGTCCACAATGTTGTCCATGTATATCAGCTCATTATACTGTGTGAGCTCATGAAGAAGGTCACAGCCATCATCCTCCTTATGTGTAGGAAATTATAGGGCTTACCTGTTCTTATGTTTTAGAGGAAAACCACTTCCACACATATCTCGAAGAGTCTCTTGTACTCAACAATAAATAGCTCATTGTGTGTTAGCGACTTGTCACAGATTATATTCATGTCATTGATATTGTTACAAAGACTTCAAACAGTACCAGATGTTAGGTTTTACTCCTTCGGGATGCTGATCTGTTCTATCAACAAACCCACATGACACCATTACAGCAGACAGTATTTTTGGCACTCTTCAGTATTAACCCTTTAAGAATTATATATAAACTTATACACAACACCTACTCGAAGCTATTAATGTCATATAATTGAATATGGATTTACATTTACCACATTTCCATTGTCTTCCTGCTCCAGTCTCTGCCTTTACAGATTCAGGCAATCTGGAAAGTATTCACTTTGAACTTGGAAGTCTAATAGTTTTCTGGGTGGAAGACCATTGTCTTTGATTCCATTCCTGATAGTCGGAGGTCTACAGGTCTGTTTAAACTGAAGAGCCTTTAATCTCTTGCATTTCCTTTGCAGAGGATAACTTTCCTCTTGAAACGGGCAAGTTCTTTGCTGTGGTACCTTGAAAAGTTGGACATTCATTGACATTTTTCAGTCATGGTTTTCCAGTTCTAATTAGAAGCGTCTCTTGTCATGAAGAAATAGCTTTCTGCATGTCAGCAATGAGTTACGGGTTATATTCATATGATGGACGGTGTGACAGAGATTGGATGTTAAGTCTCAGTCCTTGAAGATCCTCGGTTGTTTAGCACGTAAGTCCAAATGACATTGTCATAACGGGTTGTATTGTTAGCACTCTTCAGTATTAACCCTTGCAAATCCATATGTAGCAAGTAATTTTTAAACTTACTATTGGAGGGTAAAACAGCCATTCTGGATCAGGTGACCATTATAGAAAGTGAACTGTTTTCATTTTCATCAAGAAGAAAACAGAGTTACTTCTGTAACAGACATCACCCTTCAAAATATTTTTTTCTCTCTCCAGCTCAGGTTGGAAATTACCTCCCATACCTCTTACAGCACAAATTTTACCGCCTTTTACCAAATAAAATTCTAGAAGTTAGTGCAAAGAAGGCAAGTCCATATTAAGAAGCCTCCTGTACTGCAGTGTAAATACATGCATTGCATATATATAAAAAAGAGAGAAGCCAAAGTAAATACAAGCTGCTGAGAAATCAGGCTGGGAAATAGTAGGGAACCAGGAAATGGCAGAAGACTTGAATTAATACTTTACATCTATCTTCAAAGTAGTAGCATTCCAAAATGACTAAATAATCAAGGGATAAAAGGAATATTTGAAATAAGTACAATAACTATCATTGGAGAATAAGTGCCAGAGAAAATATTAGGGCTATAGACAGATAGGTCCTCTAGACCCCACAGGGTGCACCCTCGGATATTAATGGGAGTAGCTACAGAGATGGTGGATGCACTCGCAGTAATCTTCCAGGAATTCTTCGACACTCCTTCCTTGGGAAGGTAACAATTAAACTCGATAAAGGGGAGTCATGTTCAGAAGTCATGTTGAGTTTGTACATGACATTGGTGAGGCCTCTTCTGGAATACTGTGTCCAGTTCTCATCTCCCTGTTATAGGGAGGATATTATTAAACTAGAGATGGTCCAGAAGAGATTCACCACCATGTTGCCGGGTATGGAAGGTTTGAGTTATAAAGAAAGGCTGGATAGCCGGGACTTTTTCAGTGGAGCATAGGAGGTTGAGAGGTGGCCTTATAGAAGTTTATAAAATAACGAGGGGTATAGATAGAGTTAATGGTAGTTGTCTTTTTTCTGAGGATGGGGATTTCAAGACTAGGGGGCAAATTTTTAAGGTGACAGGAGAGAGATTTTAAAAAAGACATGGGGCAATTTTTTTACACAGAGCATGATTCGTGTGTGGAATGAACTTTCTGAGGAAGTGGTGGATGTGGATACAATTGCAACATTTAAAAGTTATTTGGATAAGTACATGAATATGGAGGGTTTGGAGGAAGATGGGCCAGGAGCAAACAGGTGGGACAGGTTTAGTTTGGGATTATGTTCAGCATGGACTGTTTGGAATGAAGGGTCTGTTTTTGTGCTGTATGACTCTTTGACCAGTGGATGTAATATATTTGGATTTTCAGAAGGTTTTTTGATAAGAGACCATGGCATTGCAGGTAGTTAATAACATGGGTAGAAGATTAGCTAACTCACAGAAGACAGAGAGTTAAGATAAGGAGGGCATTTTCAGAATGGAAACTAGTAACCAATGGTCTGCCACAAGGATCAGTGCTGAGGCCGCAGTTATTTACAAAACATATTAATGAAGTGTATCCTGGAAGTGAACGCACTATCGCCAAGTTTGTAGATGACACAAAAATTGGTGGGGAAGCAAGTGGTGAGCATGACACAAAGTGTCTTCAGAGGGGCATAGATTAAGTAATTGGGCAAAAATTTGGCAAATAGAATATGATATGAAAAATGCGAAGTTATGCACTTTGGTGGGAAGAACATAGAAGCCGAAAATTAATTAAATGAAGTAAGACTGCAGAACAGGCAGATTTTGGAGTCCTCTGCATGAATCACAAAAAGCTACTATTCAAGTTCAGCAGCTATGAGGAAACACAAATGGAATGTAGGCCTTTATTTCATAGGGAATGCAATATAAAAGTAGGAAGGTTTTGCTTTTAGAAATGATATTTTAGGACAAAATTAAGATTCAAGTGGATAAATGTGGGTTAGTTAAGGCAGAGCAGCATGGAACTGTTCAGAGAAAATCAAATTTAACAAACGTTCTTGATGTTCTTGATAAGGTAATAGAGGGTTGATGAGAGTTTTTTAAATTCTTTAATAGGATGTGAGTATCTCTGGAAAAAAAAGCACTTATTACTTATCCTTAATTGCCCTTTAAAAGTGGTGGTGAGCCATCTCTTGACTGTTGCAATCTTTCTGGTGCAGGAGCACCAAGTGTTGACAGAAAGGGATGTCCAAAATTTTGACCTGATGACTGTCAAGAAACAATGATAGTTCCAACTCAGGATGGCATGTGGCATGGAGGGCAACTTCCAAGTGCAGGTGTTCCCATGCATCTGCTTCCTTTGTCCTTATAGGTAGAGGCCACTGGTTTGGAAGGTGTTGTTAAAGAGGCCTTGCTGAGTTATCACAGTCTAGCTTGTGTATTGTACACTGTATGTCAATAGTGGAGCGAATTAATGTTCAAGGCAGTGGATAGGGTGCTGATCATTCATGCAAGTTGAGAATGTTCCATCACTTGCATTTTGTTGATGCATTCGGAAGTCTGGAGGCGAGTTTCTTCTCCCAGAAATCATAGCCTCCGATCTTCTCTTAAAGCCAGAGTATTTGTATGGCTGGTCAGTTAAGTTTCTGATCAAACTCCTAGAATGTTGCTAATGGGCCCAGTGTACAGTACAACCATGCTAATTCAAATATCCTTTGTTTAGCAGTGAGGTAAACAAAGAGGAATCCTCTCCCTGAGATATCAAACTCAGAAAACTGTGAGGAACGTAAGGGGTTGAGAAAATGTCAGAATCATAATAATCAACTTTAACATGCCAAGGCAATTGAGGCTTAGTGTAATGTAAGCATATAACTTCTGTTCAAATCCTATCTGTTCCATTATAAAAAAAATCTCAATACTGGTTGTATATTGCATAAGTAGCAGCCAAAACAAATTTAAAGCTGCTGCTTTCTAACATGCTGGTACAAAACTTTTAAAACTTAGACAAAGAAAAAGAAAATTCATCAAATTTGAAATTTTTTTTTTCTTTTTGCAACTATGATCCCTCTCCACTAAATGGAAAATATTAGTGATGATTACACAGACTGATTCTTATTTGTGTCACACACACTGAGTTGCAATATGATCAGTGAAGAGGTTGCTATCTTCAGGATGATGCAACATCAATAGCAGTTTCAGGACTTTTCAGTGACTTTTAACAAGGAACCTACTTGTTATTGTAAGTTACATGTGCAGCCACAAGCTGATGGCCATCTCTGAGCACCTCTAATTGTTGAGTCAAGAAGCAAAGAAGTGTTATCTTCCATTAAGATGAAGTACATGAAAAATTCAGAGCAGTTGAAACACTGAAAAAGCTTCAAGTTTCAATAGCAAAAATGAAACTGAGCATATCTTCCCAGGGAAAGAATCAAATAGTTTCCAAAGATGCATTATCATGAGCCCCCATCAGATTTTAGGAACAAGTTTGAGGTGCTCAGAGGTTCTGTATTACTTGCTTGTCTGTAAGAAGCAGAGAAAGCAAATTACAAACACAGTTTTGCAGCGTGACCATATTTAATGAGTATATTTGTCAGATGAAATAGGAACTTCCCTTTAATAAGTTTTATCACGAAGTGACATTCCCTTCTTTGAACAGGACCTTTTGTTTAAAATTGTGCTTTTGCGATGTTAACAAGAGTATTAGTATCAATCCCTGACAGTGTTTTCCTGCAAATTCTTTCAAAGCTTTGCTCTTCAAAACTGTCTTCTAAAAGTAACAAATGAATCCCCAGTTCTTTGCAGATTAAAAAAATGAATTGATGATTTTGCAACGAGGTTAGGAATACTTCCAGTGGAACCTTCACTGTGCAGGCCTTTAAAAATGTGGTTAAGATAATTAAGTCCCAACTTGCTCTTCTAAGGAGGCAGCATTCTCAATCATTCCCACAATGCTTTATAAGGTAAATGTTCAATCTTTTTCTTTGTAGATCTGGTGAAATTCTAACTGGACACCAGATAGAGGCTTATCCACTGAAGGGAGGTAAATAATACATTACAGAATTTCCTTGCAGCCACTTCAAGGATAGGACTGCAAATAAGTCACCTGAGTATTTGCTCTCTCTCTCTATAAATTTCAAACAAGATTTTCAAAGCAGAACATCTCTCTAAGGTGGAAGAACAGTACCTGAAAAGGCAGCATTCAACATTTTTCATCATGATGTGTTGAGAAGTAGAAGAAATAAACTAATGTCATATCTGTTTTAAAGTAGAAGATATATTATCTATTTATGGAAAAATTCCAAGAGACTAATAATTTCTGGTCCTTTGATGGTTGCATAGACCATCTCTATCTTAATCTCCACAGTGCCCTTCTTTATCGGTTCTCATCGACTGTCAGCAATCCCTTGTGATGGTGTTAATTCAGAAGTGAAAATCAGCGTTTGCTATGGATTCGGAGATAGATCACAAACTCTATCTCAGTCTTGCAGTTTCTCTCACAGTGAGGACATTGGGTGTCAGCTGTTAGAGGTGGTGGTAGATTGTTTGCTCAAAGAGCTGCCCTGTCTTTCTCTCACACTTACCATTCTCTCTCAGCAGCTGCTCTTGTTAATTGGAAAGTCTGGACACCAATTGCATCCATGGGTGGTAATCTTGGTTGCGACTAGACATCTATTTCCTGTGTGTTGACGTTAGTAAAGTGAACCATAATAGAGGCTTTAAGATTGCCTTTGAAAGATTTCCTCTGCCCTCTATATGAGCTGGCACTCATTCTGTGTAAAGCACCATTTAATTGGTGTAATTGTGACCCTACTCAACTAGCGTGAGGTTCTCATGGCCTATGCTTGGCATGTGGGTCTTTAAGAGAAATCATGTTTGTTAGTTTGTTCTTCCACTTGATTAACAAGATCTTTTTAAGAAAACATTGATGTCTTTGT
Organism: Rhincodon typus; assembly: GCF_021869965.1. Classification (NCBI taxonomy): domain Eukaryota; kingdom Metazoa; phylum Chordata; class Chondrichthyes; order Orectolobiformes; family Rhincodontidae; genus Rhincodon; species Rhincodon typus. Next base: position 43,367,435 of record NC_063343.1, on the reverse strand, counting down.
TCTTGGATTTTGATGTGGTGTCTAAACTTTTTTCAAGCTTTAGCACAACTGCAAAATATAGGGAGAACCACTGCCTGATAGACCTTGAGTTTACCATTGGGTATAATAACATGATTCTTGAAAACTTGAGTATAATTTACCCTCCACTGAGCTATTCAGTGGAATACCTCTTCATCAAAGTCAGCTTTTTGGGATAGATTGTTTTCAAAATTTAGGAACTGAGGAACATTTTGCAACATTCACATTACAGTTGAAGGCACTGAATTAGATTTATTTGAATGTGGATTGGTATCTCCATGCTCATAATTAGCCCCTTGCTGTTTCAGTTCTTCAGAGTAAGCACTGACCGATGTGTTCTCAGTATAATGCAGTTCTGTTAGAGAAACAGTTGTCATCTCGGTTTTTGACTTCGGCCAGTTGATGTTGAAGTGTTTACCATTAGTGCAATGTTACTGCTACACCTGGTGGTGCCTATCAATATAAAGTTTCAGTGTTCCTGTAAGAAATATCAAGAACAATATTGATGCATTGGTGTAATCCTACTTGATGCCTGCTTTAAGAGAGGATTTTGTTTTTATCAATCAACAACACCAAGTCAAAATCCTGAAGATCTCTTCCAAAGACCTTTGTAGGAAGTTACTAAAAATATTGCAATGATTCAAGAAGGCCCAGTACCATCATTTCACAGTGCTTGTCTTGCTGGGATCAGCCACATTTCTTTTTAAAGTTCTGATGAGTCCATACAGCACAAGGCTTTTATTCCAAAGCTGACAGTTTTGCACTTTCACCCAGAAAGGTCATCTGTTGTACAAGATGGAAAAGCCACACGGTTGGAGAAAACATGCTCCTCTGAATTTGTGGTGGAAGTACATTGTTTGAGAAGAATGTCTATTTAACCCGTGTTACATCTGACCTAGTAGCAATGATACTGGAATGTGTGCAAAAAGTGGAACTGTTCCTTTTCCAGAACTGACAAACATAAAACTTAAATATGTCTATCCAGAGGGAGTAAATTTCAAATGAGGTTAGAATTTGTTTCTATGGTCACTGTGCACCACCATTAGCTACACTGCCTGTGACAAACCACGTCCACTCAGTGCAATGACGGTAAAGATGCTATTTGTGCTCCTTCTGAGGCCTAAATCCTCAGTGGAAACAATATCAAATAGTATCTTTATCAGTGCATTATTTAAGAATTAAAGTTAGTTTGTGATTCAGTTGGCATCTCACTTCATCCTTCCAGCGACAATGTAGACCAAGACACTCAAGGTCTGCTCCTAATAAGGTTAGTCTGATTTAAATGAGATATTCCAATACCAAAATAAAGCAAACTAATTATATACTTACAATTGCAAAGAAATTAATTAGCCTGAAATTCTAGATAGTGCATTCAGGCTAAGACTCAATAGCATTGGAGGTGCACAAACATATTTCATGTTGGCTTTTCGAGCCAGCAGAAAGGGCAGACTTTCATTCCATTGTCTTAAGCTGTACTGAAATCTCTGAGGTATAGAAGATGCCCACCACCTATTAACACCCTGATCACCAGCGAAGGAAGAACTTACTCTTTAAAAAGAAAAGTTTTCAAATGCATCAGATGTTTCAATTAGCTAAACTCAACATGTTGCTGGAAGAATGAAGTACTAATCTAAGTAGTAGAGCAGAATTTGCCACTGATTGACATGCATTTTTCAGTACCTACTTCCCCACCAGTGTAGAGGTCGGAGTTCGTAGGGTGAACGATAACATCACTGTCAATTGCTGCAATGTCAGCCTGTACAACTTGTAACTATAACAGGCAAACAAACATACAGAACATCAACCATGATGGAAAGAAAACGATCAGACCGGAACATTTGCATATCTTTTAGAGGGGACCCCTGCAAAGAACAACTACAATTTAAATCCATATGGAGCAGGCAATTCAGAGGCCTTTCAACACTGAAAGCTTAACTTGATGATCAATTGAATTGACCTTGAAACTGAATCGGATCCATCACAGTCTCAAGATCTGGATCTGCTTTCCTTACTCCAAATCATCAAAAAAAATCATCAGTTTTACCTTGAACTTTAAAAATCATTTTTCAAAAGATCCTGACACCCCAGATCAAGCAAAGTTATTAATACCTTTGTTTTAATCTCTTATTCCAATCAAATAAGGGAGGCAAACATATAGCACTTGATATTTAGGGCAATGATCAAACGTAAAGGAGGTTTGCAAAATCATCATTGAAAATGGTGTGGCTTGTTGTGTTACTTTTTGATCTGAGCTGTATGCATTTTGAAATTTATTTTAAGTGAACAGGCCTTCCTGAAAAAAAGAGTTCTGCAAAATCTTTACATTTATTTCTCTATGACAAAAAAAGAATAGAGACCGCTCAAATTCATATTGGAACTCATCGTTAGAGCAATAACAATGATGAACAACATGATGGTAGAGAAGGCTAGGGCTATTCTGGGTTGCCAAAGCAAAACAATTAGCTGAACAAATTTCAGTGAAACATTTTGATATTTTCGGGCAGCAATCTTTATAAGGAACATTTTTACTGATTCATTGTTAAAAAATACTTATTCATGATGTTTTTAAATACTTTGCTTGCACAATTAGAAGGATCTTTTAAAGCATGGCGAAGTCCACTCACAAGAACAGGTAACGGTGAACTGGGGCGAATTATGGAAAAGTACTCACTGTCGACATCCAGAAATCCCCAGTGAGGAATAAACAATCCTTATTGTCACATTTAGCCTGAATCAGTTATGCAGTTCAAATTCCATAATGCTTTCAGTCAAAGTCTCATTTTATTTACCGAGGTCATCTTTAAGCTCAATGTCAGTACTGGTAGGATTGATAATGGCCTCCACTTTGAAGCTGGCTGTGTTACTGAGTTCACTGTGAATGAGGTGTAACTGCAAAGAAAAGCATTGATACAAAAGTAACAGGGTAGAAGGGAAAAACAAAAGGGAAAAATAAATCACAGCAGCAGAGGATAAAGGACAGCAAGCTCTGTGGAAACATTTGCTCTGAAACAAAAAGTCTTTTTATTTTAATTTTTCTTCAATTTTCTCCCCTATCCTCCATTCCTAAGGACATTCATTCCTGCACTGTGGTACAATTTAACACATAGTAGTGGCTGTCCTTCGTTGGTTTTGAACCTGGGATCTCTCGCCTGTCTGTTACAGGGGAAATTTATATCCTAATTCAGAGATTTCATTCTGTACTTTTTAGTCATATGCAGCCTTGATAGTTATGTTTCTTACGAATTTTAGTTATTTTAGTAATTTTAGTCATTTTAGTTAAATTCTGTTATGCTGTTACAAATATATGATTTAAGTTTCTTTTTTTAAGCAGCAAACCTGGTTTCAATAGAGCAGCCCTTGGGAAAAGGAGGTTTTTCTGAAAGTATGACAAGATGGCACAATATGCAACATGTTCAATTCTTGCCTCTTACGCAGGGGCAGAATGTAACTTCAATACTCCTGCCCTGAATTCCTGATCTCTGTAGCAATGCTGTGCTAAAACACCCAAGGATACATCGTTACTTAATGCTGGATTAATGACGTTTGATGGAACAATTTGCATCCTATTCTGACCATTAGTTGTCACCTCTCCCACAATTCTCCACCTCAATCCATCCTAGCTTTCAGTGCTTTGATCACTCTCATAAGATTTGTTTCAATGATTAACCGCTGGTCCTGCCCTCATTAGGAGGGTAAGGAAAAGCCAACGAGAGGGGAAATACTAGATTCCATTGCCCTATAAAAACTATTGTAATCAAGTCGAAAATTTGTTTAAGGAGACAGGACAGGGTGACAGACATGTGGCAAGCAGTCAAAACAGTAATACACAGGTTACTTAAGAGGCAAGGAGAGTGAATGGACATAAAATCAATTGTGGGGAGCCAAGTGTGTGAGAAGGAAACTGCAGAACAGGGAGAAAAGCAATAGAGTCGAACAGAGTAGACAAACAATAGCAACAAGGAGCTAAGGACTAGGCATAGGGAATTAACTGGAGGCAGGATTAGATAATAAATATAAATCATGTGTGAACATGACCTAAATTGTGAACTCTCTAGAAACAATTGTCTTGTAATATTTATATTATATTGATGCAGTCATATTCACATAGATAAAGGAAGAGCTAAACATAAAAGCTGGGTGAGAAATGGAATCTACAGAACAGACCATTGGAGCAGTTCTGGCTCTAGTATATTTATGGAGGACACTCTAACATTTCCCACCTAGCACCCAAGGTAAATTTAACTTCTGAAGACAGAAAGACGGTATGAAAGAAAAATTGTGCTTCTCAGCTTTAGTGCAGAGCAACACTTTGTGAGGACCAGGAATAGGTTTCAAACATTTGAAATGTAAGGCCTGAGAGAAAAGAAGGCCTCTTCAAAAAGAGATTTAAAAGGAAACAGAATGCTGCTTCCTAATTGCATACACATTGGAAAATCTAGTGTTTTCCACTTGTAACCCAATTGACTTATCATATTGAATAGGATACCATCAACTATGTAATCAAAAACGGACGGAAAACCCAACAAGGCTAGTGTGCAGTAGCTGTACAAACATCAAATCTCATTAATTCATTCAAGTCCTGGGTTCAAACCCCACCTGCCCTAGAGGTGAACAGGTCAATTAGAAAATATCTAATAACCTTTTAAAAGTCCCAGAGTTATTGTTACTTCAGTCTACATTTGGAACAATTATTACAATCAAAATGTATTAATTATCTTCAGTGAAAAATGTTGAAATATTTTGCTTTCGTTGTTGAAAAGTAATCCACCCAAACATTCTTTTATTTTCTGTTAAACTGCATGGAAAGAAGGGTTTTATTTTTTTCAAATGATGAATGCAATCACCTGAAGAAAACTTGAGAGTCTAACAAAATTGAATTCATTACTTGATCTTTGCTTTAGAAATAGTACAGAAAGGAGAATTAGTAATTTCTTTAAAATGTCAAGGGAATCTGGAATGATAGTTAAAAATATTGGAAAAGGAATTCTAATTGTTTTCATCAATTGCAAAAGGATCAGCAGTAATTTTCTTGGATAAGAAGAAATACGCTCCATGGGATCTGGTAACCCTTCACCTGGAGACAGTACCAACGTGAAGGAAGTTAAGAGCTACACAGTGTAGGGGATTGTAAAGCAGTTGCAGCAGGGGAGAAAAAAGGAAAGGCATATTTACCAGGTACTGTAAATATAGAACAGTTTAAAAGGCTCAAAAGCTAAAGTACAGATTGTAAATTGGACAATTCTAGTGCTATGCTTGTTTTGGTAGAACTGACCAGAAAATTGAATAAGGTTTATTAAAGGAGTCAGCTAAAGAAGCATTTGGGGAATCTATGCCATTAAAACTATCATGAACCTCACTAAGAGGGGTATGCTGACGTGTCATTCAGTGATGACTGTCTCTGGGAGATTCAGAAGACATGCAGTCATTGCTATGGGACATTGTCATAGTCCTAGAGGTCCACAATACAGAAAAATGGACCTTTGGTCCATCCAGTCTGTGCCAGTCAAAAACAACCACCTATTCTAATCCCATTTTCCAGCACTAGGACCACAGACTTGTATGCCTTTGCATTTTGAATCCACATCCAAATTCTTCTTAAATGTTATGAGGGCTAATGCCTCTAATATCTTACAGGCAGTGGATTCCAGATTCCCGCCATCGTCTGGGTGAAAAAAAAAAACTTTTCTTCACATCCCCTCTAAGCCTTTTGCCCCTTAATTGTATGCCCCTTGTCATTGATTCCATAACCAAGGGGAAATGTTTCATCCTGTCTACCTGATCGATTCTCCTCAATTTCATATGTCTCAATCATGTCTCTCCTTATTCTACCCTGTTCCAAGCAAAACAAATCCAGTGTGTCAAATCTCTGTTCATAACTAAAATTCTACAGCACAAACAATATCCAGATAAACCTCCTCTGCACGCTCTCCAATGCAATAAAATCCCTCTTCTAATGCAAATTCCACAACAGTACACAATAATTTAGCTATGACCGTAATCAACTTTTTATGCTGTAACAGCATTAACTGCCCTGCTCTTAAAACTCTATACCTTGACTAATAAAGGCAAGTAATCCATATACCTTCTTAACCCCTCTATCCACTAGTCCTGCTAACTTAAGAGGCCGGTAAATGTTAATAACAAGGTTCCTCTGAACTTTGGTGCTTCTCATGGTCCTACCTTTCATCGTGTATTGATTCTTCTCCACAACTACATCATTCAACATTTAACCAGACTGAGAGGGGCTGCAACAGAGTGCGAGAAACAGAGTGGGAGAAACAGAGTGGCTGAAACAGAGGGGCTGAAACAGAGGGGCTGAAACAGAGTGTGAGAAACAGAGTGCGAGAAATGGACTGAGAGAAACAGAGCAACTGAAACAGAGCAGCTGAAACAGACGGCTGAAACAGAGGGGCTGAAACAGAGTGCAAGAAACAGACTGTGAGAAACAGAAGGCCTGAAACACAATGCGAGAAACAGTGCAAGAAACAGAGTGTGAGAATCAGAGTGTGAGAAGCAAAGGGGCTGAAACAAAGGGGCTGAAACAGAGCAGCTGAAACACAGGGGCTGAAACAGAGTGCAAGAAACACAGGGGCTGATACAAAGAGTGAGAAACAGAGTGCGAGAAACAGAGTGGCGGAAACAGCGGGGCTGAAACAGAAGGGTTGAAGCAAAGGGGCTGAAACAGAGTCCAAGAAGCAGAGTGCGAGAAACAGGGCAGCTGAATCAGAGAGGCTGAACCACAGGGGCTGAAACAGAGGGTCTGAAACAGAGGGGCTGCAACAGAGTGCAAGAAGCAGAGTGTGAGAAACAGAGTGGCTGAAACAGAGGGGCTGAAACAGTGGGTCTGAAAGAGAGCGGCTGTAACACAAGGGCCAGAACAGAGTGCGAGAAACACAGGGACTGATACAGAGTGTGATAAACAGAGCATGAGAAACAGAGTGTCTGAAAGGGAGGGGCTGAAACAGAAAGGCTGAAACACAATGAGAGAAACAGAGTGAGAGAAAAAGAGTGCGAGAAACAGATGTCTGAAATAGAGGGGCTGAAACAGAGGGTCTGAAACACAGGGGCTGCAATAGAGGGGCTGAAACAGTGTGGATGAAACAGAATGGCTGATACAGAGTGAGAGAAACAGAGAGCGAGAAATTGAGTGGGAGAAATTGAGTGTGAGAAACAGAGTGGCTGAAACAGAGGGTCTGAAACAGAGGGGCTGAAACAGAGTGGCTGAAACAGAAGGGCTGAAACACAATGAGAGAAACAGAGTGAGAGAAAAAGTGTGCAAGAAACAGAGGGGGTGATACAATGCGTGAGAAACAGAGTGCGATAAAAAGAGTGTCTGAAATAGAGGGGCTGAAACAGTGGGGCTGAAACAGAATGAGAGAAACAGAGTGAGAGAAAAAGAATACGAGAAACAGAGGGTGTGATACAGTGTGCGAGAAACAGAGCGGCTGAATCAGAGACGCTGAAACACAGGTGCTGAAACAAAGGGGCTGAAACAGTGAGGCTGCAAATGAGTGCGAAAAACAGAGTGCGAGAAACTGATTCGCTGAAACAGAGTGCCTGAAACACAGGGGCTGAAACAGTGGGTCTGAAACAGAGGGGCTGCAAAAGAGTGCGAGAAACAGAGTGCGAGAAACAGAGGGGGTGATACAGTGTGCGAGAAACAGAGTGCGAGAAACAGAGTGTCTGAAATAGACGGGCTGAAACAGAAGGTCTGAAACAGAGGGGCTGCAACAGAGGGGCTGAAACAGAGTGGCTGAAAGAGTGCTAGAAACAGAAGGGCTGAAACAGAAGAGTTGAAACAAAGGTGCTGAAACAGAGGGTATGAAACAAAGGGTCTGCAACAGAGGGGCTGAAACAGAGGGGCTGAAAGAGAAGGGCTAAAACACAATGAGAGAAACAGAGTGAGAGAAAAAGAGTGC